>NC_141622.1:21263191-21573418 GCF_047967505.1 Dipteris shenzhenensis | reverse complement strand
GTGTTTTGTGACTATCTAATCTATTCATTAGAAAAAATATTTGTGATATTGATATCAAGCACTACTTTACAATACATATGCAAGCTTGCCCATATAATTGAGAATATAATTTTCTCCTTTTTAAGGAATGTGGGGCTTCCTTGGAGGCAAGAGGATGAGCTCTTAGACAGTGAGTTGGCAGATGATACAACTGTTTTTTTGGATGCCACTCCACAGACACTGACTTCATTTAGGATGGCGTTTCCTATGGAGCAGTTGAGATGGCACCTTAGATGTTGTAGCCAAAGTGGTGTGGGAAACCCTCATTCTCTCCATGGGAGAAGGTCTCAATATTATTGACGCAAACTTGCTGTGTATGGCCTTGCTCTGCAAGTTCATAGTACGTGGATTGATGCCTGGACAGGAGCCTTCGAAAGATTTCTTCTCAGGCAGCATTCATTCTTGTACTCCATCTCATGGGGGAGATTCGATGGACGGCATCAGATGGATCTTTACTTCAGCCCATCTCAAATCTCCTTGTGGTGGCGAGGGGCATGGTCTTCGTGGTCTCCATGATCTCTGCATCCAATGAGACGTATCAAGAGGGACACATTGACTCGAGCACTCTCCTCTGAGTAGAGAGCTTTACAACTCAAGACAAAGAGGATAAGAATGAAACCAATTAGTGTAACATCAGCTCAGAGAAAGAGGTAGAGTAAAAAACTAACCCATGTTAGATAACCCTAACATGGATGATCTTTGATCTGTGCAATTTTGCATGTGGCCTTTCTTCTTATTTTACGAATGTATCGTCCTTCACCTTTGAGCTAGTAGCTGCCTCTTTCTTTGAATGAAGCTTTCTTCTTTTCCTTTTGTACCTCCTCAAAACCTATGGAATGGGAGTAGTCTCCCCTTTAGGAGTAATCTCCCTCCTTAGCCATGGTGCTTTCCTCTGCACAAGCTTCCCCCCATTGGAACCCTTCCCCCGGCCATGCCTCCCCTTCATGGAGCTATGGATCCCAGGACCCCAAGCACTCCCCTTTCAATCCATCATTAGTGCATTCCTTATATGTTATGTTCAATGTCTCTTTTACTCTCTATGCTCCTCACCATGTAATAACATGTGTGGCCCTCCAACTAATGTTGAACTTAACTACATGTTCATGCAGCCATGCCATACAATTATTTGTTACGTATCTCAAAATATATTATTATATTAAATGTATAAAAAATGACCATGTTCATTCTAAAAGTGTGCGCGCTTTCAATTCATGCTATCTTGCCTATGCTTATAAGCACAAAAGGCATAGCATGTTAACATGCTTTTAGCCCTATGTGTACATTGATTACCAGGGTATCAAAGCAAAAATTAACAAGGGAGAGGTGATTGGAAATATCCTCTAGTACCTCTACACACACTGAGTGCTAATGTGTCATAGTAAATAGTGACACCAAACAAGTGTTAAGTTTGTTACTTATCTATCCCTCCCATTTTCGATCAGCCTGACCTAGTAACATAGGTAACTCCAACTAGTAGCCGGATTCATTCGCCTTCGAGTCGAAGCCTCTTCTGACAGGGTCATTATGACCCCACCGTCGACTCATTTAGGCAATTAGAGATAGTTGCACCTAGAGGTGCCTATGGGTCAAACATTTTTTATTTTCTTTTCCAATTTAATGCCCAATGGCATCCCATGTCTTGGATGACCTTGGTTAGGAAAAGATATTTAAAGGATTAAAGCCCCATTGTAAAGGTTATGTGTTTAATTTGTATGAGAAGTTTCTTGCTCACTTGATTTGGGTGTTGAGTTGCAGACTCTATGGGGACATTGGGTGTAGTATTCCTTCCACAAACTCTAGTAGTTCATTTTTGAGTTTTAGCTATGATTTTGGTTTACTTCTATTCAGTTCCATTCATTCTTTTCGCTTTGTCTTTGAGTTACGTTGACAGTCCTATCTATATGCTGACCCGACTCACTATTACATTGCATCTTGACTCATTCTTGCATTTTTGATTTGTGATTGTGTCTATGCACAAACTCTTGATACATTCTATTGTCATGCGACCCTGCCAAATGGCCACCGATAGTGTGGTGGCTTCCAACCCTATTAGATGACGAATCTCACAAAGCTTCAAGAAGCTCAAAAAGAGACAATGCCTAACAAAAAAACTGAACATTGAAAGCTTGGAGGACACCAAATTAGAAGAGTCAAAGCACTCACCTACTTGTAGATGATGCACCAGGTCTAGATTTGAGCTTCCCTCTTGCTTGCTCACTTGACATTATGAAATACACGATGGACTTGGCTCCCAACATCACGGTGGTATCTCTATTGGCTCTGGCCAATGTTCCTGGCCTCTTCAATACCATCTACCCCCGGGCTGTGGCACTCCTCCTAGCTCCCTAGTCTTAATGGCCCTGCTAGGAACACAACTGCTGCCAAGAGTTTCTCCTCCATTGGAGTCTCTCTCAATTACCTTGCCCCTAGTCCCCCTTTTGCTAGTATAGTTTGTGCCTCGCCCTCTACTCCCAAAATCCAAAGAAGGGTCTCTCGTATCCTCTCTCGTGGACACGAAGCACCAATCACTAATGTCCCCAAGAGTGTCTGCCCCCTCCAAGCACCAATGTTCCAAGTCGAAGGTGGAGTCCAAGCTGACCATCACTATGGTGCCCAGCCAATAGGTTGACAATAAACCCCTGATCCTCCTAGCACAATTGTCAGCCTAGTCATACTTATAGGTGGAGTAATTCTGTGTCCATTATTTGGCACACTACTTCCAGTAGAATGAGGCGGAGGTTCTGCAATAGGACAACAAGGCACTAGATGCAACAAACTATAAGAGACATCCCAATGTTCCATTGAGAAATAGGCCGGGATGGAGTAGCACATCCTATAGCTACAATAAAATTTGCCGCCCTCCAAGCAACTTAGCAGACTACCGGCACAGAATTTCTTGAGCTCTCGGACATACTGAAACATTGCCAAGTGGTTTCCCAAAGGAAGGCCACTCTACTAGAGGCACATATGCAGAGCAAAGGAAGGCCACTCTCACCATCTCATACAAAAAGGCCATCCCCATGAACACAAGGGGACTCGGTCCACTAGACGATGCCATGAACAACGAGATGATAGAGGCATGTAGTGGCATATCCATTAGTTGTCGTGCATCTTAGTGCTCGACTACAAGACACCAACCATTCTGTCTCAAGACGATCATACTTGCATCAATGCAGGTAGCTAATCTACCATGTTGGCTGCCCAAACTATCCCCACACCAGGCACCAGCTCCACATCCATGAAATGCAACACTACCTTGAGCAAGGATACCACCGTGACGGACAAGTAGATAGCCCCATTGAATGTGCCTTGCCAATCTAGCAAGGAGCCCCTAGCAAAGGAGGCTTGACTTCAGGCCTTGGCCTTTGTGGCCAATTTAGCTCAAAGATCCATAGGAAAACACCTCAAATCAGAGGTTTACAAGGAGCAGACGAGGGTGCTATAGACTAACTATGATTTAGACTATGGGTAGATGAAGGTGGCCAACCTCCACTACAAAGAGGAGGTGGAAGAGTGGAAGTGGGTCAAGGAATCACTTTCAAGGAAGAGTTGTGGGGTGAGATAGCCACCCTCAAGAAGTAGAATACCCCAGTGAAGGGCAAGTCCAATGCTCATGGTGGCACAACCACCATTTTGGAGGAGTCTCTACCCTTCCCACAGAAGCTGCGACCACTCCACCTTTGACCAGAGTAGCCCAATTACACTTGCAGCCACCCTCGATGCCCATAACTGAGATTGGAACGTTGCCACCATGCAAAAGTGTATGCAGCTAACCGAGGACAAGGGGAAGCTACACTCTGAGGTGAAAGACCTCCGCGATGGCACATATGAGCTACAACATGCTCACAATTCATCAATAAGTCACTAACATGCAGTGCGAGGCGATATTTCAACAAAAAATCCTAGATTATTCTTGCCTCTATAATTAATGCTTTGTGAAAATGATTGTGCAAGCCAACATTCCCCAACCTCGGTGGTACCGCCAGCTATCCAATTTGGTCTATACCCATGACTCACAATGTGACTACCCTACCTCAATTTATGCCTTTGCCCCCACCAGTAAATCCTTTGGCTTCTCAGCTTGCTATTGTGGGGAATCAAGATGACGATGAGGAAAAAGTTGTGGGCGGATGAAGATTTTCATAGATGCTAGAGGGAATTATTGAGAAACCTCCAATGTTTGACCCAATTCAACCTGCATCCAAAGTAGGATTGGTCAATAGATGATGGTCTGCATCGCCATAGTCAGGGAAATTTTTTGACCTCATCTCTAGCATTAGGATATTACCTGTGTTACAATCTAGCTTAATAGGCTACATGGGGGCTTGAGGACTTGATCTAAGAGTAGTGTGCTTACCCTTTTCTACAGATTCCTTCCTCTATTTAAGGTTTGAATTATCACAATAGGGGGTCTAATAGCACGCCTTTAGCAAAAGGTGGAAGAGGGAAGAGCCTACCAGGCTGAATTCTCCATACACCTTGGAAGGCTACTTGGTGCTTCTACCCTGCAGTGCTAGGTCTTTTTTAGGATCAGCATCGTTTGAGTCATTTATGACTCTTTAATTCATCGTTTGAGTCAATTAGGGTTCTTTTTCTAGGCAATATGCTTAAGATATGTACATATTTATTTTAAGTTGTTTTCTATTATACTTTGACTTCTCTTAGGCTTTGGAGGTTCTCAAATGAGTCATTTGTTCCCTTGGGTGTGCTAAAGTGTTACCCATCAGGCCCTATGTCTTTCATCGACCTAACTTGGTAATAGCAGTAAACTCGAACCACTAGCTGGAGTCGTTTGACTCTGATCAAAGCCTCTTCTGACAAGGTCCTTATGACTCCGTTGTCAAGTTATTTAGGCAATTAGAGATAGTTATACCCAAGGGCAGTTGTGTCTTAGACATTTTTGTATGTCTTTTCCAATTTGACGCCCAACTGCATCCCATGTCCTGGATGACTATTGGTGGGAAAAATGATTTAAAGGCCTGAGTGCCCCATTATAAAGGATACCAATGTAGTTTGTATGAGAAGTTTATTGCTCACTTGATCTAGGTATTTAGTTGTAGACTCTTTGGGGACATTGGGCATAGTATTCCTTTTGCAAAATCTGGTAGTTCATTTTTGAGTTTCAGCTATCATTTCCATTTACTTCTTTTCAGTTCTTATCATTCTTTCTACTTTGTCCTTGAGTTCCATCGATAATGCTATGCGTATGCTGAACCAACTTGCCAATAAATTGCATCCTGACTCATTCTTACATTCCAATTTGGGACTATGTTTGTGAACAAACACAACTTGATATGTTATGTTAACATAGCATTCACCCCATTAACAAAGCTTGCAAAAATAGTACATAATCCTGGAACTCCAAAAAAATCATAAAAAGTTAAAAAGCCAAAAGTTGTAAAGCTTCACCCACTCACTCTTGCTAGTTATTAACACACTATTTAAAAAATTTGGACTTTTTTTCTTCATTTGGAATTTTTTTTTGAACATATCCCCTCCACTCAACATCAACTTGTGAACTCCAAAATTGGGTTTTTTGGAGCACTAAACTGGTCACTTCTACACAAATATGCCCTAATAAACCTAATAATTTGCCAAAGTTGCAAGTGCTAACCTCAACTCACTACATCGTGATGGATAAATTTGCAAAAAAAAGGGTCACTGCCACACAAATATGGCCCAATATGATATGATAGTGAAAATATGACAACATATGGAAAGTGCTTGTTGAATTCAACCTATAAGTAGTGTACACATTCACCATTTGTTTGGAACAAGGCATATACAATATGCTATCTTATGCATCTGAATCTCATTCAACATCATCAAATTTTTGTACTGCATTTGCACTCGATGGATCAAATCTAGCCAAATGATATTTAATATGGATGGATCATGGATTGCGATATATTTTTCAACATCATAGCCATGCTCCTTTTTAAATCCTTGAGTCCTCAATTTCTAGCAATGAATAACGGTATTGGCTTCCACCTATATTAGGCCCTCTTTGTTTGGAACCCATTCACATTTCTTCTGCAAGCAACCCTGATAGAGTTGTTTTATTATATATCTTTTTGGGAGATTTTTCAACGGATTTGGTTCATACCATAAGCTATGAATGTTATAAAAATTCCATTGTTATCTCTTGTTATCTTAGCAACCTTTGCCATTGAAATTGGGCCACCTTGGTTATCCAACTTTGAATCTGGATCAGATGCCAAAACTGTATGTGCTTTCTTTCAAAGGGGAAGACTAGCTTTCACGACTTGATTTTTAAGATGCAGTATTCTTGAGTCAATGCAAGTCCCATTCTACAAGAATATGTTTATAGCATCCTTGTTTATTTATTTTCTTCCCATTATAAATTGGTGGCTTTTAAATCCTTTAAAATATTTTAGGTTTCTCTAAGATGAGAGGTAAATGCCTCAGGTTAACATGGAGAAATTGGTGTATTTATAATTGGAGCTATCGCTTGAGAATAGAGTCACCTAGTAATGGCTTTGGTTATACTTTCTAGTGAGTCATTAATAGACTACAATCAAGTTTTTATATTTATCATTCGGTTTTCTAACTATTTGGATTATGAGAAGGGAATTTTGTAATCATCGTAGTTTAACTCCCTCTCAATAATTACTATGCCTCTCTCTAGACTCATAATTATGAAATGGGTTTTTTTAAAGAAAATAGCTTTTATCGGAGAGAGAATAATGCGATGTCTACTTCCTAGTATTTCTTGAAGGTATTGGAATTTGGCATGGAGTCAACTCACTCTTCTTTTGAGATGTGAACATGTGCTTACAGCTCAATCCTATTCTTTGAAGTAAATCTGTATACCTCAATCCCATTCTTCAAATCCCTTCTTGATCTCTAAATTTATTTATTGAAAGCTTATAGGAGGTAAGGAATTAGGAATGAAATGGACCTTTTGTTTTGATTGTGTACAAAAGAGAGAGAGGGGAGTAAAAAAGGAGGCTGGGAAATGGCTTTCTTTTGCAAAGTCTCACTTTTGTCTGATGTGGCCCTCTCTCTCTCTCTCTCTCTCCCCAAATTGACAAAAATGGTACAACTTGTGCCTTTTTACCCAAGATACAAATTAGCCTTTGAATTGTTTTCTTTTCTTCTACCAGTATCTTCTTTTGTGTTCTCAATTTCGTCAACCTAGTTTTGTTCACTAGCCCATTGCTCATGGTATTCCCTGCTCTTGTCGTATGTTTCTTTTTGGGCTATTGCTCTAGTAGATTTTTAATACAAGATGTCTACAACTATCCCACGGTTGAATGATGAAGATTTTAGCAAAGGTGGATTGTTCTTAAAGCATACAAGGTTTCTTAAGAATCTGATCAATTAAGAAATCAGCCACAATTTGATGCAAGTGACCATTCAAAGGCTGAGCAATGCTAAAATAAGGTATAGATTATGAACAACAGATGTAAATCGTGGCTGTGCACAAACTACCCAGTGCATAATCACTGTGGAAAAAACATAACCACATATAGATAGAAATCTAGAGTTGTAAATAGTGGCTACAGACAAGTTGCTTCTACTGTAAGCAAAGAGATAGGTTGCAAGATAAAAGTGGTAGTATGTAGAAAATGTTTTAGACAACAAGGAAACATTATAACCCACGATTACACAATGCTAAAAAGAAAGGCGATGGCCAAAAGGTACAAAGCATGGAAATACAAGTGAAGTTTTTCAATGATTAGATAGCAGCTCATCAAGACTATAGAGCAAGAGTTCTTGGGCTACACATGGTGGGGTCATAATCATGTAGGCCTTGATACCAATTTTACATAAACACAATAAGACGGCTACTCTACAAATTACCACCTAGCCATCATCTCCAAGAGAGCTATCATTTGCATTGTATGTGGAGCCAAAGAGCTATCATCTGCATTGTATGTGAATACCTCCTCGAGTTCTCTCTACCTAATTTCTTCTCGAATGGATCTCTCTCTATAGAAACCTCCCCATGCCCAATGCTTGCCACTTAGGCTTGCTTTTTTGGTGTGAGATCTTCTATAAGACTCTTCCATTAAATCCCTAGGCTTTATATAGCTTCCCTTTGTACCTTGTTAGCATACGGCTTAAGCCTAACTCTAGACCTCATCCCTCTACGCCTCATTAATGTAAGCACTATCAAGCCCTCGAGTTTTCCACCTCACCATAACCAAACCATGGGATTCCATAGTTATGGTTGATGCAAAATTGGGCCCAACAAAACAAGGCTAGGAGAATTAGCCCTTTCACTTTGACAATTTTATTATATAATGGGACTTTAACATGGCAAAGGAAGCTTCAAACTGATGGAATATCATTGCATTTTCATGCAACCAAGTTAGATTGTACATTTGGAATCAAGCGATCATCCATTCTCACCAAGTATCAAAGTTGGATTTCCCTCTTGGAATCCTAATAAAAAGTCCACATCTTTCTTTCATGGAATGCCAATAAAACATTTATGATTTTGGAAGTCCCTTTCTTCCCCTCCCTATCTTTGGGGCTCTATTTCCACAAAATCTTGCACCACCAAATTATTTAAAATACCATTAAAAGAATAATTATTATCATAAGAATTAAAAGTTGACATTCCATTTTAAAGTTTGCAAATGGAATCATTTCATGCATGAATTGTGTATTCATGCATTGAAATTTGAAAGCATGTGTGACTCCCTTTGACACAATGTGTTATAGTATAGTAAGGTAGAATGGGACTCATTGAAATGTGAAAGCAATCTTTGAATTGCTTCCCCTTTGTCACAATTATGTGTTGTAGTAAAATGGGGTGGAATGAGACCATCATTAATAGGAGATAGCAAAATCTTTTAAATGTGCTCCCCTTTTGTCACAATGTGTTGTAGTAGAGTGGGGTGGATAAGATTATGATTAGCAAAGCTAGAGCCTTGAAGTAAGAGTTCTTGAGTCAACGACCAAGCCAATACCATTAAAATAATTATTATTATATTAAGTATTAAAAGTTGACATTCCATTTTAAAGTTTGCAAATGGAATCATTTCATGCATGAATTGTGTATTCATGCATTGAAATTTGGAAGCATGTGTGTTTGACTCCCTTTGATACAATGTGTTATAGTAGAATAAGGGAGAATGGGACTCATTGAAATGTGAAAGCAAGCTTTGAATTACTTCCCCTTTGTCACAATGTGCTGTAGTAAAATGGGGCAGAATGAGACCATCATTTATAGGAGATAGTAAGGTCTACTAAATGTGATCCCCTTTGTCACAATGTGTTGTAGTAGAGTGGGGTAGATAAGATTATCATTAGCAAAGCTAGAGCCTTGAAGCAAGATTTGTTGAGTGAACGACCAAGCCCCTCACATGTGAGGGGATAAGGAGAGAAATTTCTAAATCCATTAGGCCATTCCACAGTCATAAATATTTCTTAATCCAATCCTGCTTTACACAGTCAATTATGATTTCTAAAACCAAGCGTTCTCTTGGAGTAATGCAATGCCCAAGTCCTAGAGCACACACTTGCAATGAGATTATCACTAGCAAAGTTAGGGGAATATTTGAGACTTGTTGGGCCAATAACAAAGCCAAAGAAATGCAATGCTCAAGTCCAAAAGCACACTTTTGCAATGAGATTATCACTAGCAAAGCTAGGGGAGTCTTTGAAGCAAGAGTTGTTGGGCCAATGACAAAGCCAGCTGCCTCTTACATGCTAGCTCCATGCTAGGGGATAAGGAGAGGACATCTTAAAGAGACCCTAAACCATCATATATTTCCACTCCCCTAAAATCTTCCCTAATTAAATCTCATTTTGTATACTCAATTAAAATCAAAACCATTAGATATTCCACTCCCCTAAAACCTTTCCTAATTAAATCTCATTTTGTATACTCAATTACAATTTGCAAAATGTAAACTTGTGGAGTAATGCAATGCCAAGTCTTCAATCATAAACTTGCAATTAAAGCAAAGTTAAGGAAGTCTTTGAAGCAAGATTTGTAGGAAAACGACCAAGCTAATTGCCTCTTACATATTAAGGAGTGGACATCCTAAACCCATTCAATGATTGTGCACTATTAGAATCTCTTGTTCTCACATTTTGTAGACTTAACTAATGCAATGCCAAGTCCTAAGTCATGTTCTTGCAATTATCAAATTCAATAAGTCTTTTTGAAGCAAGAGTTGTAGGAAAATGATTAAGCCATATGCCCCATACATGTTAAGGAGTGGACAACCTAAACCCATTTGATAATTGCACAATCCTTAAATCTCTCTAGTTCTCCTATTTTCGTCAATAAATTATGATTTGTAGAAGGCATGCACTTGTAATTAGTAAGTTAAGGGAGTCTTTGAAGCAAGATTTGTAGAAAAATGCACTTAATTAATGCAATGCCAAGTCCTAAGGCATGTGCTCACAATTAGAAATTCAAGGAAGTCTTTGAGATTTGTAGAAAAATGACTAAGCAATATGCCTCTTTACATGTAAGGGGGGGGATATCCTAAACCCATTTTATGATTGCACTTCCCTAAAATATCTCTAGTTCTCCTATCTTCCTCACTCAATTATGATTTGTAGAAGGCATGCACTTGCAACTAGTAAAGTTAAGGGAGTCTTTGAAACAACAAAATGACCAAACCATATGCCTCTTACATGTTAATAAGTTGACAATAGGAGATAACCACGTGACATGTGTCAAGCGATATATGAAACCAACTTTTAATAACTTGTCAATCTCCTCTTTGACCAGCTTGGCATAATTTGGATTCATTCTATATCTGCTTTGTATGATTGGTACATGGCATTTGCACCAACTACAATATGCTAGAGGTCAATGGGGAGCAATTAACTACCGACTAAATCCACAAAGAGGAGGGGGAGAGATTCCTTGAAGTGGAATGAAAGTGCATCTTTGCTTTAATACACAAAAATTTTGTGCTTTTTTAGTATGCATATATTTGATCCATGTGATAGGATATTTAGTTTGGTTCAGTAGATTTTCCATGCAAGATTTTACTGATACTATAGGGTGGACAATAAACAAAGATACCATGATTATGCATGACACCCACATGATAACATGTGTAAACATCTTTGAAAGGTGGATACTCATCGGTGAGGTATGTACAAATGCAGAGCTTCCCAATCCATTGGAAAAATTATAGTATGAAGAAAAAGGACGGATGAGTTTGTCAAATTATACAAAGATCCACATATAGTTCTCTTGACAGTCTCAATTTTTAGATGTTTGAAGGGCTTGTTTAAGATTGAGTGAGATATTTAAATTGGTCATGAAAAAGTGATAAAGAAGGCCAAGAATAGGACACTAGAATCACAAAGTAGAGGTTGCCAAGAATTCAGATAGAGCATTGAAAAGGTAGTCAGTTCTTATTCTGAGACAATGGCAAAGACGAAGTATATCAAGAAGCAATTGGTTTCACATATGAAAAAGAGGATAAATAATATAATAGAATTTTCAAATGGCCCAAGGATTGGATAAAGAATGCATTGATCATAATGAGACCCCACTTTTGCAATACATGCATTCAAGGTTATGTAGCTTATATTACAATAATAGGGGATTAGTAGAGGAGAGAATTAATAAAATGGGTATTCAAATTACATATATTTCCACAAGAGATGGTGATTGGCCATGATGTCAAATTCATGGAGCATTTTTGATAGAGTTATTAAAGTTTATGCACACACATTACATGTATTTCCACAAGAGATAGTGATTGGCCATGATGTCAAATTCATGGAGCATTTGATAGAGTTATTAAAGTTTATGCAGACACTTCTCACCCCTAGTACTACTGATCATCCTCAAGGTGATGGCCAAATAGATAAATAGATGGTTTGAGGAATACCTCAGACATTTTTTTTAAACCTTCACACAACCTGGGACAATTGGCTTCATCTAACTAAATTTTACTATAATAGTACTAAACATACCTCCATTGAGATGAGCCCATTTAAATTTATGTAATTACTACAAAGTTCATGTGCCATCCATAACTGTTGTTAATAATGCAATGGTCAACCAAAATCACTAGACTTCTAGAATTATATGGGATTAAGAAAAACTAAAATTATATGAGATGCTGAAAAAATATAAGCATACATGTTATGAGAAATATTCAATTATCAAACTTTAATGAAAGTGCAAGTTCCATGAATTTAAAGTGATTCAATTATCAAACTTTAATAAAAGTGCTGCAAGTTCCATGAATTTAAAGTGTACATAATATGTAAGATAGCATGTGAGTTCAACAACACTTGAGTGCTTCTACAAGTTATGAGAAATATTCAATTATCAAACTTTAATGAAAGTGCAAGTTCCATGAATTTAAAGTGTACATAATATGTAGTAGCATGTGAGTTCAACAACACTTGAGTGCTTCTACATGTGAGTTCAACAACACTTGAGTTGCAAAAAATACACATACAAAGGAATACTTAAAAGCCCTTTCTTTAAACACACGTGATATAGGAGGGTTCACATAGTAAACACCCCGAGAATTTAATAAACTACTTATAGATCATTCAATTATCAAACTTTAATGAAAGTGCAAGTTCCATGAATTTAAAGTGTACATAATATGTAAGATAGCATGTGAGTTCAACAACACTTGAGTTCAACAAAAAGGATTTTATTTTCTTATGGAGTTACAAAAAATACACATACAAAGGAATACTTAAAAGCCCTTTCTTTAAACACACGTGATATAGGAGGGTTCACATAGTAAACACCCCGAGAATTTAATAAACTACTTATAGATCATTCAATTATCAAACTTTAATGAAAGTACAAGTTCCATGAATTTAAAGTATACATAATATGTAAGATAGCATGTGAGTTCAACAACACTTGAGTTCAACAAAAAGGGTTTTATTTTCTTATGGAGTTACAAAAAATACACATACAAAGGAATACTTAAAAGCCCTTTCTTTAAAAACACGTGATATAGGAGGATTCACATAGTAAACACCCCGAGAATTTAATAAACTACTTATAGATCATGATGTTTTCATTATAGTTACTAATAACTTACCTAACCAATAAATGAAACAAGAAAGCACATGGTGTGCTCAACAACAATGCCTTCATTATTTCGATGTTTTTATGGAGCATTGGAGTGTACAAGGAGTTGATTGGGGGAGAGAGAGAGATAGAGAGAGAGTATTCAAGCAAAAACAAAATTAAATAGAATGGAGGCATGGGAATGGGATAAGTGTCCAAAATCAATCAGGAGGGTTGCTTTTCCAAAGTCGCAATAGAGTAAGATAGTTCTGAAAATAACACAAGTCACATAGAGACAAAAGCTAGATATCAGCTTATTTCAATACTTAGATATAAAATAAGTCTCGCTAGAGTGCTACTTTGCAAGGTAGTGCTAAAAATAACACAAAAGTTACATGAGCGACATATCAGCTTTTATTTCAATATTTAATTTGACCTGCATTTCATGTTGTCGCTTTAACAATCTACCTATCGCGATTCCTTTAGTGTCTTGCTTTGTGTTACTAGCTTCATATCCACAATGAAATTTCTAGTCTTTGGGTTCTTTTTTTCTCGGTGACTTCTCCCCTTTGGCTCCTCTTGGAGATTTCTCTGTGGCTCCATCATCGGGCTTCTTGGGTAAGAGAACACTGTGGATATTGGGAAGCACACCCCCACGGGCAATAGTTACACCGGCCAGGAGCCGACTCAGTTCTTCGTCGTGTTTGATGGCAAGCAGAATGTGTCGAGGGATTATTCTGGCCTTCTTGTTGTCCCGGGCTGCGTTTCCAGAGAGCTCCAGTACCTGGGTGATCATAAAGGAGAGGGAAGATTGAGCATATCTCGTCGCCAAAGCACGGACACTTCTCAATTAAGATGAGGAAATGAGACTGCTGGAATGAGACTGCTGGAAGAGCCGTAAGATGAAATTTCTGAGTACAGAAACAAAGGTCAAAGAACGAGTTTAAGAGCGGGCATACTTCAGCTGCTAGGTACTCGAGGACAGCAGCGAGGTAAACGGGGGCGTTAGAGGAGATGCGCTTGGCGTAACGGCCATGCTTGAGGAAGCGAGCGAGGCGACTAACGGGGAATTGGACGCCCGCTCTGAGAGACTTGGAGACTCGTTGGCGGCGCTCCTTTTGAGCTTTGGTTCTACCGCCAGACATTCCTGATGAGGGCTGAGGAGGGAGGGCTAAATCGGGCGATGAGCAATGGGAGCCATGGCGAAGGGCAAAAGGAGGCGATGAACCAACTGCAGGAAGCTGGCTCTTATCATCTTATGGTAACGAAGCTTTGTTGCACACTACGTCACTGTAGCGTTTGAATTCACGTGGGCTTTGGTACTGCCCAGTTTATTCCATAATGCAAAAAAAGTAACATCACACGCTTCGTTTTATCATTATCCCTTACCTCCCACATACCTCTCACTAGTACCTCACATCAGTGAGTTCACCCTAGGTAGGCTAGGTCGCAAGACTATGATGCCTTGCTATATAGGCAAGAGTACATGATCCACCTTATAAATTCTAGTATACATCTCACTATCACATCTCAAAAAAATTTAGTGTACCACGTGCATTTAAAAGGAGGGGTATTTTAATCCAAGTTTTTGTAAGAAATTAACAGAATTACAATAACAATAATCCACCCTCTCCCCCCCAAGTCCCCTCAGCTCATAAGCTATGGTGTGACTAATTTGGGATCCTTCTCATAACATAGGATACTCTCACAGGTGCTCAAATACATTGATGCTCGGTTCTTTGATGCATGTGATATTTGCTAGCATACTCATGTGGTTATGATATTTTAATGCAAAATTTTATTTATTTCTTTTTCGTACACACTTGCACTAGAATGCTCATTTGGTCACTTTTACAAATGATTTTGATGGATGAAGGTTCTATTGCAAAAGCATATTTGGGAACTCATCTTATTGAGGAGAAATACACATCTCTTCCTTTCCCTTTGCTAGCAAATCTACAAGAGCACCTAGTATCCCAGCCTTGATGGCCCTTTCCCTATTAACTTTTATTTGGCATGCACAATTGAGTTTATTCAAAGAAATCTTTTGAGTATTCTCATTCAAATAATCTCTGAGCAATGACATGAGAGTAAAAAAAATCTCTTTCACTTTTCCTACAAGAGGCTACAACTCCGCCCATATAATCATCCTTTAGCAATGTTCTTAACAAGGTACAACTGAAAGTTTCATTCCCAAGCAACCATTCTTGAGATGCCAGATAACCTAGACAAGCTCTTGGAGCTCAGAAACATCTAAACTCACCTTGGTGTTGCTTCTACATAATGAAGCAAGGATGAAGAAAGGATCATTACACAAATCACATTCTTCATGGATAACATGAGTTTGGTTTACCCATAGCAATGAGATTAACAAAACTGCACCACTAGTACTCACAATGCGCCACTAGTGCTCACAGTGCACTCCATGTTATTCTCACTCTCCTTTGTCAACTGCCTTAGGCCTCGCACTGTGGACGTGAATTTTTTCCCTTGAATAATTTCCTTGAGAAATGCAAGTAGGCTTAAAGGGATATACTTTCTTCTCCACCTTGAACGATCATTTTCAGCCATTATCATTGCAGCCTTCCAACATGCCATGGCGTGCTGTATAAACCTCTTGTAGTCCACACAAGTCACTATTTACTGACACATTTTTCACAATGTTTTGCGCAACGTCTTTAGATAGTGTGGACAATGCTACAAACCGACCTCCATGGAAGTAGGAAATCATGGGCAGTCACTCGTGCGATGTGACATTTGCATTAAAAGAGCTTGATCTACTTCTAATAGATATGCAAATTTGCACCCAAATGCCACATTCTCTGTTGATGATTACATAGTTAGAAAGCATGCCATGAAATGGGTCTGGTTGAGAGGAAGCCTTAGGCTTGAAAAGGTTGGAGAGACAACAATTGATGGAGCCATATTGTCATCCTATGAAAGCCATGAGGAGACATCCAAGATTTAGAAGGATCCGCAAAAGTAGAAAGGGAACACTAATTTTCAAATTTTGTCGAATACAAGCTGATATTGGACTATTTTTCCATGGGAGAAAACAACATGATGTCAATAGAAACAATGCAATAATATTGAAGGTGCTAGTGAAGACCAGAGAAAGCACTAAGATATTGTGTTTGTGTGTGTGTGTGTGATTTTGAAAATATTTAGGACTACTACTAACTTGAACAAAGTATGCACTACTGAACTACATTTAGGGAGGTGCATTGCTGCCTTGAGACAACTTTTCTCTGATACAAAGTCGTAGAAATATGTAGCTAAGGAGGCTAACATGCAGTCACTCCCATCCTCCACGCCGAGGAAAACCCACTGAAACAAGAATTCACATGCATCATCACACCATGTAATGCTCCATTTGTTGTTGTTACAACCAAAATTTCAAAGACGTCCTCATGTTCTCAAAATACCATCATAGACACTACAAACTCTTATCATATACTCAAGAAATGATCATGTTTTCAAAACACTATCTTAGGTTGTTTACGAGCTGTCAATATATTTTCAAGATAGTATACATCACATTTTAAAAACACCAACACGGATACTATAAACTGTTAACATATATGCAAGACACCACCATATTTTTGGAACACCATCATGGGCATTATGCCAAATTTGTCTTATTTGAAATGATTTTATATCAAGACACTATCAACGATAGCAAAAAAGGGAAGGCCGTTCTAAGTGAAATGCCAATAGCAAGGAGCCCATTACATAAATGTTTACGCATTACAGGTATAACACCTTAACATATATAGAACACCATCATGTTTTCAAAACACTATTATAAGCCCTTAACATATTGTCAAGATGAAGGATTTTCAAATATCTAGAACACAATCATGTTTTCAAAACACTATTACAAGCCCTGAACATATTTTCAAGATGCCATCATATTTTGAAAACAACAACATGGACATTACGAATCATTAATATATGTCCAAGACACTACCATTATTTTTTGAACAACATCATAAACACTGTGCCAAATTTGAAAGTGACTATCTATCATGACACTATCATCGACAGCAAAAAATAAAGGCCATTCCAAGTAAAATTCCAATCAAGAAGGAGGCCATTACATAAAATTATGTGCCTTAAAAGTACATCATCTTAACATATATGCAAGATACCATCATGTTTTCAAAACAATGTCATGACCTCTTGACATATTTTCAAGATACCATATTGTTTTGAAAGTAGTAAGTTGTAACATGGACACTATAAAGAAAAACATATTTCCAAGATGCCATCATCTTTCCAAGGCCGTTCCAAGTGAAATGCTTATCAGGAAGGAAGTCTCCACATAAAATTTGGATAAATAAAAGTAGAAAATCTTGTCGCATGCAACACCAAATATGTCTATATTTCCTAAAAGTATTACAATACAAAATAGATGGTGTTCCACCGCTCTACTTCTAGTTAACAAGAGTCACATTCATCATCAATGAAGATTCTTCACCTAATTCCACACCTTGGGCGAAACACTTCATACCATGGATCATTGACCATGGCCCTTGCACTTGCTTTCTCATAAACACGATAAACCATTGTGCTCGCTTTCACATAAACCCGATAAGACACTTTGCCATAGAACTCCCAAAGAGACACCCATGTTCAGACTACAATGCAATCAAACATAGCACATATGAAAGAAACAAAGCATTAGTTACACCCAATTTGCAAAATAAAGTTGAGGAGAAGATTCAATTACTATACATCACCACATGACATAAGACAAAATGCATAACAAAAGTAAATATCCAAAGACATCATCATTTGAGTCTAAAATCCTAATGAAACACCTTTCTATGTGATAGGAGGTGCTCACTTGCCATCAAATAGATTATTTCCTGCATTAATATCCACCTCATCATCACCCGCAGCCACCCTATCCACTCTACCTAGCTTCCTCTTGATAAGGAAATGTAAAATATAACTCGTGATAAGCCTCTCATCTAAGGCACACAGACAACATGTACTCAAGAATGTCTTTGAGTATGGGAGTAGTGCCACATACCAACTAAAGATGTACTCTCCCTACACAAAAAAGAAGCTTGACAAAGCAGGTAAGGAAAGGATGACTCCTCTCCAAGCCCCCTGTAATGCATCTCTTGTTGGTCTCCTTGCAAGAAATGACTCGGACAAATAGTGGTACATCACATCGTCACCCACATAGATGCAAAGGGCACAAAAGAAGGCATACTCTATCATATAAGTATGCATGGTCCCATTCCACCTTAGGAATAGCTCACAAAAGGAATTCTACTAAGCAAAAAAAGAACAAGTTACAATTGTATTCCATGATTAGAACCAAAGCAAAGAACCAATTAGTATGATTACCTCTATGCGCAGACTAGCGGACTCATATGATCCATATGGAGCATGGTGCATGACAACTATGCATCAAACCACCTCTATCTTGTATAGACAAGAATACCACTCCAAGCCATGGACTCTCTTGCAAGCCCATTTCACCCAAAAGTTCTAGAAACGCAAATGCCACACACGAAAAGCACCTCCTATGGAGGCCATGATCATCAACCATCATGTGTCTGAAAGAGTCAATGCCAACAAGGAAATACCATAATGTACATGACCCTCACTAAGCATGTCCCACTATGGATGTTAACCACCACAATTAATAGTGACATATTTTGCAAGATCGTGTGGAGAATAGGGAGAGGATGAAATGAAAGGAAGATAGTAGAAATCCACCTTGGAGCTATATGGGCCCAAGTGCATTGTAAAAATGAGGAAGAGAGAGAGAGAGGTAAGAAAGAATAGGGTTGGCCCTCCCTTCAAAAGGTGGAATGTACAAATAGCCAAAGGCTTGACTTTGGTCTTCATTGTTGTATACACACATTTGTAATACAAGCTCTCTTTCTCCCTTTCATGAGTGGTCTTGAGTTCTCTTGTTTTTTATCAAGTGTCCTTATGATTTTTTGCCACTTCCTTTCCCCCTTCTTCTGTTCTTCATTCCCCTCTTTCCTCCCCTCCCTCTCTCTTCTCCCTTCTCCCATCCCTCTCTTCCTCTCGTGGAGTCACATTGCAATAATTCGAAATCTGCTTGCATGACACAAGTGGACGACAAGTCTTACATTGCTCCTTGTCATGGGATTCAAGGAGGGAGTTTCCTCAGTGTATTGGTGAACTTTCCCATGACATGTGATTCATTGCTGGATTACACATTTTTTGCATTGTTGCCGAGGATTAGCTAGGTACACTTTTGCATTGTGCTTTGTCTTCTTCCATTAAAGTACCCATTGCTCAACCTTTCTAGCTTCACTAGGAGTGTTGAAGTTCGTGTATAGAACCGATTTGGGAGAGGAAAGCAAGAGTACTTTTTTTCCAATTGGAAAGCATTTATGAGTGAATGGAGCTTGTTTAGTGTGTTTTTCCTTTCCTAAGATTGAGTAAGAAGATCAGGTGCCAAGTGCCAGTCAATCGCTGTAGCTAGAATTTTTCTTGTTAAATCATAGGAGTATGTAGGTGAGGTGATTGATAAGCATCTTGTGAGGCCAAATCCAATAAAATACACTAAGAAATGAATCTAGGAGTGAATTTTAAAGTGGTTTGAAAGGAGCAAACAATCACATTTTGAAAAATCTCTCATTTACACCTTAAATTTAATTATTTGTTGTTGTTTTTTGTATTGATTAGGTCTATTACAGCATCCCCCACATCCCAGAAACCCTAAACAAAAACTCTAAAAATCAAGAAAATCTCCAAAGACCTATTGGCAATAGTGAGTGCCTATGTGTCACTCGTTAAGCTTAACGTAATGAGTTTTGAATCCACTTAATAACGTAGCAACCCACTACATTAAAGTCTGACACCACCTACCAGTGATAGTTCACCTATGCTCTACCATGTGTCATTAAATGAAGTGACTATTGTCAACTCAAAATTCAACTCGTAGCTTTAGGGATAATGCAGCAACTTCCAACCCATTTCTTTGATCTAGTCATTGCTATACCAAAGTCACCCACCCGGTATATCTGACCCACTACATTATATGACCTAGTCATTATAATTGTCATGTAGTGTTAAAAGTCGATGCTGTATCTAAGTCATTGCTTTAAGGCCAATGCAGCAACTTCCAAACCGTTTCTTTATCCAAGTCACTACTGTATTTGAGTCACTGCTTTAAGGATCCCACTACTTTATAATGCAACACAGAAAGTGAGACTAACGCAGTGACCTCCAAGTTGCTACTCTAGGGCTAATGCAGTGACTCGTTGCTTGAAGGCTAGACTGCACAATTGATTGAAACTGAGTGTAGCAGCTAGTTGAGGTAATTGACACATGCACTTGAGGTCTAGTAGGGTGCTTGGATGTGAACTAGAGTGGGAGGATAGTGCTTCCAATAATATTATATGTGTCCAAGTACCCACGTTAGCATCAATACCATATGGAATCTCAACTCTAAGCTCACACTCAGTGCACGGTCCCACATACCCTGACACCTTGACCTCAGAGATCCCAATGAGATTTGATGGAGAAATGGGTGAAAACTTGAATCCTCGGGCCTCTATGGCTCCTAACTCCAGTTCGGTCTGACCCCATTCCCCATGTGACCATTAAGCACAACCTCACAACTTAGGGAATCGATCTCCAACATTATAGGTAGGCTTGGTCCGTCTGACTTGACATGGCAAGGCAAACCAGAGTGCCTAAGGAGCTACAAGGCCCTTCAACATCTTTAATACCAAGTTGCACACGGACTAATCCTATTCCCGCTACATTGGTGAATCCCAGAGGACCACATGTGCAACTCTATGAGGGAGATCTGTCATTTAGTGGAACCTTTGAGCCAAAGAAACCTAGCTATTGCCTACCAAATCCTATAGCACAAAGGAATGAACAAATGGAATTTGGGGGGAACACACTACCACCGACAAGGTCTCATCACCACCCTCTATATCCATCTTGGAGAAGTGGTCTAGAAGGCACCCATGGTTGTACCCTATAGACTGATACCCAATGTGAGTGTTCCTATGCCTAGGCCATCACCAGTGCATACAGTAAGGCCAATCCCACCTTAAATGTCAATCCTAGGGCCACGTGGACCAAGACCCACCAATCCCACTTTTGCATAGCCAACAACTTTCTACAATCCATCTCCAGTGCCTCCTAACTATGGCACTGTGCCCTCCCCATGAGTAAGTCCTCCTGTGCTGCAAAAAGTGCTCAAGGATGAAGCCATGAGGATCCACTAGGAAGGGGCTAGGGAACTAAACCCTGAAGAAAAAATCAATTGGGATATTCTCTGAACGTCATTCATAATGGGGTTTGACCCTAGCAGTCCCAAATGCATCCCTATTAACCAATTGTATGAAGTTAAGTAGAAGGAAGATGGAGTCCCTTCATGATCCACTATACTGCCTAAATGAAGCACCTAAATTCATAGTGTGAGCCACATGAAAGGATGAGTGATGTGCAACTCTTACCATGCTTCCTAATAGAGTTGTGGGACTACAAGCTCCATGACCATCTCTTTGCCATGAACCCCACATCCTTTGAACTATGTAGCAAGATGGATATACGCCTAGGGGATAACATGAAAGAGGAGGCCTTGAGGGAAGAAATACAAAAACTCATTGATGGGGGATTCAACTACAAGATCAAACATATGGAATGGGTATCCCCCATAGTCATTGTGATGAACAAGAAGGGAAAATTTGGTGTATGTGTTGATTTAAAAAAGGTCAATGATGCTATGCATAAGACCACTAGCCGCCCGCTGCCCTTCATGGAGCATATATTAGAGAGAGTCATAGGAAAAGAAGCCTACAGCTTTTGATGGATTCTTTGGGCACAACCAGGTATCCATAGCACTAGTAGATCATCATAAGACATCACTTACCATGGAATGGGGAGTTTATGCTTCTAGAGTGATGCTCTTTGGGCTCACTAATGCTCCTACTACATTCCAAAGGTTGATGATTACAACCTTTAAGGAGTATTTGAGATATTTCCTAAATATATTCTCGGATGACCTATGCATACATTCCATATGGGATGACCACCTCAAATACCTTATTCTAGTCTTTGAGAGGTGTCGCCTCTATAGGGTTTCCCTCAATTCTATTCAGTGCTAGTTTTGAGTTAACCACCACGGGGTGATCTTAGGCCAGGTTGTATCAAAAAATGGGATTTCCATGAATTACAATAAAATTAAGCTCATCTTGGACCTACCACCCCTACAAATGCAAAGGATGTGCAACGATTCATTGGGCATAGAAGCTATTGTAAAAGGCTTATTTATAACCTACCAGCTAGCTGCATTCTAGCTAATGCCGACCCACTACGTTAGTATATTTTCTATATAAGGAGCCAATCGACTCCTCATTAGTTGCATTAGCAGTTCTATTGAGGTGCTACCAAAATTTCTGCAAAAATTACCTAGCTTCCATCTACTTTCCAAACTACCTCTTGCCTTACCTGATCCATCTCTAAAGACTCCACATGCTTTGTGGGGGCAGACAATCTCTTTTCCACTGACAAAATGATATTTGGATTTGAGCGATATATCTTGAGTAACGAAGCTTCCTCCCTCTTCCCACCTTCTACCATGCCCTACAACTCCCGCACCATCTCTGTCTCCCTTCCCTCTAGGATGAATCCATCTAAATTTTAGCTGAATCTTGATCTTGAGTCCTTTGCTTAGCACACCACATCATGAATGCAGAAACGACCGAGAACAACAACAAACGTGGGGTCCAAATTACACGTTTCATGCCCCTTAGTGCCGACTGATTGCAAGAACTTGGAGGACATCCAAGCCATGGGCCGACATCTATTCATCGACTGCCTTGGATGTCACCTAAGCCTCAAGATGGTGATAGAATTCATCGATAGATTTAACTTATGCCACCAAAGCTAGATGTTGGGAGATGGTAAAATCTAGCACTATCATTTCACGAGTGGCATCGTTTGCATAGCCTTCAATGTCCTAGTCATCCTCGAGCCCTTTGCATAGCTACACATCATGGATAAATGACTATCGTGTGGCCACTCATGATATGAAATCAGTAACCTCATGATATTTATGCCAATTATGGCCCATTTGTCTGAAGATACACTACCCATGGATTGTTATGGTGATGCAGTGAAACACAGTTCATCATTATCAACTCCGGCACCCACAAGGACAACTCCCACAAATCCATCATTGTCCCCCAAGAAGAAGGTGGAAGGATAGTCAAGCTGCCAACTCCAAGGATCACATGCTGATGCCGAGGCCAAGTTGAAGGCCGACCAAGAGCGTTCCAGGAAAAAGAAGAAGAGGCCCACCTAGTAAGAGAAAGGGAGAAAGAAATGAAGAAACCAGCAGCTAGGGAGGTGCTGATGCCAGGCCAAAAGCTAAAGGCCAACCAGAAAGTGTGCCAAGAAAAAGAAGAAGAGGCCCACCAACTAAGAGAAAGCGAGCAAGCACTGAAGAAACCTGCAGCTAAAGAGATACTAAAATCTCTTCCTAGTAGAAGCAAGAGAGTGTATGGGTGAGTGGGTGATTAACAAGACAATGAGATGCAGGCTTGTAGATTCAGGGTGAGGACCCTAATCCTAATTATGTATAAGAACACACATGGGTGTAGAGTGTGATCGGGAATGAAGTCCAAATGTAGGACTTGAATACATGTGGCTCTTGGTGTCTCTCTCTCTCATTCTCTTGTGTGAGCTTCCACTCTCTTTCTCTCGTGAGCACTTGAGATCCTACATTTTGTGTGTGTCTCTCTCATCCTCTTATGTGAGCTTCCACTCTCTTTCTCTCATGAGCACTAGATCCTACATTTTTTACATGGTTAGAGCACCAGGCTCTTCCCTTTCCTTGCCATTTTGGAGTTCTTGTGTGAGAATGAAAATGTGTCTTGAGGGAATTTCAGGTTAGTGGGCACCTTATACAATTGGATTTTTTTGCTGAAGGCCTCTGTTCATTACAGTTCTTTCATTGCTCAAGAAGGAGCTATTGCGATTCTCTTTCAAAAGGAGATATTCCAATCTCTTGCAAGGTTGCCTATCTATTTTGCTGGTAGTTCTTCTTAAATATATTTCTATTGAGGATCTTCTTGTGTGCTACAGCCGACAGACATTTGTGACTCCAGTGATATGTTTATTGGTGCAAGAGCTACGGGGGTTTATGGATCTCTTTTTCTAATAGCAGAGATATCTTGTGTCTAGTCACCAATGCCAATTTATTGTTGGAGATTTTGTGCAACCTTTGAATGCCGTTGATTTCCATTCTACTAATAGTGGTTGTCTCCATACACTTAGAGATGCTAAGTTGCATTTAAAGGTTCTTTGATCTTTTGGAAGGCACCAGTTGGCTGAATGTGGCCTCTAAAGAACCTAAAGTGACTCTACTAGGGAGGGTTCTATTTCTAAACTCCTCACCAAGTCTTTGCTATTGGCACCATTTATCTCTATGCTCGTCTTTCTTCCTTCATAGCTCCTTAGGACTTGTGGTTAGCTTCTTAAGCACTTAGTTGACGTCGAGTGGCTCTAGAGCTCTGAAACAACGTCACTAACTTGGAGGTATGGGCTTGTCTTACGTTAGAGCTACAAGCTCTAACGTCACCTTCTATTCCAATTATGAACAAGAAAGCGTTAGGATGCATGATGTTGTAGAAGCTTCCAATTTTTTTCCCTTCTGTCTTGGAGCCTTCCCTACAGAGAGCCCATTGCGAGCCCATTGCCACTTCATCTTCTTTGTGTAGACCTGATAAGACCACAATGGATTCTCTGAGAACGTATGTTGACATGCAACAGGAAGGAAGCAGCTAGTAGAACATCGATGACGAGTGTAGTTCTCCTGACTCCAAGCTTCCCTTACTAATCCACAACAGCAATGGCATGGACGTCAAGGGACAGGAGTGAGTGGACACAATCAAAAAGTTCTTGGACAAGCATCAGCAGAGCATTGATATCTCTCAACGAATCCATCTTGTCTGGTATGTCATCAGTGCAATCGATCGAAGGTTCTGGGACGACGATGATGCCAGCAGCAGCTGATGGCCGGCGTCCCAGATAAGGAAAATGTAAAATTGCATAATCATCATCGTCAAAATCGTTGGATTTGATAGCTGATCCTACAATCCTCTTCTAAAGATGCGGGGCACAACATTTTTTCAGGATTTCATCTATTCTATATCCTCTTCAAGACGTTAGTTTCTTGCTCATGAATCTTACCGTTTGTCATGACTCATGTCCATCTACACAGCTCCAAAATTCAATAGCTTCGTACATACCTGGGGCTTGGCCTCTACAAACCGGATGAGGTTTTCAGACCCCTGCTAGGCTTGCGTTCACAATGGACCATGTCGTAGATGGTGGAATAGGCAGATTGCGCCCGGCGTACAAGACCGGCTTCTGGAGAAGGACGTGGCATTCATTGAGAGAGCTGCTTCTACGAACACTCTGTCAAAGGATTTGGGAGACAAGACAATGGCTTGTGGGTCTACCAATTTAAAGCTGAAACCACAGGTACAGTTCCAAACCGGCAAGGTTTGTGAAAGGCAAAAGGCGGAGGAAAGTAAAAAATGGTCAGATAAGAGAATGTGACTCCCTAAAAACCGCTAGCCTCGACATGCCCTACTCCTACCACACCGCCACTTGGCTCCACTTGCGTTGCCAACATCGTCAAAGGAACTGCCGATTAGTCCGAATCATCTTTCTTGACGAGGAGCATATGGAGAAGTGCTATTGAAGAGGGTGCAAGACATGTTTGTTAAAACAATTGTGGTGCTATTTGTTTGCAATTGTACAGTGCCTTGCGATAGGATCCCACTCCCTTCAACAAATGTCACGCCTTATTTGTAGCCAAGGATTCGGATTGAAAGATTGGGAATAAGATCAATGAGGGAGAAATCCGAAGCCTGAGCCTCTGGTTACCTTTGCTTCACTTTCCCATCAATCCGTCCCTCTATGACAATTCTGTGGTCTCTCAAACTAAGCATATCACTTGTGACCAAATTTCTGTTGATAACAATCAAAGTCACAAACGGGGCGATCTATCTACCTATTTATCTATCTATCACTTTGCACGTCACGTTCGCTACAATGGCGACACTACGGTGAGGTTATTGGATGTCGGCTAGCCTCTAGGATTTGGTGTTAAGCAGCTGTAAGCAGCCAAGATGGATTTTTGCTTATGCAGGTGCTAGCATATAAGGTAACAAGGGCCTTGAAGAGATGAAGGCCAGCGTGGCAAAGGCTTGGCATGTGAAGCTTTGGAGAGCCTCGCGATGACCTTATGCTCTGCTCTCACAAGCCTGAAAGCTCGACTTACTACAATGTTCAAACTCCCATTTTCTCGAGGTTGGAGAGACATGTAACGTTGGCTAAGTCAAGAGTGAGAATGTTACGTGCTCTACTTCAAACTTCCTCTAATGATAGTTGTCTTTTTGTGCTGTCCACAGTAAAAGACGATGAGAATTTGATTTTTTCCTATCACATTGCTCGTAGTGTTTTGTGGACGTTTGACTACCATTACGACTATTGACATTCAGGTAATATGCCAGTATCTTATCCATTCGCGAGTTTTTTCACATTCTCAGTGTTTATATTCTCTGCGTTCTCTCAACACCCAAGAAAGGGCCTGTTCCCTCGAATTATAACTCTTTGGGGAAGGAAGTGTGCTGCCTCCCTGCCCACACTATATGTGATTATAATAATTATATTTTTATATTTTATATTTTATCATATATATATTTTCAATTGCTCGTCCATTTATAATTAATAAGATATCGAGCTCCACTCGTGATATGCCAGGGTGACCGTTGTGCATTTATGTCACCGACTTGTTAGCTGCAGATGCGGTTGGTACACCACCCATGAATAATAGCTGGATGACAGCTATCTTTATATACTCTAGTTAGTGGCTCAGTTAGTATGCCACCTAGGTTAGCTGAGTTTGGTTTGAGACCCACATATAGGGTTCATCTATTCATTTTGTACTAAGAGAGAGTTCTCTTTGGTTTCACAACTAAGAAGAGAAAAACTGTTTTCAGCATCCACCTTTGTGTGTATTCCCCTATTGTGTATGCGAGAAAGCTGCAAGTGAGACTCCTTACTTCTCTCCCACTCTCTTCACATGGTATCAGAGCTCAGTTCGTGGTAAGGAGGTCAACGGGCCCCAAAATGGCCTCGAATCAAAAAAATAATGTCACCTAGGGCATTGCCCTTTCCCGTAGCATGTACTACCCTCTTGCCACACCGACTGTGCTACCTGCAGAGATTTGCTCCCAAACTCGAAAAAGGAAAGCAACACTGATTCTCTTACCAAGACACCATGAACTTGCTTTGCTTTCTTGAGCTCCTTACCATGAACCGAGCTCTGATACCATGTGAAGAGAGTGGGAGAGAAGTAAGGAGTCGCACTTGCAGCTTTCTCGCATACACAATGGGGGAATACACACAAAGGTGGAGGCTGAAAACAGTTTTCCTCTTCTTAGTTGTGAAACCAAAAAGAACTCTCTCTTAGTACAAAAGAAATAGATGAACCCTATATGTGGGTCTCAAACCAAACTCAGCTAACCTAGGTGGCATACTAACTGAGCCACTAACTAGGGTACATAAAGATAGCTGTCATCCAGCTATTATTCATGGGCGGTGTACCAATCGCATCTGCAGCTAACAAGTCGGTGACATAAATGCGCAACGAACTTTTTGGTGGCGAAAGTTTTCCGCAGGCACTCAGAAAGGTGCCCTGTTTTTGCTGTGCGACCACTATTCTGCAGGTCGGTGAAAAGTTACCACAAAAATTGCATTGTATGCCTATGCGCAGAGATATAGGGAGTGATAGAATCATTCTTATTGCCTATTAATGCAAAATCGTCACTAGGAAGTGACTGTGTGGTCAAATACCACTCTCGTCAGTTTTGTAGATTTGCCCTTGTGAGGCGGAAGTTGTGTTTTTTGTAGTGACAGAATATTTTTGCAGTGTTCTGTAATGGCATCTGATGCTCTTTCACAGATAGTCACTGAAAAGCTTGACAAGAACAACTTCCCAGCATGCAAGTTTTTAGAATGACGAATTTCCTTAAGGGAAAAGGCTATTGGGAGTTCATTATTAGAGCTGAACAAGAACCAGTTATTCCTAATGTTTCCAATCAAAGGAGTTGTAAGCATTTAAAGGTTGGCATGAGAGAGCAAGGAAAGTTATGTGCTGGCTATCTATCAGTATTTCAGATTCTATGATTGTGCATAGTCAGGATGCAAGCACGCCGAAGGAGGCATGGGATACTTTGACAAAAATATATAGCACAAATACGCAAGCCAGGAAAATGCAGCTCAAGCAGGAGTTGCATAATGTGCAGAGAGAAAATATGAGCATCAATGACTACCACATGAAGGTGAAGAAGATTGTAGATGCACTTGTTTCCATTGGGTCGCCAGTGGAAGATGATGATTTAGTTTCTGTGACCTTGAATGGTCTAGGAAAGGATTATGCATAGTTTCGGACATCCATTGCCATCCGTGAGAATTTTCCTGATTTTGGGGAGTTGATTACTCTTCTAATTTCTGAAGAGCAAAGAAATGGTGGTGCATCTTCCTCAGGAGGAACTTCAAAAGAAACTGTCTTCTACTTTAATGCTGGAAGAGGTAGAGGCAGAGGTAGAGTAAGCCGATCTGGAGGCCATGGAAGAAATCAAATTCAAAAAAACCAGTCCTATGGAGGAGGACGTCGTAACTTTAGAGGCAGGGGGAGCCAAAGAGGTCGTGGTGGATGGCAGAGAGGCCAAAATGTAAACGGCAATGTTGAATGCTACTACTATGGTAAAATGGGTCATATGGCTAAAGACTGCTACAAAAAGCAGAATGACATCATGAATGGAAAATTGGAACAAGGCAATTATGCATCCTCTAGTAGACAGGGTGATGACAGAAATGAGCATTTGTTTATGGTGCAGCACATGACCAATTCTGTGACAAGTGCAGAAGAAAGCAGTGATGTGTGGTATGTTAACTCAGGTGCGTCAAACCACATGACAGGTCATGCAAAATGGATGCAGGATGCAAGGAAAATGGAAAGACCAGGATTTGTGGAGACTGGTGATGATACTGCACATCCTATTGTGCAGATTGGTAAAATTCCTTTGTCTATGTAGGATGGGAAAAAGAAATACCTGTCTGATGTATTTCATGTCCCGAATATCACCAAGAACCTGGTTTTTGTTGGTCAAATGGTTGAGTAGGGCTTGCAGGTTAGATTTAATCCTCATGGATGCTTTGTTGAGGATATGAAAAATAAAGGTCGTTTGATAGCAAAAGGGAAGAAGAAGGACAGGATGTTTACGTTGGATGCGGACATGCCTGAATTAAGTGCAGCAATGTTTGCACATGGGATGGGTGTAGTTACAAATATTGATATCTGGCATAAACGCATTGGTCATGTTAATGTACATCGACTTAAATTAATGCAGGCCCAAAATATTATTGTAGGATTGCCTAAGTTGAAGGTTGCAGAAATGCATAAGGTATGTGAAGCCTGTCAATTTGGAAAATAGGCAAGAAAACCATTTCCTAGACATGTTCAAGAGAGTAAGAGGCCATTGGAATTAATCCACTCTGATGTGTGGACTACTAAAGCTGCATCTATTGGAGGCTGTCATTATTTTATCACTTTTATTGATGACTACAGCAGAAAAGTTTGGGTGTATTTTATGAAAAAGAAAAGTGAAGTGTTTGGGCATTTCAAAGCTTTTAAAGCTATGGTTGAGAAAGAAACAGACCTACAAATAAAATGCCTAAGGTCAGATGGAGGGGGAGAGTACCTCTCAAATGAGTTTGCAAGGTTCCTGCAGGAGCATGGCATAAAGCAATAATATTCATGCAGTCATACACCACAACAAAATGGACTTGCAGAAAGGAAAAACATGCATATTGGAGAGGTATCTCGCGCCATGCTCAACGAAAAACACCAGCCAGATTATTATTGGGCTGAAGCAGTTGCTACAACAGTCTACATAATGAACAGGACTCCCACTGCAGCAATACATGGCATGACGCCAGAGGAGAGGTATACTGGTAGGAAACCAGATATTTCTCCTTTGAAAGTTTTTGGTTGCATTGCCTATGTTCATGTGCCAGATGAGTTGAGATCCAAGTTGGATCCAAAAGCTGAGAAGTGCATCTTTATTAGTTATTCTCTGCACCAAAAAGGGTATAGATGCTATAACCCTTCTCCTCGTAAGTTTACAGTGAGCGAGCAGTGAGTGAGCGAGCAGTGAGCAGAGATGTTGTTTTTGATGAGATGAGCAGCTGGTATAAACCAGTAAATGTGATCGATGATGTAGATGCACAAAATGCTAATGTTGTACAGAATTCACAGCAGCAATCACAAAATATTAGCAGACCTGTAGTGTCCTTTAGCAGTGGTTCACATACTTCGCCATGGATAGGCAGATTGAGATCAGGAGAATCTCCTCAAAGCAATGCAGATAGTGGTATGCAAGTATCACAAAAGGGAAAAGCGAAAGTAGATCAGCCCATGGTTGATGTGAATGCAGGTCACTCTTATGTGGATGGTGAATCCAGTGGCTCCGAACAAAGCCTTGATGATGAGTTGGGTATTCCTTCTGTTGTTACACCTGGAGTAAGGAAGACAAGGGATGTTTTGAGAGCACTTGGTAGTGAGCCTATTTTGCACAGGTCTACCAGAGTTAAGTATCCTGTGGATAGGTTGAAATACGATGGATTTACAGCCATTCACTATGCCTATATGGTAAAAGTGATACATGAACTAGAACCCACTTCTTTTGAGCAAGCCATGGGAAATGCTACATGGGAATTGGTGCCTTTGCCTAAAGACAAGAATGCAATTGGCTGCAAGTGGGTCTATAAGGTGAAGCACAATGTAGATGGTTCTGTGAGCAAATACAAGGCAAGATTAGTTGTCAAAGGGTATACACAGGCATATGGCATTGATTATGAAGAAACATTCAGTCCGGTTGCAAGGATGGCAACTATAAGAGCAGTCATTGCTATGGCTGCATCAATGGGATGGTCTTTACATTAGATGGATGTAAAGAATGCCTTCTTGCATGATGATTTGCAAGAAGAGGTCTATATGGAGCAGCCACCAGGTTATGTGCATGTTGTTCATCCTGAGTTTGTTTGCAGGTTGAAGAAAGCCTTGTATGGCTTGAAGCAAGCACCCAGAGCATGGTCTGACAAGATAGGAAAATATCTTGTCACTATTGGATTTCAGATTTCCACGGAAGATTTCTCACATTATGTGAGAAAAACAGAGAAAGGTATTATGCTACTTGTCATTTATGTTGATGATTTGATCATCACAGGTGATAGTGATGAAGATATCCTTCATGTGAAAATGCTATTGAAGCAGAAGTTTGAGATGAAGGATTTGGGAGAGTTGTGTTACTTCTTGGGCATTGAGGTGATTAGATTCACAAGTGGGATATGGCTCTCGCAGAGGCAGTATGGAATGGACATGCTATCCAAATATGGGATGACAGGCTGTCCCGGGTGATTCACTCTTCATTAAAGGGGGACGTCACTTGCGTGCATGAACTTCAAGAAAACCCCCTATTTAAGATCCACATAGGATGATAAAACACCCCTATTTAAGCTTATAAGATACCACCAAATTTCCATTATGTCCCGCTTTCCTTAAATCTATATTCTTTCTCAAGCATTTAGATTACACAATAAGCAAATTTAGGCTACTTTCCCTATAACTATTTTAAACCATACACAAAATCAAACTTGTTTGGACTAGTTACCCAAGGTAACCTATATTATGTCCCCCCCTCTTAAATATGACATGGTCCCCTTAGCTTAAATTCAATATTGGGGAAAAAAAAGGGCCCCCACCCCTAATGTATAAGCTTATGCCTCATTTCAAAAAAAACCCCTATTGTACACTCACGTGATATCATAAGTTTCCCCCTGTGAATCCCCCGGGCAGGCTGTAAGCCTATTTCAGTTCCTTTGGAGCAGAGTGTGAAGTTGAGCGCAGATGCAGGTGGGCTTCTGGAAGACCCTACTATGTACAGACGCATAGTAGGAAGTTTGATTTATATGACTATTACCAAGCCAGATTTGAGCTATGCTATTGGGCTAGTAAGTCAATTTATCACTACAAGGCATAGGCCATTTTCCGACGGAAATACCGACGCTTTTTACATTAAAATTTTTTTTTTTCACGAGCGCAAAGGTCGCTATAAAAGTCGTTAAAATCGTCGGAAAAGGAGCGTCGCTATAAACCGTCGCTATATAGCGACGCTGTTAATCGTCGCTATATAGCGACGATGTAAACGTCGCTATATAGCGACGATGTAAACGTCGCTATATAGCGACTCTGTTAATCGTCGCTATATAGCGACACTGGTAAACGTCGCTATATAGCGACGATTAACAGAAGGTAAAAAAAATGGTTAGTGGGGCTAAACAGGGCTTCCTTTTGGCCCTGTTTAGCCCCACTAACCATTTTTTTTTTTTTGTAATTACAAAAGAAAGTTTTTTATAACAAAATTTCCCTTGCTTGCAGGGTGATACAAAATTGTTCTTGTGAACGATGAGGAAGAAATGCATATACATATACAACTGTGTTTGAAACAAAATTACCCTGTGAAAGGGCGATACAAAATGGCTCTAACGAGCGGATATGAAAAATGCTACTAACACTACTAATCCGAATCCGAATCCGAATTGTCTTGTTGGGCTGTTCCTTGGTCCTCGGCACCTGCATCTTCTCCCTCGTCCCCGACACCTGCGTCTTCTCCTTCGTCATCGGCACCTGCGTCCGATCCTTGCCCCTGTTGATCGCTCGTCTCTGATGATGGGACGCTTGAGCTTTGACCCTGAGAGTGAACCATATAAATCGAAAATTAGATTGGAACTTAAATTAAAAAGTGAGATTACAAGCAGGAGTAAACTTATACCGTGCGAGCAGCCACCTCAGCCCAATCGACTGTCACTCCCATTGCCTCTTGCTCAATGAACCACGGCTTGGTTCCTATCCGAAATGCGCGCCGCGTCTCTGCATCCGTAGGAAGACGACCCATCGCAGCTTGCTGTGGATCCAATTTACGAGAGTTAGAGTTAGCTAAAGTGCATGTAATATGTAAGTAAAACAAATAGAACAATACATTAAATGGAAAGAAGTAAACTTACCACGGTTGCCTCGAACGCATACCGTCCGCCTGCACCAAAGTGCGAAGTACCTACGACATCCAGCCGTCTCTTCGCAGCCCTCCTCTGACCCTCGAACATTTCAGGGTGGTCCCTATGTTGCTTCTTGAAGTACTTCCAATCAGCTTTGTCTGCCCAGCTGGGTTTAGACAACCCCTTTGTAATGGAAGTACGCATGGTTGATCTGCGATGCTTTAGGACCAAACCCATGCGCTCGAGCATATAACTGTTATTAAACTCCACATTTGGCGGATTAGGAAATCTGAGTTTTAACTCATCGATCACCGCCTGCTTCTTTTGGCCATCTTGATACCGCCAATCGATATTTATGCCGCTCTTGAAGTGATGACTCATCAACTGCCTCATGGCGGCCATCACTGCTTTGCCCTTTTTGTCTTCTATTACCTCTCCGGCAGATGTGATTTGATAGGAGAGATCCCCTGATGAGTAAGGGGGACTGACGGTAGCAGAGTCTGAAGGAGTGGAAGCTGCGCGACCGCTTCCGGATCGAGGAGTAGCTGTGGGAGTAGGAGAGGGAAAGGGACCTGACTGATACTGTGTCTCCGGACCAAGTGGAGACCTAAAGGAGCGTGAGTGTGCTGACTCGTCTACATCTCCTGAGTTAGCACAACATGAGCCGCCCATCCTACTCTTCCTTCCCTTGCGGGAGGCATGCGCAGGTGATGATCCCGCGGTCGAAGGGGCGCGAGGGGATGGCTGGGCTGTACGTCCACCCGTCGGTGTAGGGGAAGGAATTGCGGAGGTCCTCTGAGAGAGCAGAGAGAAGAATCTCGCTGCCTCCTCATCGCTCATCTGCGCTACAAACTCGTCGGGAGTCCCAACAAAGCCATGCGCGGCTAGCAAAGGAGTCCCCTGAGGGGTAGTCGCAGTGCTACGTGGAAGAGGGGTCGGACCAGGGGTAGTCACAGTGCTAGGACCGAGAGGAGTCGGACCAGGGGTAGGACCAGGGGTAGTCCTCGGGGTAGTCGCCTGAGAGGAATCAAAGTCCTCTGGAGCATATAGATCGTGAGCTCTCCCCCTGCGAGGCTGTCCGTACTCGTCCGATGAGCAACGTGATCCCATGTCTAACATAGACACAAACACGAAAACAGAAAACAAATAAACAAACATGAGCATTCTCATAGGCATAGGCACAGGCAAGAAGAAAGAAGAGGGAAAGGAAAGAAGAGGGAAAGAAGAGGGAAAGATAAGAGGGAAAGAAGATGTAAAGGAAAGAAAAGAATGAGAATGAGGAAATAGAGAATGAGAGAAAGGGAAAGAGATGAGGGAAAATAGAGAATGAGAGAAGGGGGAAATGAGAGAAGGGGGAAATAGAGTGGGAAATAGAGAATGAGCTTATGCAGAAATAGAGAATGAGCTTATGCTTCTCTCATTCTCTATTTCCGCATAAGCTCACGCATAAGCATGAGCTTATGCGGAAACTTAAGCATAAGCTCATGCACATGCATGAGCATAAGCATGAGAAGGATGAGTTTCCGCATGCTTATGCTCATGTGGAAAAAGAGAAGGAGCTTATGCAGAAAAAGAGAAGGAGAGAAGCATCTCTCATTCTCTATTTCCGCATAAGCTCCTTCTCTTTTTCCGCATGAGCTTATGCTTATGCTCATGGGTGAGCATGAGCTTATGCTCATGTTTCCGCATATGCGAAAATAGAGGAGGAGAGAAGCATAAGCTTTTCTCATTCTCTATTTCCGCATATGCTCACGCAAAAGAGAAAGAGAAAGAGCTTATGCGGAAAAAGAGAAAGAGCTTATGCGGAAAAAGAGAATGAGATCCGCATATGCTTCTCTCATTCTCTATTTCCGCATAAGCTCTTGCGGAAACTTCCGCATAAGCTCACGCTCATGAATAAGCATAAGCTCATGCTTATGCTCATGCGGAAATAGAGAAGGAGCTTATGCGGAAAAAGAGAAGGAGCTTATGCGGAATAAGAGAAGGAGCTCATGCGGAAACTTGCGGAAACTTGCATGCGGAATAAGAGAAGGAGCTTATGCGGAAAAAGAGAATGAGAGAAGCATATGCTTCTCTCATTCTCTATTTCCGCATAAGCTCTTGCGGAAACTTACGCATAAGCTCATGGACATGAATGAGCATAAGCATGAGCTTATGCTTATGCTCATGCATAAGCATAAGCATAAGCTCATGCTTATGCTCATGCGGAAAAAGAGAAGGAGCTTATGCGGAAAAAGAGAAGGAGCACTTGCGGAAACTTGCGGATAAGCTCTTGCGGAAACTTGCGCATAAGCTCATGCTCATGCATGAGCATAAGCATGAGCTTATGCTTATGCTTATGCTTATGCTTGCGGAAACTTGCGGAAACTCATGCTTATGCTCATGCGGAAATAGAGAAGGAGCATAAGCATGAGCATAAGCATAAGCATAAGCATAAGCATGAATAAGCATAAGCATGAGCTTATGCTTATGCTTATGCATAAGCATAAGCATAAGCTCATGCATAAGCTCATGCTTATGCTCATGCGGAAACTTGCGAAGGAGCTTATGCGGAATGAGAGAAGGAGCTTATGCGCAAAAAGAGAAGGAGCTTATGCGGAAAAAGAGAAGGAGCACTTGCGGAAACTTGCGGATAAGCTCTTGCGGAAACTTGCGCATAAGCTCATGCTCATGCATGAGCATAAGCATGAGCTTATGCTTATGCTTATGCTTATGCTTGCGGAAACTTGCGGAAACTCATGCTTATGCTCATGCAGAAATAGAGAAGGAGCTTATGCGAAAAAAGAGAAGGAGCTTATGCAGAATAAGAGAAGGAGCTCATGCGGAAACTTGCGGAAACTTGCGCATAAGCTCTTGCGGAAACTTGCGCATAAGCTCATGACAAGCTCCTTCTCTCATTCCGCATAAGCTCCTTCTCTATTTCCGCATGAGCATAAGCATGAGCTTATGCTTATGCTTATTCATGCTTATGCTTATGCTTATGCATAAGCATAAGCATAAGCTCATGCTTATGCTCATGCGGAAATAGAGAAGGAGCTTATGCGGAATGAGAGAAGGAGCTTATGCGGAAAAAGAGAATGAGAGAAGCATATGCTTCTCTCATTCTCTATTTCCGCATAAGCTCTTGCGGAAACTTACGCATAAGCTCATGCGGAAGAATGAGCATAAGCATGAGCTTATGCTTATGCTTATGCATAAGCATAAGCATAAGCTCATGCTTATGCTCATGCGGAAAAAGAGAAGGAGCTTATGCGGAAAAAGAGAAGGAGCACTTGCGGAAACTTGCGGATAAGCTCTTGCGGAAACTTGCGGATAAGCTCTTGCGGAAACTTACGCATAAGCTCATGCTTATGAATGAGCATAAGCATGAGCTTATGCTTATGCTTATGCATAAGCATAAGCATAAGCATAAGCATAAGCTCATGCTTATGCTCATGCGAAAATAGAGAAGGAGCTTATGCGGAATGAGAGAAGGAGCTTATGCGGAAAAAGAGAATGAGAGAAGCGTATGCTTCTCTCATTCTCTATTTCCGCATAAGCTCTTGCGGAAACTTACGCATAAGCTCATGCGGAAGAATGAGCATAAGCACGAGCTTATGCTTATGCTTATGCATAAGCATAAGCATAAGCTCATGCTTATGCTCATGCGGAAAAAGAGAAGGAGCTTATGCGGAAAAAGAGAAGGAGCACTTGCGGAAACTTGCGGATAAGCTCTTGCGGAAACTTACGCATAATCTCATGCTCATGAATGAGCATAAGCATGAGCTTATGCTTATGCTTATGCATAAGCATAAGCATAAGCTCATGCTTATGCTCATGCGGAAATAGAGGAGGAGCTTATGCGGAATGAGAGAAGGAGCTTATGCGGAAAAAGAGAATGAGAGAAGCATAAGCTTCTCTCATTCTCTATTTCCGCATAAGCTTATGCGGAAACTTACGCATAAGCTCATGCTCATGAATGAGCATAAGCATGAGCTTATGCTTAAGCATAAGCATAAGCTCATGCTTATGCTCATGCGAAAATAGAGAAGGAGCTTATGCGAAATGAGAGAAGGAGCTTATGCGGAAACTTACGCATAAGCTCATGCTCATGAATGAGCATAAGCATGAGCTTATGCTTATGCTTATGCTTATGCTTATGCATAAGCATAAGCATAAGCTCATGCTTATGGTCATGCGGAAAAAGAGAATGAGAGAAGCTCATGCGAATGAGAGAAGGGGGAAATAGATAAGGGGGAATGAGAGAAGCATAAGCATAAGAGAATAAGAGGGATGCGGAAATAGAGAATAAGGGGGAAAGGAAAGAGAGAAGGGAAAAGAGAGAGGGGGAAAGAGAGAATAAGAGAAGAGGGAAAAAAGAGAAGGAGGAAAATGAGAAAAGGAGAAGGGGGAAGAGAGGGTTCCTACGCCCATCACTGCAGCTAGCGCTTAAGGCGCTAGCTGCAGGCCAATGCAAATAACAAAAAGCTTAAATGGAAAGAAGAGGAAGCACTTACCTGTAAAAGTATGTCCCGCTCGGTGTAGTGGACTGGGCCCACAAAAGAGAGACTATGTCCCGCTCGGTGTAGTGGACTGGCCCTACAAAAGAGAGAAAACAACCCATTTTTTCAAATAAGATGTTAGTGGAAAGAGGAGATCACAAAAGCAACTTCTTGAAAGGAGACAAGGAAAGAGAAGATTGAGGAGACAAGGAAAGGAGGAGATTGAGGAGAAGAGAAGGAAGAGAAGGAAGAGAAATACAGAAAGAAGAGGTGAGTTTCTTTCTTTCTTTCTTGAAATTTTGTTTTTTGTTTGAATCCTTTCTAATCAAGCATGAAAACTAGTTTAAAACTTTAGCAATACAAGTAGAAACACTCACAAAACCAAAGCTAACAAACAAACAACCTACATTGTTGAAAAAAACTCACCTTTTGAAGAACTTTCTTTCTGGAAACCAAAGAGGGAAAAAGGAGAGAGAGGGTGCACAAGAGGTAGGAGGAGGGTGAGGAGTGGGAAATACGGTAGGAGGTTGCTTGGAATAGATGGGAGGTTAGTGAAAATAGGTGGGAGGAGATTTTGGAGAGCTTAGTTGAGAGATTAGGAAAGCTTTGAGCAAAACGCGGCGGGTTTCGGCGTTTCGGGTTTTAACCCACAGCGTCGCTATATAGCGACGCTCTTTTCCGTCGCTATATAGCGACGTTTTTAATTGAAAACGTCGCTATATAGCGACGTTTTCGTCGCTATATTGAAAACGTCGCTATATAGCGATGTTTTCAATTAAAAACGTCGCTATATAGCGACGGAAAAGAGCGTCGCTATATAGCGACGCTTACTGTTTGTTTTTTAATGAGGCCTCCTGTGACTCAAACATGCTATGCCTATAATTGTCAATATCTCCTCTTACTACATAGCCTTACTATATAGGATTTTTTGTTTCAATCCTTACTATATAGCGATGTCATTCTTTTTATATAGCCTCAAGAGAAGCTCAAATTAAACATGCTATGCTCATAATTGTGTACATCTCCTCTTCATGCTTATGTTTTGGTTTTATAAGTGTAGATGGAAGGGACGAGTGGAAGCTCATCCGATGATGCGCCAACGCCCGGGAGCACGAAGTGGCTTACGGAGAGGTTATATTGTCATTGCACTCATTGCAAGCGAGAAGTACGACATCAACGTCGTATTATCATGCGCCACTTGCGGATGTATGGGGAGGAGCCGGAACCAGTACCCCCCGTTGGTGTTGCACATGTTGATGGATCATCGGTAAGTCAAAGCTATTTAAGTTCGCAATCTTATTGTATACCCGGAATTAGAAGATCTTCTATTTACACGAATGAGCTTATGACAGGATGACGAGGGTACACATATACCTTCTCACTTTCAACAAGACTATAGTCTCCCAGATGACGACGAGGGTATGGTCGACATGATGGATTCCATTTTTAGGGGCACTACATCCCACGTACACGTGATGTCAGAGTCTGAGGTGAAAATGCGAGAGTTGCAATCAACACAATTGTACGAGGGTGACAATTGTACGAGGGTGCCAGGATGTCTAAACTACGTGCTTGTCTCTCAATCTTGAATCTACAAGTACAGTATGGGTGGTCGGATACAAGTGTCTCGGCCTTAATGAGGTTAGCCCTTGCATTAATTTGATTGACTCATTATTTGGATATAGTTTGTTTTGAGAATCATCATTTGGATAGTGTCTTTGTCATAGGTTGCTCCAAAGAGGTTGCCTGCACCAAATACCATGCCCGCATCAAGAGATGAAGCGAAAAAGATGCTAACAATGGTGGGTATGGATTATGATACCATCCATGCTTGCCGTAATGATTGTATTCTCTTTCGTCGTGAGCATGGAGATTTGGCTAGTTGTCCAAAGTGTGGGGAACAACGATATAGAGATGACTTGTAGGGTGAGAGGATACCGGTAAAGGTCTTAAGACACTTTCCCATCATTGCAAGAATACAACACATGTTTCGATGCAAATCCATAGCGGAGTTGATGACATGGCATGCATCTCATCGGTCCACTGATCACACATTGAGGATTCCCGCAGATTGTGCGGCTTGGAAGCACATAGATAATCAGTGGCCGGACTTTGCGAGAGAGCCACGCAACTTACATCTTGGGCTAGCCATGGACGGCGTGAATCCTTTCGGGTTACGCTCGACGTCTTGGTCGACATGGCCCATAGTCGTGGTGAATTACAATATCCCACCATGGCTAACAATAAAAAAGGGACACCTCATGCTTGCACTACTTGTGCCAGGAAAGTACAAGGCAAGAAACATGGACGTGTACATGGCACCTTTGATAGAGGAGTTACAGATATTATGGAGAGGAGTGCAGGTCTTTGATATTTCCAGAGCTCCTAGGCATACCAATGATATTTCCGTCAGGGGTATCTTGATGTGGACCATGCATGACTACCCAGGATATGGAGAGTGCGCAGGTACGTGGTTATGTCTTTACATGTACAATGAGGGATTATGCTTTTTTAACTCTCTTTTGCACGCATGTCTTGTACTAACATATTCATGCACGCGTGCAGGGCTTGTTACAAGTGGGTACCATGCTTGTCCTGTTTGTGGACCCGCTCTGTAATCGCTTGCACGCTACTCCAAACACATGAGGAAAAATGTTTATGAAGGTCATGCTCGATACCTTCCGCTCGACCATCTCGCACGTGGAGGTCAGCTTGATCCACCACCATCATATTTGAAAGCAAGTGATTGGATTCAAGCTTGGAGGGAGAATGGAGAGGAACCTCCTCCTGGTATGAAGAGGCTATCGATCTTTCACGAGCTTCCTTATTGGGGTCAGTTACAAATCAATCATCTCTTGGATCCCATGCATATCTTTAAGAATGTGGGGGCTACCATTTGGGCACACTTGGTTGGTTCCAAGGACTCGAGAGGAGTGCGAGAAGACTTGCGTGCTATGAATAGGATGTCTCGTTTGTGGCCCCAAGTGCATGCTTCAGGAAAAGTTGTCCTCCCGAAAGCAACGTGGATCCTCTCTACGAGGGAGGAGGCAGCGATCAAGGCAGACATTGCCTCTTTTCAAACACCGACAGGGTACATGCGTTGCTTGAAAGGAGCATTTTCAAAGGACAATAAGCTTAGTGGCCTCAAGTCCCATGATTGGCACAAGGTCTTACAGGTATTCTAAGTAGAATTAGTGTACCGATAATAGTGATGCATTAGCGTAATTATTATTATGTTATATTGTTGACATGATTTCATTGTTGCTTTGATAGTTCATCCTTCCAACTACAATAAAAGGGTGCTTACAAGAAGATGTTAGAAATGCTATATTCAAGATCTGTGGTATTGTGAGGTATGCTTACTATCAATTCGCATTATCTATTTTCTTCATGGACATGTGAAATAGGTGGATATCTCAAATATCTTACATATGCATGGACATGTGAAATAGGTGGATATCTCAAAAAGAGATCTCTATATCGAGCATCGAGAAGGCTAGGGTGGAATCCATCGAAGCCGTATGCTTGCTTGAGAAGCACTTTCCCTCAAGCATTATGACAACTCAAGTCCACTTGCTTGTGCACATAGTTGATGAGGTGGCTATAGCAGGTACCGTTCATAATCGATGGATGTTTTTTCTCGAGCGGTTTATGAAAACTTTAAAGGGGTTTGTAAGACAAAGAGCAAGACCAGAAGCAAGCATGGCAGAGGGATGGCTTGTGCAAGAGTCATTAGTATATATCACAGAGTTTCTTGCATCCACGGATCCTGATATGCCGCAAGCTTGGCACAACAAGGATGATGATCGCATCATTGGCGAGGTCCCCCAAGGAAAAGGGATTGAAAGAAAGATGAGCGAAGAGCAAATGGAGAAATTCAATAAGTTTTGTATCCTCAATAGCCCTGAGATGCAGAAGTGGATTGAGAGATATGAAGTGGCCAAAGCAGAAAGAATAAATGCAAGGACGAGATTCAGAGTAATGTACAGGCGATCACAACCATATCCACGAGATCTGGCTCTTCTCCCTACTCACATGTCACTTGATTGGCTACAACTAGCTATACGTAAAGCCGAACGTGATGGAGAGACAATAAACGAGCGCGAGCGGGAGTTATCATCTGGATGTATGGTGCATGTAAGTTTCTTATCTCTTGATGTAATTAAGTAATTATTTGTGGCAATATATGCTATAACATAGGTGCATCTTCATTGTTTTAATGATGCTCTTTTACAGTACAAAAAGTACAGTGCATTATGGTCATATGGACGACATTTTCGCATAGAACGCATCGATTCAAAGAGAGTCACGTATGATTGTGGAGTCATGGCTAACTTCACACAAGATAGCCGAGCAAGTGCTTCGGATACCAATCTTCTCTCCTCACAGTTGGATTATTGTGGAACCATACGCGACATCTATGAAATTGATTTCAGACGATTTACTATTTTCATTCTTGATGTAAAATGGTTTAGAACTACTTACAACGGTCCCCATGCAACTGTGAGAAAAGATGGTAGCGGTCTCTTTGCAATAGACTCCACCAAACATTGGACCGATGAAAGTGATACTTCTGTTCTTCCCGAGCACTGTGAGCAGGTGCATACTAATGATTTAATTAGTCGAAGCTTTCGTTTTTTAAGTCCATTGATATATATATAATTGATGACATTTGGCACGTGATTTTTCATCTTCAATATAGGTGGTTTTTCATCCGGATCGTTCTGATCCAAGATGGTGGTACGTGATCCAAGTTGCACCACGAAGTAAGCAGATTTTTGAAGATCGAGATGTGGATATGGAGATGCCACTACCAAATCCGGATCCAATTGACGAATCTAGCGAAGAAGATTTAGATCACCATATGAGGCAAGAGGAAGATGTGCATAATGACATCGCACGGGAGGAGGATGGAGATCACGATATTGACGAGGAAGACAACAATCGTCAAGATCAATCACCACACTTAAGCTTAATTGAAGAAGATGATCAAATACTTTTAGGTGAACGTACGATGCTAGAGTACGATGATGATATAGGAGATCAACTCGGTATAGAGTTGGAGATAGACTTGCTTGGCGCCTTAGACTTGGCTCAAGATGAAACAGTTGATGTAAATGCTCTTATTTAATTTGATTTTTCTCATCTCCAACTTGGACATGAATATATGAGCTTCAAAGGCTTGATGTACATGCTCTCATTTTTTATTTCTCTATGAGCTCAAACATGTATGAAAATTTAAAAAATTTTGTCATTGGAAGAAAATAAATTTTAAGGCTAAAAAAAAAAAAAAAAACCTCTCTGTAAAACGTCGCTATAATATAGTCTCAGTGTCGCTATATAGCGACCTTTAAAAGTCGCTATATAGCGACATTTACTAACGTCGCTATATAGCGACCTTTCAAAGTCGCTATATAGCGACTTTTACTAACGTCGCTATATAGCGACGCTTATTAAAAGTCGTTATATAGCGACGATTTACGACACCCGATTTTTATACCGACGATTAACGCTAAGCGGGCGCTAATCGTCGGTACGTAAACGTCGCAATAGGATGCGTGTGTAGTAGTGTATGCAGGCTCCAAGGAAATCGCATTTGGATGCGGCTAGATGCATACTGAGGTATGTGAAGTCCACATTGTAGTATGGACTATTTTATGAGACTGGGGTTCATATACAATTGCATGGATACACTGATGCTGATTGGGATGGTAGTATTTTGTGATAGGCGATCTACTAGTGGATATGTGTTCTCTTTTGGGAGTGCTGCAGTCACTTGGAGCAGCAAGAAACGACCTATAGTTGCCTTATTGAGCACAGAGACTGAGTACAGGGATGTATCAATGGCTGCATGTGAGGTAGCTTGGTTGCGTAAGCTACTTTATGATATGCATCAGTCTACAGATGGGCCAGTTGTCATTTATTGTGACAACATGAGTAGTATACACTTGGCAAATAACCCAGTCTATCATGCTAGAACAAAGCACATTGAGGTGCATTATCACTATGTGTGAGAGAAGGTTCCAGTAGGTTTTATTGATTTGGTTTATGTCAGCACAGAGGATCAGGTAGCTGACATATTCACGAAGGCATTGGGGCAGAGAAGCTGCGCAAGTTCAGATATCTGCTTAGTGTGCAAGAATTGGGATTGAGCTCGAGGGGGAGTGTTGAGATATCGAGCTCCATTCGTGATATGCTAGGGTGACTGTTGTGCATTTATGTCACCGACTTGTTAGCTGCAAATGCGGTTGGGTGTTTGCCATGCTAGATGGTTGGTATTGTGGGTGACTCCATGTTAATACTGATGTTGCTAGTGTTATTGGTGTGGTGCTTGATTATTGTGCTTTGAACGCGGTTGTGTTGGGATTGGTTGATTCGATAATTCATTCAATTGATTGTTAATAACTAATGTAATTGGCGGCTTGAGTACAAGTGATGGAACTCATAGCGAGGATTGGAGTTAGTGAGAGGGTATCGATCGAGGTGTCACATAGCACATTATATATGGCCATGGGCCAATTATGTATTTGCTTTATTATTGCAAGTTTGAGCAATATATATTTTGTAGTGGACATAATTCATTTTTGGGCCCTAAAATGGCTATGTAAAGCAAATCCCTCATTTTGGAAGAGAGATAATTTTGGCTCCTTGGTGCTTTTATGAAATATCATAAATACTCTAGATGAGAAAGCGTGAGCCACTCATCTAGGGGGGGGAGATTGTACCCAGTCTGTTGTCGTTTTCGTGGTGTGATTGTGCTCTTCTTCTTCAATTGATTAAGTGGTGAATTTGTGTTGAAGATAATTGCCTTTTGGTTTCAGTGGTATCAAAGTCCGGGTGATACTCTTATGAAAGAAGAAGGCTACCTTGTGGCTCGTGAAAGTAGTTAATGAGAAGTTTCTTTTATCAAGGGCGAAGAAGAGAAAGCCCACGGAAAGAAAGAAAAATTTCGAGGCTTTTACCATGGTCATCTTGTTGCAAAAGGGAGTGGGCACAGTGATAGAGAAGTTTTGGAAAAAATATTGAAAAAAAATTTCAACGTCATTGTTGCCTTGACTCCACTACCTCTAGAGTTCAAAGTTAGGCTCCCATTAAAGCTCTGTAGTGTCCGCAACAATTGTGGTAATTGCAAGTACAACTTGACAGCACCCCACCTGTACATTCTACACTCTTGAAATTGACGTGCGCCTCAGCTTCTATGGATTTTTGTCGAGTTTGGACTTTGCCACCTGTAGTATTTCGGCCTGCATGCTTTCTTGTACTCCAAACTCCGCAGAAGGCCCTCTGTCATTGTGGACAGCAACCTACAGACTCCATAGCGCCACCCTTGGGAAAGAGGCCTTTGCAAAGATTTGGGTATATAATCCGCCGCCACCATTATCTCTATAGTCCTGCAGCTCCTGCTCACACCCCTTCGAATCATGGACTCACGGAGAACTCTGCCATCAAAGCCAGTAATCACTGACCATGATCCAGGATTCAGCAATGGCACGTAAGAATCGGGACCATGAAGCAATTCATTTGAACTGGTTACTAAGTGAATGGTTCCCTTGACTAAATACAAAGCAAGGGTAAAAGACCCCAAGGTCCATATTTTCTTTCCATTAAAAGAAGAAAAAGAAGAAGAGAGAGCGCTCTAAAGTTCTCAAAAAGAAGTTTTTCTTTTGCCGATTATTTTTCAGGGGAGCAATTCTCTAAAAAAGATAAGATTAAATGTGCTGCAAATCATTTAGTGGAGAGCGCTACACTTTGGTGGAACATCACTAAGCACAGTAAAAGGCGACCAAAATCTTGGAAGTCTTTTCAAAAGCTCATCAAGAGAGATTTCCTTCCCTCACATTTCAAAGCAAAAGCCAGACAACAGTGGGATACTGTCAGGTAGTTTGATAAGGAAACGATCTCCACATATACTGATAGATTTTGGCAAACGTTGATCCAATTACAGTCCTTAGAGAAAGTTAATGAGTGAGATCAATGCAAGAAGTATGTGGCAGGTCTAAAATCTAAGTTGAGAGCCGAGATTAACATGTTTCATCCTCGCTCACTGAATTTTGCGATTTCTCTTGCAATGAATTGTGAGAGGAAGAATGGGATCCCAAAGGAAGGGAAAGATTTGGCATGGCCTATACCCTTCTATAAGAAAAAGAGATATGATAAAAAGCCCTTCTTTAAATCTAAAAATGGTTTTGTTCCATAGAAGACAAATTCTTCTTTGAAGCCGAACAGTGGAAATTTTCTAAAGAAAGAAATAAGGTGTTTCAAGTGCAATAAGGTGGAACACATAGCCACTAAGTGTCCCGAAAGAAAGAAGACCCCGACGGCGAAAGTGCACATGATCGACAACGAAGCAGCCAAGCAAGAGGGAGGTAAGTATAATTGTCATGCTCTTCTAAAAATGAAAGGTTTCATTAATGGCAAAGAGGTTGTTATTCTGCATGACGATGGTAGTACATATGATTTCATTTCGAAAAGAGCCTTAGCAAAGTAAAACTAGAGACTTTCCCATCTAACTATAAGGTCAAAGCTGCTTTTACTAAGAGAAAGTACAATTGCACTAGAGAAGTCAAGAATCTTGAAATCTCAATCAAACCCTACAAGGATACACAAGACTTTCTAGTGGCACCCCTATAGGGAGTGGACATCATCTTAGGAATGCCTAGAGGCATCAATATAATCCTAAGATAGATTACAATTCACATCAGATGTGGATTGAGAAGGATAGACAAGAAATATGTCTGAAAAGCTCAATGAAACCTGAGATCTACTCAACCACACACAAGCCAAAAGGGCAATTAAAAAACATGAGAAGACATATCTAATTTTGGTAAATACGGTAATGGCTACTTAGCCAAACACTAAGCCTACACACCAAAAGTTTCTTTCTCAGTTTTTTGATTGTTTCTTAGAGGATTTACCACCTGGACTACCATGTTCTCAATGTAAAGATCATAGGAAAGAAATCCTATTGGGCAATACTCCACCTTGAAAAGCTCCTTACAGAGTCAATCAGCTAGAACAAAAGGAAATTCAAAAGCAAGTGGAGGAACTGATAGAGAGAGGATTGATAAGACCCAACAGTTCTCCTTATGGAGCACCTGTCTTATTAGTCAAAAATAAAAATGGAACCTATTGAATGTGCATAGACTATCGTGCACTAAACAAAATCACAGTGAAGAAAAAATATCCAATCCCTAGGATTGATGATCTTTTGGACAAATTGAAAGGGGCCAAGGTCTTCAGTAAGATAGATCTCAAATCTGACTATCATCAAGTTTGTATGGTAGAAGAGGATATATACAAGACAGCCTTTAGAACTCAAATGGGACATTATGAGTTCTTAGAACTATGCCTTTTGGGCTAACTAATGCTCCAGCTACTTTTAGTAGAATGATGAACCGAATCTTTCTTAAACACCAAGATTGTGTGGTAGTATTTTTTGATGATATTCTGGTGTTTAACAAAGACGTTGAGGAGCATATGGAACATTTGAAGCTAATCTTTTCACTCTTGAAAGAAAATCAATTGTACATAAATCCTAAAAAGAGTAGTTTCTTTCAAGATTAGATAGAGTATTTGGGTCACATTGTATCTCCCGATGGGATTGGAGTGGATCCAAAGAAGATTGAATGCATAGTCACATGGCCTAAACCCCGAGATATACACGAATTAAGATCATTCTTGGGATTGTGTAGCTTTTACAGAAAGTTTGTCAAGAATTTCGCATACATTACACATCCATTGACAGACCTTCTTAGAAAATCTAAGCATTTCTTATGGACCGAGCAAGCTTATTTCATCCCATGCAAGAAGACTTTAACAACTTAGCAAGCTGCACATTTATTCATCAAGCATATCTTTGTTCATCATGGCTTGCCAAAGATTATAGTGTCTGATCGAGATTCAAAATTTTGCAGTAATTTTTGGAATGCATTATTTCATAATCTAGGCACTAAGTTAGATTTCTCATCAGCTTTTCATGTAGAATCGAATGGACAAACTGAAGTTACAAACAATACTATTTTGGATATGATAAGAGCTTATGCAGGAAGTCAACCAAAGACTTGGGACAAATACATTCATCTCTTACAATTTGCTTATAATAATACTCCTCATTCTGCGACTAGAAGAGCACCCTTTGAGATTATCTATGGGAAGGTTTTACCTATTCCTATCACACAATTGACCCATAGAGTGGAGGCAGCAGATACATTTACCCATGACTATCAAAATATTCTCAAAGAGGTTCAAGAAGCCATTGCAATCGCTCAAGAGAAGTACACAACACAAGCTAATAAGAAACGGAAACACATGCTTTTTAAAGAAGGTGATTATGTACTTCTTTGGATTGAGAAAAGAAGATTGAAGAGTGTTGAGAAATGGCCAGTAAACAAGATGTCCCCACGTCTTTATGGACCATTCAAGGTGATTAAGAAAATCAATGATCTAGCTTATAGGCTTGAATTACTTGATAAATAATGCTTTCCATATCAGCCTCTTAAAGCCCTTCAAAGGACCTTTACCTATTCATCCTGTTTATGAAGAGGCTCCATTGATTGTTGATGAAAAAGAAATTCTAAAACTTGAATGCATTATTGATCATCAATAGACCTCGACTCGAAAAGGAAATGTCTATACTAAATACTTGCTCAAATTTAAGAATCATCCGAGAGATGATGCTCAGTGGATGCCTAAACAGTTCTTTTGAACTTTTTCAGACGTCATTAGTTTCTATAATCAAACATGCAACTGAGGTCAGTTGCAATCCAAGCAAGAGGGATGTTATGGAAATTATATTCCTGATATATCTTGCTTTGGACATTATTATTTTAGTAAGTGTGACTATGGCAAAGTACTCCATAGGAGCGCACCAAACACGGCACGGGTCCTAGTGGATACTTTGTGTGGTTAGTTGGGGACACTAAAAAATTAGAAATTTATTTTATGAAATTAGGAAAAGCCATGGTTATCCCTGCTTTAAATGGGAATCGTTCTCGGTGCTATTGAAACCAAAAGGTAATTATCTTCAACACAAATTCACCACTTAATCAATTGGAGAAGAAGAGCACAATCACACCACGAAAACAACAGCAGACTGGGTACAATCTCTCCCCCCTAGATGAGTGGCTCACGCTTCCTCTCTTAGAGTATTTATGATATTTCATAAAAGTATTAAGGAGCCAAAATCATCCCTCTCTTCCAAAATGATGGATTTGCTTTACATAGCCATCTTAGGCCCAAAAATGAATTATGTCCACTACAAAATATATATTGCTCAAACTTGTAATAATAAAGCAAATACATAATTGGCCCATGGCCATATATAATGCGCTGTGTGACACCTCGATCAGTACCCTTGCACTAACTCCAATCCTTGCTATGAGTTCCATCACCTGTACTCAAGCCGCCAATTACATTAGTTATTAACAATCGATTGAACGAATCATTGAATCAACTGATTCCAACATAACCGCGCTCAAAGCACAATAATCAAGCATAACACCAATAACACTAGCAACATTAGTATTAACATGGAATCACCCACAATACCGACCATTTAGCATGGCAAACACAAGCTAGTTAATGAGGACATTATCTTCTTCATTGTCCTTTTTCATCTGTACATCTCATTTCTGAAGTCTCTTTGAGTACTCGTTCATAGTTTTGGTTCACGAAATCCTCTTTGTTCATGTGGTAGATTTTACAGTGTATATCATGGAGAGAAGCTGGTTTCGGAGTTCCACCTTTCTTCCAAAGCTCCAAATAGCTTATGTTGCCTCTGAAAGAGCTATAGATTTTTGCATTTAGCTTTAATTAATGTAAATTTCCAACACAAAACAAGGTGAATTTCTTTGGAGCATATGTAATGAATTTACTTGAATTAAATTGGTGAATGCGTCCTATGAGTGTTTGTTGCAATGTGGGTTTGTTGCACCAGATGTGGTCAATCCTTGACCCGTAGATTGTTGTTGGCCTTTTATTCATCAGTTGCATGCTATGGTGGTCCATTATATCTTGTAGTTGTGCCATTTGTGTGGAGTTTTGGATCATGCCGATGTTGAAATCACCGATTGCATATGTTGTTGTTGATGGCAGAATAAGTTGTATGAGGTTGTGTATCATTTGGAGTAGACAGTCCACTATTGTTTTGGGCAATTTGTGTGTTCAATATTTTAATTCTTTCTTTTGAAATTCATTGTTCTCGAACACCGTGAGTTGGATTTGGCACTTGCCATTATCAATGCGAGTTTTGTGGATGAGCTATAGTCCATTTTTGTAGAAAGTAGCAACACCCATGCCATCATGTTTAGAGACACTTGAAAGTGGTGGCAATGATGCCATATTTTCAATCGTTGTTCTTGTTTCTTGCAAGCATAGCACAACTGCTTTTTCCATGATCCTCGATGTTGAAATGTCCTGTGCATGATGAAGTAGGGAGCCTGTGTTGAGTGTTTGTAGCAGTGATTTTTTTTATTTTCATGTAATCATCTTTGAATGCCCATTAGTGGGTGTTTCTCAATCTTGAGATTTCATATTTGACCATTGGGTCAACTTTGACGTGCAGCCTTGATAGCAGGTAAAGGTTTGAGGGATCTCAAACATGAGATAGCGCGGTGTAAACCAACCCATGTGCATGTATACCTTTTGGGTCGAAGGTGACTGACTACATTATAAGGCCTTGTGATCAATGAACTATTCTTGTTGCTGCCGGCTACACTAGGAATTGTTTTCGTGATATTGTGTTGAAGTGGTTCGTCCCAACTTGGAACTCGCAGATGACTTATAGGATGGGTGTCCAATTTCTTGGAGTATCTACCTTGTACAAATTCAAGTTCTCTAAACATGATCTTGCTCCTGATTGCTGGTCATTGAAGAGCATCCAAATGATGTAGGCTTAGCATCCGCAACGTTCAAGTTACCGGCACAAATCTCTATTATCGTCCCCCCTTTTAGGCATAGTTTGCTATGAAGCCCACCTGCCTATCATGGGTCTGCTAATGCTTTGATGGATTTGCTGCATGTTTTATGTTTTATGTCTTTCGCAAGAAGAACGTGTGGTTGTGTTTGAAGGGTGTCAAAAACATAGTTGTTATGGATGTCCTTTGTTGCGTTCGTGTAGAAAAGGTGGGGAATCAAATGTTTTTCTGGTGCCATCTATTCAGGAGATCGATGTTGGAATCTGTCTGGCACCCTATTCTTATTCTGTTTAGCATGTCGAGGAATTTCTCGTCCTTTTGCCGCATGGGCTTCTGTAGCTCATAGTAAAGTAGCATGGATTTCTAGAAGGACCCTAGCATGGTTGACGGAGTCGCTCTATCATGGAAGATCCATTTATCCTTGGTTGGGCTGGCTTGGTAAAGGTCCCTACATAGTATAACATTAACTCCATCAAAAGGTTGGTCATGGTTGTGTTTGATTTCTCTCATGTGTGAGTCTGCGGTAGCAATGGTGTTGAGCACTACCAGCGAGATCTCATCCATAACCAATAGCTACACCTCTTTGAATTCTTCGGAAAGCTCCTGTAGTTTTTCACCAAAAAGTGATGTGTAGCTTGATGACAGTAGTGGAACGAGTAGTGCTCCATGTATAGTCATACCACCAATTGCGTGAGCAGCTCTCCCAGTATAAGCTAGCAGCATTCCCTAGGCAAGTCAATATCAAACTTCTCCCTGTGTGAGTAGAATCGTAGTGCCCACACTAGTACCATCAGTGTGAATGTTTTCCCAGTACCAGCCTCTCCAGAGAGTAGAAGATGGAATTGTCGCCTAGGATTGTCAAGTTTCTTGATCGTTGCTCATCGTTAAGCTTTCTTAGTAGTACTAGTGTAGTAATGCTTGTTTGGCATTGTAGTCTGGGAAAAGTGACGCTTGTCGTGTCGTGTTTTCTTTCGCTCCAGCATATTCATTTCCAATCCAAGGTCAAATTTATCTCCTCCAGTGGAGTGATGGCCTGTATTGCTGCTGCTTGTAGTAGAGATTGTTGCCTATGGCCTGGTGTCCAATGCCTCGTACATTGAGCTTTTGTCAAATATGGAGCGATTGTCGTAAATCATGTCCACTTTTGTGTGGTACAAGTCTTGCCATGTCAGAAATTCATTTGATAATGAGTGCTCGCTGTGTAGGAATGGAAGGTACAGCAGGCATAGTTCTCTGTAGTGATTCTTTGGATCTTTTGTCTTGTTGTAGTTGTTAAACCTTATTATTTTCCCTCATTGTCTTGGTTGCTTTTGTGTCTTTGGTATTGTGTGATTGCTTGCGTAAGTAGCAAGGCAAATGCTGGCGTATTTCAGGGTGCGTTTTGTGTACTTTTGGATAACGTCATTGAAGAAAATATATGTACTAGAAGGGTCGATTGCTTGTAGTTGCATGTGTCTCTTAAGTAGAAGCGTTCTCTCCTCAAGCGAGCTCCTGTTAATGTAGTAGAACTCCCTACTACCACTTGTTAAAGGTAGGGACAAGAAAAGGTATGCTGCTTGTTGTGAGCTTATGTGTTGCATGTTTAGTATCGTGTTTCCTACATTTCTAATCCGTTTGTTTATGAGTGTCTCTATTGACGTGCTTGCGGCGATTGCACTTTTCACTACCTCCATGGTCTCCTTGTCTACTTTTGTCATGTACAATGTGCAATATGATGCCATCGCATAGGGATTTAAGACAAACTAAATATCAGTATTTGCACATCAGAGCTTGGATATTGTGGGGTTGAAATTATTTGCGTACATATCCTTTGGCTGTCACTTGAGAAGTACTGTTGGTTCGCAGATCCTACTCCTTAGCGTGCAGATGTAGTCATTGTAAGGTAATCTCAGTTTCTATAGGAACATCTCAAAATTGAGCTCCAGTGACGTCTCTTGCAACATTAGGGTGCTGATTTTCCTCATGTTTCTTTTCCATGTCGTTGTCCTCCGGAAGAGGACATAGAATCATAGTTTCAGCCATTGGTGCCCTCAGGAAGCTGAACTTGCACACTTTCCCTCAGCTTCTATGTGTCTTTTTATGCCTATGTATTTGTATCTCTTTTTCTGGCAGTTTAAAAAGTGAGATATCTATTATGATGTATCTGTCAATGTATGCGGTGACCTCATTTATTGCAAGGCCATAAACAGGCGCACCGTCACAACACAGAATACCGTGGTTGTGTTGACTACCTCTGTTCTGGAATTTTGTTATGAAGAAGAAGTCAACAACTGCACCTACAATGGATGGGTCTTTCCTAAGCAAATTCTTGAGGGCCTTGAATTTGTGGACATAGTACCTAGTTGTAGTGATGCGGTCATTTCGTATCATGCTGTGAATTCCATTCTTATTTACTCCTTGAATCCTGTTGCAATTCAACAGGGCGCTGCAGGAGGGGCATCCACAAAGGTTTTGTGGTCGATAATGTCATGAAGAATGTGGGTGGGCTGATTTGCCACAACATCCCGAACAATTTTTGCTTCAACCGTTGCTTGTAATTGGCAGATGTGTGGAGGCATGTCAAATCACAGTAGCCAATATTGGAGTGGAGTAGTTTTTCTATGTTTGTGTCGAGGAGGGAGTCTTTTTATTGCAAGATTCTGCCTCTAAGGCATTCAAACCCATGTGGCTGACAGCACTTGGCGAATGAGAACTTTCATTGTTTTGAAAAAAGGTTTTCAATGCACATTGTGAAGCATCTATCCTAGTTCATCGACTCCCACTTTACAATTCCTTGGTAGCTTGAATGCTTTAGGAGTTTGTAAGAATGTGTGTGGCCGTAAAACAATGTAGGGAATGCCATCTCCTCGCAGTGAAAATGCTAAGTGGAGAGAATCCTTCCGATGGGGCTATGACTATCAGTTTGTCATGGAAATCGACTACTTACTGTGCCATGTATATGCCGTGCATGAGTGTCTTTGTTTCCATGGTGTTCTCATGTGGTTCTTCAGTCATTTTTGGTGTGCCTTCGGAATCTACTGAGTCTATTTGGATGCCTTCAATATGCTCCAACCAGAGAGGGTTTAACTGCACACTGCTCTCCCTGTACATTTGTGTCTGTATGAGTTCATGCATTGCAAGCATCGTTTTCGTTGGCCGTACGAGATCACTCATGTAGTTATGTGTGTATTGCAACCTTCGCTTGATTGCAACTAGTACAGTTGCGGTGTCCGTAAGGAACCTCGGTAGCACCTATTGCACCTTGTCGGTGTCTGCAAATACGTTCATGACACTTCCGTGCAACCCATACTCCCCTCGTACGATAGTTCACGGATTTGCACAAAGGGAAATCTTATAGCGAGACAAGCCTTTCCTCAATTCTATTGAGAGTTGACACATGCAACGTTGCAGGCTGGAGTCCCATGTTGCACGAGCAGAAAGTTGATGTATTTCTGTCGTAAGTCTTTCATGCAAATGTTGCAAATGCATCATTTGTTGCTTGTAAGGTGCCCTTGCATATTGCAAGGCAACGTTGAAGGCCACACATATTGGATAGGGAGCTTCTTTAAATTTGTAGCAAACTTAAGGGTCCCACAACTTATGCATGGACATCTGGGAGTGTCTTTGATGATGGCCTTATATCTTTCTTGGGGGTTTCTACCTGCTCTTTTGCATTTCCTTGGCATGCAACTTGGTTGTACGTCTATAGTGGGTTGGTTTATTGCACCAAATTGTTGTTGCAGGTGCCACTCCATGCTGGGGCTGTGCATTCTATGATCCATTGTAGGCATTGAATTATCGGCCTGTGTGCCCTTTATCTTGTAGATTTTACTACAAATGCTAGGCATAGAGTATTGGATTCCTTAATGAATTCCAAAACAACCTTACTTGTAGGAAGTTCGGGCAGGCTGTAGATGAGTGTTTGCAAATGTAGCTCCTCTTCTTTGGACCAGTGAGTGTAGGCCCTTTTTTCATGGGCTGTGTAGAGAGGGGCAACAATATTAACTCACGTTTTTGATAACCATATAGCTATCATTCATTAAAGATCAGAGCCCAACATTAACGCATATGATCCAGGAGTTCAATGAGGAATCTATTGTTATGTACATTGCGCAAAATGTCTCCTTCATGCGTGGGTGTCATTCACTAGCTTTTTTTGACTTCACTATTTTAGCAGACGTACTAGAAGGAAGGCCTGTAGGAAGCTTTCACACATCAAGTATCCAATCTTGGCTATCACCAACAAGTATAAGTGATGTGTGCTATAATGTTTGCATTGGTTTTTGTTTCCTAGAATTTGTAGCCATGTTGTCTAACTATCGCCCATGTTTGTGTACAGGTCCATGGTGTTCTCCAATTCACAGAGCTAAGTGGACCTCTTGTGGAATTCTAGTGCACTAAGTGCTTAGGCTCCCATGTTAGTCAAGATCCCGTAAAACCATTTTGCTACTCGTGTGCGAGCACTCAAGACATTTTCACACTCACCTCTTTGAAAAGACGGATTGTTTAGCGTGATGGGTCCGAGGTTGATGTGAAACTTCGTGGTTCCACTACCGAAGATGTTTCAAGCTTATGGTGATCTTTCATGGAGTATCATAGTTGTAGCATGATCGCAATAAGGAATCTTCTTATGGACCAGTGCCCCTCGAGACAATTCACTATTAACAGCTCTAGATTCGTAACTACGTTTGTGTGGAATGCATAGGCACTATTTGGACTGACGAAGTCCTTACTATAGATAAACCCAAGCTCAACTTTCTACATACTACTTGATGAGTAGGTGCAAGCTTGTAAATACACTTGGGAGGAAATAAAACGTCTTGCATCGCATGATTATGCTTTGTTTTTTTAAGAGTTTACATTTCCCACTTCTTCTTTCCTTTACATGTAATCCTACCTTGGTCCAGTTTGCTTCTCCACATTGTGTACGCACAGCACTGTTTTGTTTTGGCTTTGATCCATGGAGAATATTGAGAAGATATTAATACATGGGTGCATCGAGCATAGCTCTGACAACATTGACATCGAAGGATTGCCCATGATATGTAAATCAAAAACATCGTACATACTAAGATGTGTTGTAGCTCTCAATAGGACAAATTCGTACAAACATTTGCTGGGGATGTTACAAACTCACATCTCCACTACACCTTGTGAACTTGCCTCACCTTGGCAAAAGCTTAGGGTAACACCTCGGCACGAGCAAGGGGACACACCAACGAGGTCAAAATTATCTACTTACTGCAACGCTCCTCCACATCAAGATCTCTTGTGCATGATTGCTTGTTGCGCTTGTCTGAAGCCCTAGGAATTGGTTTCACCCTAGTACTACACAATGGCTATCTAGTTGAACGATGACTTCGTATAGGCAACCATGATTGTTCACCATACCACCAAATACTAATGAATGACTGGGCACGCCTTGCGTAGAGAGGTGGGGGGTACCACTGAAAAACAAGTCAGTACAACTGTTGCTTGATCTTCTACATTCGGCCCATCCGCAATGATAATCTAGTCAGATTATGGGCCTTCAAGTTTGACTTTCACTACCACGAAAGGAATCATCTTCATGACAGATGTGAATGGAACCTTCCCCATTTGCATTTGTTGAGATACCCATGGCACATAGGAGCTTATTGTAGTGTCCAGAACAAAGGAAGGAGTGCCTTCAAAGGGCTTGCCTTTGATGACAGTGGTGGTTGCATTGACACGTGGGGAGACCAGGCACGTCCTGGGTTCACCAGGTGATCTTGTTGCAATTGCCTGACCCTCTATCCTGTAGAACCCATCTACCTCTAGAAGATCCCTCAGCTGGGACACATATATGTACGGGACGTGGAGGGTGGCTGTTTGCCAACAATTGTGATCGGTCAGATTGACTCGCATGTATGTTGCATAGGGGGCGTCACGTGCCTTGAATGTTCCATACTTCGAAAGCACTTTTCCTTTGAAGGTGAATCAGTAGTCATGTACTTAGAAAGGGCGCTTATCTTGACTACGGGCAATGAGTTTGAGCTAGAATGCTTCACAAAGTTGGGAACAAGAGCTTTGCATGGAGAATGGGCAATGGGAAGCACGTATTTGGAACCTTTATTATCATGCTCGAAGGCTTCCTCTTCCTTCACAACTGCATAGCCTGTAGCTGCGGTAAGAGGAAAAGTATTTAGCAAGATGCTGTATTGGTATATTGTTCATGCGATTACGAGTCAATATTAGGTTATTTGCGCACCAACGATGAGTTGAATGTGGTACTCAGAATTAGAGCTACGGGTTTGGCATTCACTCTTCCTATTGATTGCTCCTCATGTCATCTAGTTAAATGATTTAAATCTATCATTCAACGCGTGCAATTACTCAATGTATTGATTATTAAAAAAAGTTGTGCGTAGTTTGTGGAAGAATGACATTATAGAAGAGCAATGTCTCACACAAAAAATTCTACTAAGTACAAACTTGATTCTATTGGCCATAACCTTGCACTAGTCAGGGTAAATGCTATCGTCTTCTCTTATGGCATTTTACAGTTCGGACTTTGCAGTGCAGTTTTTTTGGGTGTGGGATTTAGATGTCATGCACTCATAAGAGCCAGGAGACATGTTCAAATAACAGAAAAGGCCAACCATGCATGAATATACTGATTCATAAAAGCCATGCGACATGTTCAAATAACAGAAAAAGCCAACCATGCATGAATATACTGATTCCTAACAACGAGGGTACAGAATGAATTTCCTTTGCTGAGTGTTGTGATTGCTTCACGTTGGAAGAGTAGGAGGTGAAGAGCAAAATAAACAAATCAACTGTCAAGTTTCGTTGAAGGCCCACAAAATGACCGATATGAGATACATGGTTTCGCCAAATCTAAACCTAGGAAAATGGTATGGTTCTCCCCTCCGTTTGGGGCTACTCTGAACTTGTAAAGAAACAAGACAGTGCTCGAGATCGCTATGACTGACTTACGTTGGAAGTGAGCAAAAGATGAAGCGAGGAAGAACAAGGATAGGTAGATCAAAGCAGAGGAGGTGAGATGCAAATAGAAAGAGCAAGACAGAATGTGTGATGCATTTTAATGTATTCCTTGTTGGATTTCTACCAAAGTTGAATACTACTGTTATAATTATCCGTAAGATACGTGAAAACTAGACTTCTCACTGCTGGAAGTTGCAGGATAGAATACGACACCGACCCTCTCAAAAAAAAGAAAATTTGCAGAAGGTCTCCGATTCGAGGTGAGCGGTTTTCCAATATATGGAGCCAAAATATTTTAATGCAAGAAAGATCACCACGAAGAAGCTCTCTCGATTATTTGGCATTCTAAAATAGTGAAAATGGAGATACAAGACATTATGTCCTTATTTAGACAAAGGGAGAAAGCGTGTGTTTTATAAAGATCGACCAATTTGGAAAATGTGAAGCTTTGCTTGTCCACTCTTGAAGCCCTATTCCACTCTCTAGAGGATGACGCTGGAGCCCGAAATCATTGAGGGAGGTTTCTTGTTCAAACGCCTAACATAAATCATGTTCATTGCGCACTTCATCGTACCTTTAATGTAGTCATCCTTGAGGAGCTTTTGAACTGCAAAATACAACTTTCCACACTCAAGTCCAATGTGCTACTACGATAACACTAGCGAGAATTATTGATCTTACCAGCGGTATATGACTAATCTGCCACACCTTCAAAATCTCTCCTCAAAGATGACTTCTTCTTCTTCTTCATGCCAACCAACTTACTGAATGAACCACCTTTCTCAGAAGTAGATTTCACGTCAAGCAAGTCCACTGGAACTTCTATCGTGGTGCGTGGTAGGCAAGACATTATCATGCATGTCTCAGATCAACTCACGGCCACCCCTACTTCATGAAGACCTACCTTAGCAACAACGAATTGAAGAGAGAACAAAACTATACCAAATACCAAAAACTAGGCAGCGACCTGTGTCTACATCCATCCCAACGATCCCCTTCTGGACGTCCGCTGAATCAACATCATCAGCGCAGGAAGGCCCTCCATTCACTTTGTATTTCTTAAGCTCTGAACAATCGAATAAAAGTAAAGTGAATGAAAAATCGAATAAAAGTGAAGCGAATAATAAAGTTTTGAATTGCAAATTCCATAGTAGAAGAAATGGACAAAGCGTGCATGCAATTCCTAATGTCAGTACGTGGGCGTCATGCACAGCAAAAAAGAGAAAGAGAGAGGGGGAGAGAGAGAGAGAGAGAGGGACAGGTAGAGGGGAATTCAATTTTGGAATGTAGGAGAGAATACACATAGGACTTTATGGGCGTTTGATTGAGGATCTACGACTACAAGACAGAGCAGCCTGGGAGAGGCAAGGTCTCCTATGCTTTTCTCCGATCAATAACTATGCAAGCCTTCCAGGAGGTCGAGGAAGCATATAGAGAGAAGAAAACAACGATTCAAGGATAGCACTCGAACAAGTGAACGATTCAGGCAGCATAATTACCTCGGCCAAACGTGCCGCTTTCTGTATCCATTGATTCAACATCTCCCATAGACATTTACATGCTGGGATTTGAAGGAATAACACTGTTCACCTCACAGAAAAGCTTTGAAAATGAAGGACTCTTGAAGGACGCTTTATATAACTCCACGTACATGCACTGCGACTAACACATAACCCTTTTCGACATTCAGTCCACTACAACACATTGCGCGATGTCGAAAAGGGACCAAAAGTTATCTCGCACACTTGGAACATATGAGCATAGTTTCCCTCACTTCGTTACGATGACTTGCCCCCTACCAGGGCAGGCCAAAAAGAATTGTTGCAAAAAATAGGAGACTCTCTTAAAAAGTTAAACAAGGTGAATTACATTCATGTGGCATGCCCTTGAGGAATGACAATTTGAGTGTAAAGGAGAGAGTGGTCTGACTAGTAAATGAAGTTAGTACCTGTGAAACTGTTGTTATTTGTAGAATTTATCCACATTTGGTCAATTATTGAACCATGAATTGTCGTGGGTTGTTCAATAATTTGTGTGAAGTTTCGTTGATAGAGGAATTCAAATTTGGAATTTTTTTAATGTCGAAAATGTTGTAATTTATATTGAAATCTCCTATGATTGTTGTTTTTTTTTTTGTAATCCTGTCTAGGATTTTTTGTAATGTTGACTGGAGAATTGAATTGGGTGTTGTGGGTGATTTGTACACATTAATAATTGCAAATTCATAGGAATTGAGGGTAGAGAAGATTATTAACAAGCATTCGCATTTGTCATTACACATATATTCCTCATGTACTAATTTTAAGTTATTCTTGTAGGATGTGGAAATTCCACCGCCGTTGTTTTTCTGGATGGATGTAAAATGTGGCAGAAGGAGTGCGTTGGATGATTTTGTATGTAATTCTTGAAGATATAGTATTGTGGCGCTTAGCAAACTTTTATCATTTAGTATGTCATCATAATGTGTGTTAAGGGCTCTTGTGTTTAGGGATTGTAGCGTTGGATGTATGTTATTTATTGGCAGACAAGTTTTTTTGATGAACAATCCATTGACGCTTTGTTCTCAAATGTTCGATCTCCTTGAGAATGTTGGGGTCCACCTTGATATGTTTTTGCTGAATTGGGTTGATAATGTATAAGTGATTTGGCTTTTTGACGTGTGACAATGCAGTCTACGTTAGGCTATGAGATTTGATTGATGCTGGTTCAAATGCTACTAAATCCATGGATAGTCCTGAGGAACGATGAATTGTCCTTGCTACAGCAGGCTATATCGAAAATTGTTGTCTTGTAACGGTGTTCAAGCAATTCTTTCCAGTTTGGAATTCTCTTATAATTTAGTGAATAGGTGTCCAAATGGATGGAATATTGGAATTGTACAAGTTTACATGTATCAGGCATGCTTCCAATGTGCTTATCATTAAATAAAATCCAAATGACTTGTTTCTTGTTTGATTTATCCGAATGTTTGAATATTCCATCTGCGCCATTCACCAAACTGTCGGGGATATCTAAGTTGCCCGAATAAATTTCAACAATCATACCAGGCTTTAGGTGAAGTGTTTTGTGCAAACCTCCAGTATTTTTACATTTGAAGGTGGTATTATTATTTTGTTGCATGTTTTGTGCTTTTTTTCAATTGCTTCGAAAATATGTGGATTATCTTCTAGCAAATAAAAAATTTCTTTGTTGTGAATGCCTTTTGCTGCATTAGTGTAGAAGAGGTGTGGAACTATTTGTTTTTGCAATGGTGTTCGACAGTATTGGTGGTTCAATGTTGCCATGTTAGCTATTGTTTGCTTACCTATTCTAATTTTTTAAAGAAGTTCTATAAACTCATTGTTATCTTGTCGCATAGGAATATTAAGTTCGTACATCATTATGTTGTCTTTCCAAAAAGATGTAGTTGTTGTTGTTCTTGATGATTGTTCCATGAAGAGCCAAGAGTCTTTCGTTGGACTAGCTTGGCATAGATCTCTACACAAGAGGATATCAACCCCTCCAAATGGTTGCATGTGGTTATGTTTTATTTCATGTAGTCTCATGTCTGCTGCAACAAATGTGCTATGACCAATTAGCGACACTTCATCAAAGACAACTAGTTCAAGGTCTTTATATAGATGGGATCATTCCTGTAGTTTTTCAACATACAAACTTGTATAGTGTGATGCCATAAGTGGTAAATGTAGAGCAAAATGGATTGTTGTTCCACTTATATTGTATCCTGCTCTCCCTATGTAAGCTAGTAGTAATACCCTAGGAAGGGTTGTGTCAGTTGTGTCTTTATGCGAGTAGTATCTGAGTAGTGCTTGCACTATTGTCATTAGCCTTGTTAGTTTTACTAGTACCAGTGTTTCTAGTTAAGCAAAGGTGGATTGTTTTTTAAGGGTTATGTCTTTTTTGTAGCATTGTGTCTTCAACTATTAGTCGTTCTTCTTCATTCAAGTTCGAAATGTGTAGTGGTACTCATTGTTGGGTTGTAATTTGTATGTGAGCAAAAATTCATTACCAAATTGTTTTGTTTTAGTGGAAATGTTCATGTCTAGGCCAATGTCATAAGTTTCCTTGTTGTTGGACATTGTTTGGTTAGATGAGGATGTTGTTCTATTTGATTGTGACGTTGATTTTGAAGGAACTTTTGGGATAAGTTTGTTGTATTTTTGTTTGTTTGGGTCGATGATGTGTTTGTTGGAGTAATACATGTCATGCCAGGTACTTGTACTATCATCAAGGTTTGGTTCTTTGTTTTGATAAGGCAAAGAATAGTGTACATAGCTCTCTGTAGTAGTTTTCAGGGTCTGTTATTTCACTATAGTTGTTGAAACAAATGATGTGTGGTTTTTTCCTACGCTTTGAACATGTTTTAAAGAATGTGTATTCACTAGCGAATGTTGCTAAGCAAATGTTTTGTAGGTCTATGTGGTGTTTCAAGTACTTTGTAATAATGTCATCAAAGAAGATGTTTATACTTTCTAGGTCTAGTTTTTGAAGTTGATCTCGCCTTTTCAAAAGTAGTGTTCTTCTTTCAGGAGGATTTGTGTCGATGTATTAAAATTGTCTTGTGGATGATGATAGTGGCAGAGACAGAGCTATGTATACTACTTGTTGAGAACTTATGTGTTGTGTATTCAAAATTGCATTTCCTATTTTTCGAATCCGTTCATTTGCTAGAATATTTTCAAGCAAGCTTTGATTCATTGCAGCTTTAACGGCATCTATTGTTTCCTTGTCTATGTTAGTCATGTATGATGTGTAATAGGAAGTTGCTCCATGTGGATTTAATATGAATTAGACATCTTTGTTAGCTCCCCAAAGATTTGACATGGTTGAATTGAAATTGTTTGTGTAAGCATCTTTTGGTTGTCTTCTAAGAAACATTGTTGGTTGTGCAATGGATGATCTTAGAGCCATGATGTATTCTTCTTCGGTCATTTTAAGAGAATGTAAGAATGTTTCGTAGTCCATAGAGAGTGTGCTGCCCTCATTTAGTAATTTTTTATTTTTTTGAAGTTCTTCTTGAAATTGATGTGTTTGGAACCTTCTTCTATTGGGGCAATAGCACTTTTGTAGATGCCATAGGTGGACGTAGAAAGCCAAACCTGCATGTAGTTTTTTTCTTGAAACAAGTTTTACGATGCTTGTGTGTTTGTATGCCTTTTAGTTTTAATGGGAACTTTGAAATATCAGCACAAATGTACTTGTCCACAAAAGTCTCTATGTCATGATTTGAGGATACACCGTATGTTGGTTCATCTTCCACCCATAAAAGTCCATGATCATGTTGGCTTCCTCTATTTTGGAATTCTGTTGTGAAGAAGAAGTCAAGAACATTGCCTAAAATAGTAGTCTTTCTTGAGTAAATGTTTTAGTCTTGAAATTTATGGACATAGTATTGTGCAGTTGTAACAGGATTTGATCGAATTAACTGTCTCAAATCTTTTTTATAGTTTGGGTGTGATGGTGCTACAATGGAAGAATTCATTTTTTGAAGGCAATGGAGTAATGGTTCCCATAGCTTTTCTGCTACAGAGAATGTGACGAAAAAAGCTGGAGGGCCTAATTTTCGTAACATTGCAAATAATTTTTTTTTCAAGTGGTACTTGTAATTAGATGACGTTCTTACATTTGTGAAGTCACGGTTTTCTATGTTGGATTGGAGTAGTTTCTCTATGTTTGTATCTAGAAGTGCATGCTTAGCCTGTATTGTTTGGCATTTTGTTTAAGCTTTTCGCATTCTTACCAAGAAGATGACAACACTTGACGTACTACGATTTTCATTGTTTTAAAGAAAAGATTATCGATTGAAAGAGCGAATCGACAATCGATGTTTGTTAGCTCCCAATGTGCAAGTGAATGATATGGAATAGTGTTTGGAATATTGTATTGCTGATGTTCACCAAACAATAATCTAGGAAATGCTAGTTCTTCACAGTGTTTGTCTTTGAATATACTCAATGGAAAGAATCCTTTGGATGGAGAAATTGCAATTGTTTTGTCTTTGAAGTCGACTACTTGTTGGCTGTTGTACAAACCATGGACCAAAGTATCAGTGTCCAAGTAATCATCATTGGTGAGTTCATTGTTATGTTCGTTGTTGGGATGTGTGTCTTCTTTTGCTTGCAACATTTTGATGTGGGTCTCCCAAAGAGGATTCACATTTATGCCATATTGCATGTATAGTTTTGATTTCATCAATTCTTTGAGAGCCATCATAGTGAATGTTGGTCGTACAACTCCACTCATGTAATTATGTTTGTATGATAGTTTGCATTTCAATACTACTGGGCCACAGTGTCCTCTTCCCCTAAGAATCGAGGAGGCACTCGTTGTGCTCTACCTACATCCACAAGTACATTGACTACACTTCCATGAAGTCCGTATTGGCCTTCATATGTTAGTTCACGGATTTGTGCAAAAGGAATTTGAATAGATATTAAGCGGGCTTCAATGTCATTGAGTTGGCTTGTGTAATTTGTTTTATTTGCCATTATCATATTCTTTGAGCATAGTGTTGGCACTTTGTTAATCTTAACATCTTTATAGCAAAGTGAACACAAGTAACTCTCTTTTGTTTTTGAAGCCAAAATGGTAACTCCATTTGTATGCAAGAATATTGCCATGTTCTCTTTTAAAATTTTCATGTTTGAGAAGAACTTCAATGACCCACAACAAATACAAGGAATACTTGGAGTACCCAAGATTTTATTTTGATATATTTCTTGGAATGTTAAAGCTTTTTTTTCCTTTTTTAAAAAGAAAGTGTATTCCCTGAAATAGGTGTTGTTATTTGTGGAGATAACATAGGAAGGTTGTCATTTGTTATAGCAGTAGTTCTTCGTATTTTGTATATTTTATTTAGAACCTTTGCAGTTGTATATGTAAGTTCTAAAGGAGAATTAAGGAAAAGTGAAGCTACCTCTTTTGCGGTTGAGTTGTGATTAAGTCGAAGTAGTTCTTCTAATTTAGCTTCATCTATTGTAGACCATACTTGGTATGTGCATTTCCCTTGTAAATGTATTAATGGTGTTATGGTAGGATTGCTACTAGATTCATCCAACAATAAAGTATTTACAATTTTCCCTTTAGTTTCACCTATTGCAATTTTAGAGGACATTTTAATGCCATCATAGCAAAGCAAGACAAAGGGAGTTCCAAAAATAGATTGGAAATGTTGAAAAATGTCTACAATCAATGCATGAGAAGTAGAAGATGTCTGAGCTAGACTATGAATATCTTGTATTGATAGTGCATTTGTTGTAGCAGGTGACTTTAACAACTTCCATGGATTATTTTGGTTGGCATTCGTACTTGTAATATCCATAAATGTGGTTTCTAGAAGTTGTTGATAAGATAAGCTTGGGAAAAACCGCTGAAGACAATTAATAGTATTTGTATTTGATGGGTTTGAACGATAAAGCTTTTGTTCAAAGATAAATGCTTACCACGTAGAAGATCTTCAATATTCATTGCATCAAACTTTGTTGGAAATTATAGAGTTCGTTACGATGCAAGTTGTTGCATCAATAAGTAGTGAAAACTTATCCCCGTTGGAATGACAGTTGCACCCTCAATTCTATAGCATTCACCAATTTGCAAGAAATTCACAAATTGATGAATATAGGATGAGGGAACAAGTAATGTCACTATGTGTGAATGAAACGTGTCGGTAAAGTCACCTTTCAAAAAGGTGGGGTATTTGGGATTTGCAACTTTGTATGTTCCATACTTACAAAGCAATTTACCTTAAAAAACAAACCTATGAGGAGTGCAATTAGATAGTTGGGTAATGCTTAACAATCCTAATGAATTCCCCCCACCTACATAATGCTCTTTTGAAGGAACAATTGCTTTAGCAATGGAGGGATAATTATGGGGTGATGGTTGGAAACTCTTCACATCATTTGGGCCATTGTAAGAGTTTACTTCATTGTTGTGTTCGATGGGTGCATGTTGCTTGCTTGCTGCAAAGACAAATTTAACCAAACTAAGATTCCAAAATTTCTAATAATTCAAATTTATTGAATAAAGCTATTTCAAATTACTTCAATTATGTAAGGACAACTTGAGAGTGCTCTCAACGGAAGCAAGAACAGAAGAAGGAGAGAGAGAGACAGAGAGCCACAAATTTTGGTTGGTGCAGAACCACCCTAATCTTCTTTTTCATTCATTTATATATGTGTTTGAGTATTGTACATAACTGGGGTAAAGGCACAGTGACCTTTAACCCCCACAACCTCCCACTTAAAGGACAATGTGCCTTTAAGGGAGAACAACCAGTGAGCATACTATCCAATGCCCATCAATACACGACAATACTCAAACCGCTGACTAGGTAGACTCTTCGTTAGCATATCTGTAGGGTTATCATCTGTATGAACCTTAACAAGCTCTATGCGCTTGTCCTCAAGTACCTCCCTAATGAAATGGTACTTGACCTCAATGTGTTTGGTCTTTGCATGAAAGACCGGATTCCGTGCTAGCTGAATAGCACTCATGGAATCACTATGCAATGTCGGTACACCTGTATGAATCCCCAAATCTCCCACTAGCCGATCAAGCCATATAGCCTCCTTGCAATTCTCTGTGGCTGCAACATACTCTCAACATACTCAGCCTCTGTGGTAGACAAAGCAACGCACTTCTGTGCGTGAGACATCCACAACATTGCACCACCTGCAAAGGTGAACACATAACCAGAAGTGGATCTCCTACTATCCACATGCCCTGCATAGTCTAAATCTGTGTACCCAAGTACACGCATGTCTCCTCTACCAAAGCAGATGCACATCTCTTTGGTACCCTTCATGTACCTCATGATGCACTTAACTACCTCCCAATGCCTCTTTCCTGGATTAGCCATATATCGGCTAACAACTCCCACTACAAATGCAATGTCTGGTCTAGTAGCTATCATAGCATACATAAGACTCCCAACTGCTGATGCATAAGGAACCTTGGCCATCATGGCCCTCTCCTCATCTGATTTGGGACTATTTGTATGACTCAGTTTCACATATGGAGGCAATGGAGTACTCACTGCCTTCCCCCCCTCCATATTGAAACGCTGCAATACTTTTGTAACATACTCTTTTTGTGAAAGCCAAAGGAGTTTCCTACTCCGATCACACGTGATGCGTATACCAAGAATATGACCTGCAAATCCCAAATCCTTCATATCAAAGGCCTCATGCAACTTGGCCTTTAATGCATCTAGCTCATAAGTATTCTTGCTAGCCAATAGCATATCATCCACATATAGTGCCAAGATTATCAGGCTATTATCCTTAGCCCTTTTAGTGTAGAGGCAGTGATCAATTTCACTCCTTCTAAAACCCTGGGACCGAATGAAAGCATCAAACTTCTGATACCATTCTCTAGGCAATTGCTTAAGACCATAGAGACTTTTCTTCAGCTTGCAAACTAAATGCTCTTTGCCCTTTTCTTCAAAGCCTTCCGGCTGCACCATGTAAATTTCCTCATGCAAATCCCCATGCAAGAAAGTTGTCTTGACATCCATCTGCATAAGCTCCATATCCTCTAATGCCACTAGTCCAAGCATGCATCTAAGTGTGGTCATCTTCACAACCGGAGAGAATATCTCATCAAAGTCCACACCCTTCTCTTGCTTGAACCCTTTAGTGACCAAACGGGCCTTGTACCTAGGCACATCATCACCTGTGACCTTCATTTTGTAGACCCATTTACATGGCAATGCTTTCTTTCCATGTGGCAAAGAAACCAAGTCCCAAGTGTTATTCTTCATAAGTGAACTCATCTCTGATTGCATAGCATACTCCCACTTGCGTTGATCCTCGTGCATCATAGCCTCTCTGTAGCAAGAAGGCTCCCTGCAATCAGTAAGCATCACATAGTCTACCCCTGGAACAAACCTATCAGGTGGTCTAGACACTCTAGATGATCTTCTCAAGGGCATTTCAGCTTGCTGGATGCCATGATGCAAATAAAGCAAAATCCCAAATGCTAGTGCCTCAAGAGAGAATCACACCAAATACCAGGTGCACCCAAATGTGTATGCCACAATAGACTGAAATATCACCAAAACTCAAAGCTCAAAGCATCTGACTCATGTGCATATACTATGCATCCATATGAGCAAATCTGGCCCAAAAGAAAATGCCAACTGCAATGGCAATCCAAAATGCCAATAAGTGCCAAATGACTCAAGCATAAACACCGTCCACTGGCATATGCATTAATAATATCTCATCCAAGAGAGCATAGCACTATCAGTGCATCACCTGCAATGTGTCAAAGCTGTCCCTCAGCATAAAATAGCATCCATGTGCAAAGCGTCCATAAAAAATAGCATCCCACAAGGCAATTTGGGCCTATCAGCGCATCTAATAAGGACCGCAATGCATCCAAATGGCCTATAAATCATCCACTGCAACCCAATGCATACCACGAATGAGCGCACACTGCTCAAACTGCAACCAGAGTGATCTGCATAAGGTATGCTCAAGAAATCATAGTCCCACGGTAATGACCGCTACTGAAGAACCGAGATGCCTCAAAACATGGGTGCCATTGCATAATTGGACTCAGCAAGAAAATCTGCAAATATCTCTCTTCTGTCAGAATTCCAAAATCCCAACCGATGAGTGAGAAATGGGAGTCAACACTTATCCACTGCCATGTGGCATAAATCTAAGGTTTCAAAACCTTAGAATGAAAAATGCATAACAGAGAGACGAAATAAAATACATACAGATCTATAACTTTGAAAATCCTCCACCAAATTGCGCAAGAACTGATATGTAGGGGTTTTTAGGCGTCGGGAACGCAATGGGATAGACGGTTTTGGAAACCGTGGTCTCAATCATTGGGTCCAACACACGGACTAAAAAACGTTTTTGGAAACAGAGCTGTTTGTAAACTCCACCGGAGTGCGAATGATGAGCAACATACAAGTTTTAGGACCTCCTGAGTCCACCAGAACTGACAGATCTACAAATGGTTACTCCAAACTTGAGTTCCAACACCCGGGCAAAAAACGCAGAAACTGACACAGTGAGTCAGAAATCCAATGAAATGATCCCAGATTCAAGAATGAAGGTGTTTCCAAGCTCCTGAAGTGAAGTGGATACCAAAAGCAAGCAATAGTTGCCTCTACAAGTCAATACGGAGTCTCTGTCATCGAATGGAACAGGGAAAAGCTCAAAAAACGACTTTTTCTTTGAAAACACTTAACAGGCTCTCAAAACCACTTTGCAAAACCAAAGTGACTTTTCCAAAGGTTCCTCCAAGGTCTCTACACACTCGGATGCAAGTAAAGTCACCCACAAAGCTTCCCACAGAGCTTCTCCTTCCTCCCACAGAGTTGCTGAGCTTCAAGCATTCACGCACGCTCAGCTAGATGACCCGGGCTCTGATACCAGTTGAGAGTGCTCTCAACGGAAGCAAGAATGGAAGAAGGAGAGAGAGAGACAGAGAGCCACAAATTTTGGTGGGTGCAGAACCACCCTAATCTTCTTTTTCATTCATTTATATATGTGTTTGAGTATTGTACATAACTGGGGTAAAGGCACAGTGACCTTTAACCCCCACACAACATAACGTATTTCCTATATGATTGCCATCATTGTTATATTTTAATGTGTAAATAGAAACATAAACATACAACTCATGTGAAAAACTTATGAAAAAGAACTCATTTCATCTTAAGAAATACTTGTTCTTGTTATATACAAAATATATGGAAATTTCAATAAAAATACTTCTTATTCAAATATGGCACATCATCTTCCAATGTTCAAATACTCACTAAGACAATATTCACTAAGCATATTTAAATCCATATTCAATAAGATAATAGTTTTGAACTAACAATTGTCCTAGTCTGAGTCAATACTAATTATGTCCACGACATCTCCTTTAGCAGACGGTTTTTTTGCACTTGCACCATGTGCATGAGTTGGTTTACTTGCACGTTCAATGTGAGTAGTGATTGTGGTTTTAAAGTTTTACATACTCTAGATATTCCCGTATGAGCTTCTTCGCTAAATACAAACCAAAAAACAAAACTAATATGAAAAGAATAAAAGGACAAGTTGCATTTTCAATAAAATGGTGTTGAAAAAACAAACCTGGGGCATAAGCCTCCTTGAAAGAATTTTTCAAGGTGCGACGAGTCGGTTTCTTGATAGGAGAAATTTTCAGCAAATTCTCTTTAGGAGGTTTGTTTGAAGAGGCAAGCACAAATGCACTTCCTTTGGGACTAGGTGGAGGTGTACTATTTTGCATGTGAGAACATGCAGAAATTGCAGCTCCCCCTACAAATATTCCATAGCATGTTCAAAGTATTTAAAGTAAATAAAGTTAAAGAAGCATTTGTCTTTAATAGTCACTTAAAAACGTGGAAATAACAAAAAACGAAAAGGGAATTACAATCATTAAGAACTTTCAAAAGAAAGACGAATTAAACTAAAATAAACTTTGTAGAATATGTCGCTTAGAGGCATAAGTCCTTCGGCAATGTATTTTGCTAATGTAGACAAGGTCAGGGACTGCCGCAGCGCAGCAACAGAGGGAGTAACAGATTGGACACTGTGGAGTCTAACGAAGTCAGGATGAATGGAAATACAAGAGGACCTTTGGTGAACGCGCCACTATTCGTGTCCATCAGATCTATGGATACCTGCATTCAAAGAGTTGCACAAAGAACTAGAGGAATGCAATACACAATACATTCACGACTATGAATTTATAGGCAACAGATTCCTAACAATATACATCGTTCGACATCTATGCATCTTCCAACGAATGATCTCCTAATATTCGCAATTAATGATTTCACAGACTGAGACTAATGCGCCAAAAATCTCTTCTGATCAAAGGATACATAACAACAACAAAATTAACACTACTTAGCTGCCATCGTATATCCTAATGCCACTAATTATGCTTTCCAACTGGAAAGCCATGGATTTAGTTAGTAAAATACGTCGCTGTGAACTGAGAGAGCCGAATGAAATTCATTGCACAATTTAAGTCATACCTGGCGCATTAGATTTGGTGACAACGATTTGATTGTGAATGAACAAGGAAGACCCAAGCACGAAGTATTCTCCTCCACTAATCAGCATATCTCCTCCCCTAATCAAGGTTCTTCCATAAAAGATGACCACAAAGCACTGTATTCACCCTCCGGAGCCATGCATTAACGGTGCCAGCGAAGAAACTAATCTTGGAACTACTAATCTTGGAGGGTGGAGAAAATTGCATCGAAAAACACCCGCTCATCGAAGAAGAATCAGGGACGACCTTCGGAGAGCTGCATCGTACCTTCAAAGTCTGCGTCTGCTCCATCTCCATCGCCTGCTCCACCCTCTGTTGCATCATCGCTTCTGTTGTTTGCTCCACCCTCTGCTGCATCATCGCTTCTGTTGTTCTCTCGTCGGCCGGTGTACATGGACCAAAAAGGACAAGCAAAGGGAACCAAGGCGCGACTAAACGTAAGCCGACGAAGCCATGGACGAGAGCCGGGAAGGATTTACAGAGGTTGCGACTCCTCGATCTGCATGCATGCAAAACAGACGAAGGGCAGTAAAGGCAGCATTCAATCCAACAGACGGCTTCCACGTGGACGATTGGCACTTAAACACGCGGACGTCTGGAGAGCCAATCCCCCAAGGACAAATAATTAAAAATTTTACAAATTTCAAAAATTCTTAATTTTAAGGCGTCGCTAAGGATATCCCGGGGGCATGCCATAGTTCTACTCAAAGGGAACTCTCTTGTTGTTGCAAGAGCTAAGAAGCTCCTGGCTATGGCGCCTCTGTCTGCACCACAGAGACACAAGACTCCCTTAAAACTTCACAAGCCTCTTCCCACCCTCATTCAGCTTCGTGGGTTCTCCACAGATTTTCATGGCTTCCTCTCCTCCATCGCCAACCTTCACTCCCTGCTTTGCAACGCCTTCGACCTTTGCTCCCACTCCTTGGCTTCCACCTTTCGAGATGCTCTCCACAACCACCCCCTCCTTTTCCGCTTCCTCCCCCCCCTTCTTTTTCCTCGCCAGGTTTCATTTTCCTACTTATTTTTCCTTGTTGATTCATTTCTAGTCCACAATATCTTCCTTTGACTAGATGAGCGGTCGATTTCTTCGAGTTGCCGTGCTTAATGTCGACTCGCTGCGACCTAGAAGAAGAGGCGGTAGTATGAGCAAGGAAGTGAGCCTTAGAAATTTCGTTCGGTTTGGGAAGCTCATCTGTATTTCACAGTCTGCTTTTCGTTCCCTTCATCATTGAATTTAGTGTAGAGGAGGTCGATTTTAGTGTAGCTGCTTCGTTTTCTGTTCAGTAACCTTTCCACGTCTTCCTGCGGACGGCTCTGCACACTAGATTCCCGTTGTATATTTTGACATGCTTGAGAATTGGAAGTAATTTTCTGCTCTCTGCAGGCTTCTTATGGGAGCAGACGACGACATAAACTAGCAGATTACAATTTCGCTGCGGTGCTTCCGGGCGATTCAATGGCAGCAGTTGCGTTGTCGAATGGGGTTTTCAACTTTTTGAACATCTATAACAATCTATTGATCGTAAGGCTCATATTAACATGGTTTCCGAACTCTCCTGCTGCTATTGTGAACCCCTTAAGGTGCGGATTAGGCTGCTTACATCTTGTCAATGCATTCTTCGAGTCCTGATGTCTGTAAATTGGCGACATCTTCTTGTAGACACATGGATTGTAGGGGAACAAAATAAGGATAATGGGTTCTCTGCTTTTGCAGCACAATTTGTGATCCGTACCTCAGCATTTTCCGAGGCATCATTCCTCCTCTTGGGGGAACGCTTGATTTGTCTCCAATACTGGCCTTTTTTGTTCTTAATGCCTTCACCAACACGGCAGCTGCACTTCCAGCTGAGCTACCATCTGCTCCACTTGGTCAAGCTGCAAGCTTGACAATGACACAGAAGGCATGGCTCAAGAGGCAGACCGCATCATTGGAGAGGGAAAACCAGATTAGAAATTAAACTCTTCCAATGCCAGCCCAGATCTGGTTCTGAAAGGCTGATTGTATCTAAATTTTTTATTAAATTAAGAATTTCATTGCGTCTCTGTTTTTTTGGGGGCTTTGTTCTGCATATTCTTGTGGGGTTCGGAAAGAATGGAAAATCGTTTGATTGCTGGCTGTTGACTTCAAATGTAGAGCTTAACAAGACACAGCTTTCTGTTCAAAAAGTTTTGGACATAGATTCTCTAGTAAAAGATATTATCATTTCAATTTCTAGAGGTTCTTCTAGGAATCTCGGTGTGTGTTTGCAAGTTTTGGAGTGGTCCAAGGAACATGAGAGCCTAGCTCAACTTGGATCTTTGGAGAGGAAAAATGGAAGAAAATTCAATCAGCAACCGAGTTATAAACTATGGTGATTTTGATATGAAATTATTGTGACTGTTGATTGTGTGAAAGTTGATAAATTGAAACTCGCATAAAAATCTCAAAATTATTGATGAACTTAACCTCGCAGAAAAGAAAATACTTTTGATTGGTGCACAAAATTCGTTGGCAATGAGGTCCTACCATCAGAAGTCGGGGGCAGGGGGCGGCGATGCGCGGGAGTGAAAATTGCACATGGGAGGGAATGGTGAAGTCATGGAGGGAAACTCCATGAGGGAAGGAGAAGAGCCTTCATAGCTTAATTGGAGAGAATGGTGGCATTTATAAGACATGAGCGTGAACAATAGAAGGCGTATACAATGCAAGCCCCTCCTTGCTTATAGCCAATTCTTCCCTCATTAATTGGCATCCCACATGCACAAGGTGGGAGAGGGTATCATCTTCCATGTGAGCACCTTTGCCTAATATCTTAGCCTCATTTTCCACATAAATCAAGATCCAAGATGCTTGCCACCTCATCCCACTTTTCCCTTGTAATATATTATACGCACTACTTCAACAAACACATGGGGACATACTCATGGAAGGGTTCGCGTGCAACCTCAATCATGGTCCATAGCCCTCTATTGCAAATAATCACAATTACATTGGTCTTCTTCTACCATTCATATTGCCCTCAATGTATAGCATTCCTATGCTTGAGTCAATTCCATAAGCTCTTGAACACAAGCCTAGTGATCTCTTGAAAGCTTTCCATTTCCACACCTACTCTCCTGGTCCATTGCACACCGCCAGAGCCTTCACTCAACTCCAATAAGAGTGTACACCCTTTCAAGCCCCTCTTAGACTGTCAAAGCCTTCACTTAGTCCCTATAAAGAGTGCCCACCTACTTGTCTAGCCACACAAAACAAATCCAAAGTAGATGCTCACATCCGTACCTTTCAACATTCCAATAAACTAAAATCAATCCCAAAAGGAATCCAAAGAAGCATCTTCATTTCACTTGTCTAACTAGCTAGCATACAATCGATCGTCTTCTACAAACAAACTTATGTTGACATAAAAAACTCGAATTGATGTTATCCTTCCTTCAGTTTGGAAAGGCTTTCCTTGATCAAACACAACGTGTGGTATGGATGCCATGTCCACATGCCTGGCTGTCGGCAAACAAGTTTGTCTTCTTTGTAGATCACCAAGACCTCCTCTATCTCGTTAATAAGCCATGTGAATGGATGCATCACGTGGTGGATGCTCATTCTTTTAGAGTTTAATTCCACAAATCAACCATTTGAGAAATGCAGTATTGACTTTGTGGGACCAATCAGACCACTTGCTAAAGAAACCTAGGCCCGATTTATCGTGCCCACATAATATTTTACAAAGTGGGCAGAAGCCAAGGCTGCTAGGAAATCAAATGCAAGGATGACCACCAAGTTCCTATACGAGAACGTAATATCACGATTCGGCCTCCCATTGGAAATTATGAGTGATCAAGGAACACACTTCGTTAACGAGACCATTTGCATATTGATGAGTGAGTTCCTCATCGTTCACCAAAAATCTACATCTTACTCCTCCCAAGCTCATGGACGAGTTGAGAGCTCAAACGAGATGCTATGTTGCACAATGACATGCACGGTGGAGGCCAGCCGCGTAACAACTGGGAACATAAAGTCACTGTAGCACTCTAGGCCTATCGAACGACATATAAGATCGCTACCAACTGCATGCCTTTTAGCCTAGCATTTGGGGTAGAAGTAGTCATACCTATGGATTTCATAGTCCCAAGCCTTAGAGTTGAGATTAGAGACTGAATATCCAATGGGGAAATTCTAGAAAGGCTAGTAGAGCTCAAAAAGCTCGATGAGATCGGGGTAGTAAGCTCAAATGCTACTATGGTCCCTTAACAGCCCAAATGTTGTAGGCCATCCATCAGGAAAAGGAGCTAAAGAAGGAAGTCACTCGTATGAAGTGACAAGCAATAGAGGAAGCTAGGGCCCAACAAGCTAAATTAAAAAACTTAAGGCTAATAACAATTTGCAAGGCATCCATGGAAGGTTTAAACCCCATGGATGATCTCACCATTGCTCCGGCTAGGATACTAGTGAATTTTCAACTATACAGGGAAACTATTTGCTTTGCAGAAGCCTTCATCGACCCTGTTACAAGACATAACCTGATATCATACAAGATGTGCATCTGGCTCCTGACATTTAAGGTAACCCTGGAACAAACACCTCTCATGGGAAAATAACTCCCGCAATAGGTTGTGTGGGATTGTAGTGAATGGGAAAATCTCACCCGCAATAGGTTGTGTGAAATTGCCCATATTAGTTAATAACCATAGCATGGCTAGTAGATGTTATGTTATGCCTGCAGGTGCTACGGATGAAAAGGTAATCTTTGGGAGAACTTGGTGTTGGGCAATTAACTACCAAATCAATTGGCGAGAATGCACCGCGATATTAACAAATGATGGTTGCACCTAAGTCATTTCAATCAGCACAGGGACCTCAAGCCCAGTGCCTTCCTATGATCCATGAGAGCAGCAAGATGGCCATGAGCTCCTTATACACTGTGGAAGCATCCTCATCCCCACCTCTACTAGCATCCCAATGGTGGCAATATCCTCACTGCCAAGAGGATTCCCTTGAAGCACTAAAGGAAAGAACAACGGATCGACAACCCCTCCACTGGCAAAAGTGGCGGCCTGTCACGTTCGAATCTTCGATCATACAAAAAATGGTCGACTGATTTGACGTGTGAGGACGCTTTCCTTGAACTTGTAAAAAAGAACACTTTCTCATCCAAACGTCGCCAAAGGAGCCAGAAAAGCGACACAGGGGCCCTTAGGCGAGATAGAGCATTTGCCTTCTTGAATGACACTCCTGCACCACCTAATAGAAATGGACACTCCCCATCAGCTCTCCGAGCTGGGAGAGAGGGGGCCACGATATCGTACGTAGCAGTAGCTCAGAAATCTAGAGGCGGGATTCTTCTCCCTTATAGCGCGAAAGGATACTACTTCTTGCTTTGCCAATCCACGATGGACAGACGCCGAAGATATGAAAAGATGAGCCAACTCCAAAACCAATAAACAGGAAACCAGGGAGCTCCAGCTTAGAGAACTTGATCGAGGCGAAAGACGAAAGGGAAGAACCCGTGATGGAGAAGGAGGTAAAGAAGGAGCCAGTGTCTCAGAGGTGTTCTAGGTGCAAATCGAAGCGGGGATGATAGGGGGTGTGGGAGAGAACATCAAGGAAACGAAAGGAACCTTCACATCGAGGAAGAAAAGAAAGACCCACAGGCCCTAGGCAATAGCACCATCCCTGATGAGAGAAAGTGTGTTGAAGAGAAAGAGGCTACTATTGGTGAGAGTCAAAAACCTGCAAGAGGTCATCGCCTTTATCAATGAAGATCTTCTATCTGAGTCTATAGATTGGCTTAACACTCATGCTCTGATAGGCTTTCTTCCACGGCCTAGACCTCCATTAGTTTTCATTGAGAGTTGGGTGAGAACAAACTGGGTAAGGCAAGGCATCAATGTTACCAATGTCAAGCTTCTAAGGAAAGGTTTCTTTGTCTTCCTCTTTGAGTCTCCTAGCATGGCCTCCAAGGCTCTCAACTGTACTCTGTGGACTATCAGACACCAACCTCTCTACTTAGAGAAGTGGAAGCAGAACTTCAATCCTAGGTCCACCATTACCCCTGTGTGGGTTGAGCTTCCACCAGACCTGCCCCTCTCTCTCTACAACCAAATTGACTCCCTTTGTAGTGGGTTGAGAGAGATAGTGGGTGTTGAGAAAGAAAATTTTATTAATCCTAGGTCTAGCCCTCAGGTGTGTATCAAAATGGACACTGCTGAGGATCTGCCCAGTACCTTGGTAATGGTGAATAGAAATGGCAGTGTATACAAAGAGCAGCCCCTTCTCTATAAACATCTCCCAAATTCCGGCTTCCTCTATGGACTGGCAAGTCATGCAGTTAAAAATTGCCCATAGAGGAGAGCCAAAGCCAAACCCAAGGATCCTCATGCACTTAACAACATCAAACAAACTGAAAGATGGATCCCCAAGGTCCCAACTAATCCTGAAAAGACCATTCTTTAGAAGGAAGGTCCTGCCAAAATCATACTCTCTCTTGACAAAGGTAAAGGGAAGCTAGATGACTCTCTAGTACTGAACAATACCTTTGAAGCTCTGGAAGAGAGTGAGACAGAAGAATGGATTTTTAAAAAATCAGAATATGGATTTGGATTCTCATATAGAGCCAGGCTGGTCAAAAGACTTTGAAGAGGACATCAATAAAGAGGATGAGATGACCTCTTACAAGATCAATGAGGAAGACTTAGAAGACGATCATGACATGGTCACAACCATGGAAAGGGATATTGTGGTTCAAGGAAATACTTTTACTCAAGTGCAAAGCAAGAGAAAGCTCTCTCAAGGTAAAAGTGCTTCCCCCAAGAGCAATAGCCCCAATCCCAAGGCCAAAAAGGGAACCAAAAAGAATGTCAAGTAAACCAATAGCCATCCTCTCCCTCAATGTGAGAGGACTCACTGACCCAGGCAGAGGAGAAGAGTTAGCTTATTGGTTGAGAACTAATAAGCTTTCCCTTACTTTTCTTACATTACAAGAAGTAAAAACCTCTAGACCCTCTCTAGAGAATAGACTTATAACTATTGATAAGAGAAGAAAATGGTTCTTCACTCAGCATGAGGAGGGAAAGGGTGGAGTGGCACTCGGGATACTCGCTAATTATTCCCATGGAATCCTAGGGGTTGAATGGGATACACTGCATAGATGGATTATGCTCAAATGCTCTTTATAGGGTCAGTCTTTCACTTTGGTTTCATTGTATGCTTCTAATAGTATACAGGATAGAAAGATCAGCTAGGAATCACAACTGCTTGTTGCAGGCAACAAATGTTTTGTGGTGGGGGATTTGAACATGGTGGAAACTCCACTGACAGATGGATGGGTAAAGGAACTATAATCAAAGGTAGTGAACTGACTCTTTGGGAGAACTTGAAAGAAGACCTAAGCCTTATGGACATGGGGATGAAAGGTACTTTAACTTGGTCCAATAGTCAAGTTGGAGCCAACAGAAGAGAGGCTAGATTGGATAGGACCTATCTTTCTCAAGAGCTAGTAAGGCAGGCTAGCTTTCTTCATACTCATGTCATCTCTTCTCTTTTTCTCTCTGACCACAAGCCAATCCTCCTCAAATGTGACTTTGGCCCAGAACAAAAAACCACCTCTTGGTTTAAGGCTAATCCTAAATTCTTTGACCTTAAAAGTGTCCAAAAAGGGGTTAAAGAAATTTGGCTGATGGCCTTCACTGATTCTATCTCAGTCAGTGATTCTTGGTGTATAGCTATTGAACAGACACAAAGACTACTCAGAAAAGAAAGAAAAGACAGAGCCAAAATAAGGGCTAAGAGAATGGACAGCATTCAAGACATGATTATTTCCTTGGAGAACCTAGCTAGACAGGGGGATCCACATGCCCAGGCTAACTTGGTTGAGAAAAGAAATGAACTCAGCAAATTTTGCTTAATGACTCCAAAATATACTTCAGGGATTGGTGGACTAGTAAAGCTGAGAGACCTACCAAAGAATACTCCAAGCTTATTAGAAGAAAAAGATCTAATGAAGAGATTCCCCTCATTAAAAAAGCTGACAATTCTCTTACTGCATCTACTGAGGAGAATATTGATCTCATTCATCTCCACTTTCAGAACTTGCTATCCTCCACTTCACAAGTAGATAGCACAAGTAGATACTAAAGTGACCAAGGCCAAGAAACTATGCAAGGATGCTAGAAAGAACACTGTACTCAGTTTTGATAATAAATATCTTGAAAAACCACTGTCTATTGATTAACCCTTTGAGACTGTCAAGGTAATGGCAGATGGAAAAACACCAAGAGAAGATGGATTGCCAATTGAATTCTACAAAAAAAATTGCTTTACCTCCTTCTGTTATGGCAAGAGAGTGTCAATAATGGGAATCTGCCTACTCATATTAATGGGGGAGTTATCAAATTAATTCCCAAGGAGGGGAATAAGGAAGAGTTAAGAAACTGGAGGCCACTCACTATGCTTAACTGCAGCTACAAGATCTTTGCTAAAGCCCTTGCTCTGAGAGTAAAGAATAGAATGGCCAAGTGGATACTTCCAGAACAGAAAGGCTTCATAAAGGGCAAACATCTTCTTGAAGCCATCATTCATATCTGGGAGGGATGTGAGTATACCAAGGAAACAAAGCAAGAAATATGTTTTCTGAAGGTTGACTTTGATAAAGCATATGATAGACTTGAGTGGGACTTCATCATCCGGACTCTGGCTGATATGGGCCTTGGCCGCGGGCCTTGGCCCTCTGTTCATCTCATATATCAAACTGCTTCTCACCAATGCTTCAGCCAAGATCTGTGTCAACGGTGTCATGAGTCAACCCTTTGTCCTTAAAAGATCTATAAGACATGGTTGCCCTGTTCCTCCTTTACTATTTGCAATTGCTGCAGACTCACTAGGGTGGTTACTTCAACATCAAAGTCAAGAAGGAAATGTGAAAGTCATTGAGCTACCCTCTGGCAAACACCTTATTTGCCAATAGTTTGCTGATGACACAAATTTTACCCTCAAGAATGAGACTCAGGCTATAAAAAAGGCTATGGAGTCCTTAGAGATCTTTTGTAAAGCTTCTGGATCCAAAATCAACCACTCCAAAACCGGGTATGCAACTCTCAAAGGGGATGAGCATGCTATCTTGGAAGAGATAGGCTTCCAGAGAATCAAACATGGTACTGTCTTCAGATTATTGGGTATCCCCATGGGGTTGACATTTCACTCAAATAGAGATGGGACTGGTTCTTGAATAGATTTCAAAGCAAGATTGAGAAATGGAGAGGGCTCTAGGCCAGTCTAGTTGGAAGGAGAATGGTTCTCAACCACTGCATATACCCAATTGTCATTTTCTACCTCACTTCTTGGTCCCCTTCTAAAACTGGAATTGACAAGTTCATTAGAATTTGCAGATCCTTTCTTTGGGGGGGCAAGATAGCCAAGGTTAGATGGGCTTTTTGTATCAAACCCAAGCAAAAAGGAGGCTTAGGTGTGATAGATATAGACCAAGCTTCTTTGAAACTATCCTCAACTTGGATAATTAAAGCACGCCTCCATCCTCTTGAGGGTTGGGCCCAAATCCTTCTAAGGAATGTCAACTCCCTAAGACCTTTGAAAGCTCCAAGTGGAAAAAGTACCCTATGCTGTCAACTATTTGTAATCCCAAACCCTGCAAAGCTAAACGCAGTTAGCTTTGGCTCTCACTATGGACAGCCTTTGAAGGAATTAAAAGCCAAATTGTCTTCTTTGGCAAAGGAGCTTTTATGACATTAGATTCTCAATCTTGGTCTCTATTATGTTCAAGTAGGTTGTTCTCTCTGATGAAGACTTTGATAAGGCTGTTGTATTCTTCAAAAAAGGACTGCAATGCTAGGGCCAGCTTTGGAATAGAGCCGAGCTAAGATGGAAAACATGGATTGAGATTAGGAGGGAGTTCAGTTTAAACAACCAATGCCATAAAACACTAGTGAGGTTTCTCTTATGAAAAAACTTGTCACAACCACTTTATATGCTTTGGCAAGGCCATTGAGAGCTATCAAATTCTACATAATCCCATTGTCAAATATCATGTTCTTGCCCCAAATATTTTAGCATACCAAACATGCCTTGGTGTACTAACAAGTTAGAATATGCCTTGTACCATGCTTTCTCTAAATCGTTAATTCCTTTCTCCTTTGATGTTTTACTTCATAAGTTACAAGAATCCACATTTTTTTAATCTTTATGGATATTTGCAACCACTTCTAGCTTTTTAACTCATTGAGTGTACTCTCACTCAAGGGGTATCCTCTTACTCATGATAGAATCCATACCCTACATTTGTGCCTTCAATTAGCTTCAAATACTATTCTCTACATTGTCTTTAATGAGACCCTTCCAATCCTTTATCAGATTGCCTTTTAAAAATGGCTCCACATTTGCCTAAAAACTCCTCAACATTGCTCTCGAGTTGTATAGCCAATGGGGATCCCAAGGGAAAAAAATTTTTAATCTTCCCACAAGTGACCACTTTTGTGAGTTTTCCCATGTGGATCTTAACTTCCATGAGTTTTCTGGTGTGGATTTCTCATAAAAAATTTCACAAGTTTTCCATGTGAATGGATTAGACTAGCTAATTTCATAAAGGTTTTCATGAAAATGCCTTAGACCCATTTACTAATATATTTCTTGAATAGTTGTTATACAAGGAGCACAAAGAATTGGAAAGAGATGAGCTAGGCTCTATCATCTGCCCTAATTGCATACAAAATCCTTAGACTCCAACTTGGTGAATTATATCCTTAAAGCCTTAGGAGACTCCAACATGGCTCATAACATTCGGTGGACTATGTCTCTTGACTATGAAGGGAAACCACTACCCCTCAAGAATCCTCATGAGCTTTAGAGTCAAAAGACTTTAGAAAAGGGCATCTACACGGGTTGATCTCAGGGCTATAAAGAAAGATTGTTGGTTGTAGTTTGTTGAGCTATAATAGAGATATAGTGCAAGCAAATATTGCATTAGTAGATACAATTTTGAAGCTTGTGATAATAGCCAACAAACACTAGCTTGAATCGAGCAGAATGGTGTGTGGGATGGAGAAGTTATCAAGGCCCTCCCATTAGTACAATTAAAATATCTTCATGGTATGCTAGCTTAAGAGAGGGGATCATAGTTTAGTTCTCATTTCAACACCCTAACAACTTGTCTAGCTAAGTTTTAGAGGATATAGGGTTCCCAAACTTTCCAAAAATTCCAACTACTAGAAGTAATCCATTAACGGTTGCCTTTAAAAGACAAATTAAGCAAATTAATTATGGTTGATCCTCGGTGCCATCATTGTTAGCTAAAATGATAGCTTGATGAAGACTATGTTGTATTTTTCTATGGGTAAACAAAAATAAGAAACTATTAGTAATTGTACCAAATTCTTGAGATGGAAATATGCCTTCTTTAGGGATTTATCAAAGTTCACTCAATCCTACAAATAGTTTAGAATTGTCCTATATGAAATCCACTCAAAAGGAACCTGTAAAAGTTAGGAATGGGTAAGAGGGATTTCTTTGAAGGAGAATGCCTCTATGGAATGTGGAAGAGACATTTATCTCTATACTAAGGGTCATTGTTTTGTTTTTTTGGAGAAGAGAAAGTGGAGATTGATAGAATGCATCTATGGGAGGTGGGAGATACATTGCGCTCTCTAGCAAAGGCCCTAATTCTATCGATATGTACAAATGCACACTTTTGGAAATTGATAGGTCTACAATTCAATTTTTTGTTTGACTGCATTTATCGTTATGCTCTCCATTTGTAAGAGAGTTTTCCTTGGGCCCAACCCCCTTGATTGTTTGACAAATTTTGGAGGCACGGTCTTCCTTTTCTTTCAAAAAAGTTTTAAAATTTTAGTATGGAAAAGGTGAAATTCTCTTGTATTCTCCTCTAGTAGCCAAATATACATGTTTGATTATAGGTCAATACTGCATAGCATTCAAGAAACTTCATGTCTTGCTCGAAAAAAGTTGGTTATTACACAAAATTATTGACATTATCAATACTTATTTCTACTACCAACATTGCTTATCACCGTAATCATTGCACTTATTGCTATTTCAAGCTTCCCTAATTGCTATTTGTCACCCTTTGATGAAGGTGTTCATCTCTAGGCATTTTTACTCACTATCCTCAATAACGGCTTCATAATCACTCCCATTTCTTTTGTCTTGGTCTCTTCGTCCTCAAACACCCATCATCTTGTCATCCTAAACATGTTTGTATCTCATCTGTGTATGGAATTCTAGTCACATCCAAACAAGCTTCCTCATAATGTATCATCTCATTATCCCACATGTTAGATAGCTTGTTGATCTAGATCCACGTTGTATCATCCTCAACTGAGTTTATTGGTTCCACTCTGGAGTAGTACCATGATTTTTTCCTTCTCTCTTTGACCTATTCCCACCTATCCTTTATTGAACAATCAAAACCCAATGGGATACTTAAATTTAAAAATCAATCTTTCGCTAATAGCTATATCAAGGGGCTTACTTTAAGCCCTATACCCCACCATACACCCCTATTTAAGTATGGTTCTAGAAGTTGCATAAGATATTCCCAAGCAATGAATAGTTCCCTCATCGAAACCTAGATATCTTAAGGCCCCAACACCCATGCCATGCAAAGCTTGCATAATGAAACAACACATCATTATATCACATGCTTAATCAAAACACTTTCATGTAGTAAGTATCCTTCCTTTTTTGTTCATGATATTCTAGTATTTCTCATAGAGTCAAAATAGCTTCAACTTATGTGTCTCCCCTTTATAAAGCCTTCTTGGTCCTCTCTTATTAATAGCTGTAGCTTGTTCCTTAACCTAATTATCCACACATTATATTTTTTTTTGTATCTTGTGTTAAGTAATAGTTAGAGGCATTTGATTCTCGAACTTGCTTTAACCATACTTGTGTTGACTTTGTGATCAAGATCTCCCTTATCTAAAGATACATTCCACAACTCCAATAGTTTGTTATGCCCCAAAAAATCCCAAAAATGGAGAGAGAATTCCACGAGGACCCCATTGTCTTCAGGGGTCTTCCCCTTGGTGATGTGGTCAACATCATCTTTCAACCCTTCGAATGATAACTTTTTTCCCAAAAAAAGGAAGATCCAAAAGATAAGCTTAGGCCTTACAAAACTACAAACCTCTCTAGTAGTCACCTTCTCAATTGTAACAATTTCTTGTTCACCAAAAATTCACTAGAAGTGAGCATGAAGTTGGAACTCTTCTAAGATTTCTTTATCAATTTGGGCAACTCCCATATCAACTACAAATAATTTCTTAGTTTTCTTTCTTCCTACTACTTTGAAGCATATAATCATTAACCTTCTACTTGTCCACTAGTACTTAAATAGATTATCTGATGCTGATGAAAATATATTTTCTCTCTTTCTATTTCTCCTTAGCATGCCTATAGTTCACCTAACCCTCCTCAAAATGATAAGTATCCTAGGTCTCCATCCATACCTCCAAATCTTTCCTTCTCTTTACATGACTTTATATAGTTCTTTTTATAAATACTTTTAAATACATGAGTCTTTTAATTGGCCTCTCCCATGGGTGATATAGAGCCTCAAAAAAGGTTTTTCATGCATCAACACCTATATAACAACCTAAAGATGTTAAATTTATACTAGACAACAAGGACGTAATTGTTGGTAGAAGCAACAGACGTAATGGAATAATTGTTGTTAGATGACTTGCATTTGCTTAACAATCAAACCTCTACATCAATATGCATCACAAAGTTAAAATACCAAAAAACTTGGAATTGTGGGAATGCATTAGCCTTATGTAAGTAGCAATGGATGTATAAGGCTCTTGATTCTATACATAAGACGTTTTATATTTAAATGTGGCAAAGTGCATGGACAATGATAATTGGCATCAGTTTCATGGTAAGTGACACATATAAAGTTTCTCAATTAGCAGTGCCTGAAATAGATTTATTTTGAATCAAGATCAATTAAGTAGGGCACCTACTTTTCTTGAATTTCTATTTTGTTTCATTCCAAGTAGGAGGTTAATTTTTTTGCATCTTATCAAGAAGAAAGGAAAAAAAGTGATGGCTTAATTTTAAGAAGTGATCACTGACCTTTTGCCTAAAGAAATAGAAGAGGAGTTTGGATTCAAAGTAGAAACTGTGAAAAGCATAGACACTCTTTTTCGGTTCAAGAGAGTGGGGGGAGGGAGTGGGGAGGCACTCTTAGAAACGAGTTCATGGCATTAAAATGTGTGTTCCACAAGAAAGGAACTAAGAAATCCAATTTTCACATGAATATTAGGGGTTTATTACACTTTTGGGAAACTAAATTTGCTAATTTGGAAAACTACATATAAGTATTGGACTTTATGTACTTATTAGTACAACCCTTCTTGGAGTGTAGAGTGCATCTCATAGTATTGTACCATCTTCTTCTAGAAGAGCATACACGTTATTTTAAAGAGTTATATGGTAAACTTATATGGAGGGACTAAATTAAAAAGGAATGACTCAACACATCTATAAGGATCAAGTCCTTTGTTTCACATTCCGTGAAGTTAGGTCTAAATAGAAGAGTATGGTTTCACTTTGCTCATCCACTCGCTTTCAAACGTTGGCTTATTTACAATCCTCTATCCTTTGATCATAAAATCCATCAAATCTAACAAATCATTGATTCAATTCACCCACTCTATTGACATGAGATATGACTTGATGAACTTGCTCGGTCTAGGCTTTGGGTGCATAACATAGTATTATATTTGATTGAGCTTACGTGAAAATATTAGGTTAAGATGTGAGAGGAACTGACAAGAAGGGATCTAAAAGTGAGCATTGAGTTGCATTTCTCAATGACGATGAATAGAATTCTCTCAAAGGAAATGCAATGGTAGTAGGTACATTGAGCTTTGCAACGATGGAACCTCTCTTCACAATCCTTGTAGCAAGAAGCAATGCAATCCCAAGTTCCAACGCATGCACTTACAATTATATGTACAAAATCATAAAACAAGTTTCATTTCATCTTTGAAACATAAATTACAAAATTGCTAGACTCTTAGAATAATATGGAATGAAGAAAAATAGAAGCATATATCTTTAGGACAAAGATCCAATTACCAAACTTTAACAAAAGTGCAAGTTTCATGTTGGAGCCATCTAGGCAAACATTGTAATCCCAAGGTTAGAAGGAGACTAATGAAGGATGAAGGTGTGGCCTTTCGGCTATTGTAATATCAAGGTTAGAAGGAGACTAATGAAGGATGAAGGTTAAAAGGAGACTAATGAAGGATGACAGTGTGGCCTTTCAGCTATTGTGCACTACTGTGCATCCCCAATTGTCCACAGTCGTGTCATAGGGTTCAACCTCCTAGTTCATTATAGATTTTTTAATCGAGACGGTGGGTAACCCTTTTCTATTCCCATGGAGCCCAAAAATGTGACTTCGGATGCTAGTTCGTCTATACCCAGCGTGCAGATGGAGGTCTTGGCGACACTCTTGCATGAGCTAGTACAATCTAATCTTCACATAGCCAATTTAACACCTCATTTGATAGCTTGGTAAGCTCCCATTCCTGGCCATGATTAAGGTTAGGCATAAATCCTTCTCCGGTTTGGTAGACAAAGACATCTACATTTGGCTTGACCACTTCACAAATTTAACAGAGTACTACCAGTGGTCCGATGGCTAGAAAGTGGAAGAAACTAAGGCCTCTTTCTAGGGGCTGGCGGTAGCCTAGTACCATCAGCTAGATCCATCTGTGAAAGCATCTTAGCCTCACCTAGTTCACGTAGTGACGAGCAGCATGGATTCTATTAAAGATGCTTTAACTCAACTTCAGGATCTCCATCAGTCTCAAATAGAATTGGTGTCACAATTTGGCTTAAAGTGTACACATCCACTCATGAGGATTGATCCCAACATGATCAAGGATCTTAAATTATTCTTCTTGTGGCCTAGCTTAAAGTCGAGGTGTTGCAATGAAAGCAAGGTCAAGGACCAAAGACTTTCATGGAAGCCCTACTCCACATATTTTGTTATTAAAGATGCTTTAACTCAACTCCAAGATCTCCATCACTCTCAAACAAAATTGGTTTCACAATTCGGCATAAAGTTTACAAATCTTCTCATGAGGATTGATCCCAACATGATCAAGGATCTTAACTTATTCTTCTTGTGGCCTAGGTTGAAGTCGAGGTGTCGCAATGAAAGAAGGATCAAGGACTGAAGACTTTCACGAAAGCCCTTCTCATAGTGTAATGCATCGAATTTTCCAAAGGGCATGTTGGTTCCAAGGTTCTTCTGATCCTGGCACTCTTGTAGGTTCCTGCCTCACCAACCCCAATTGGCATTGACCCAGTTCAAAATGCATAGATGACGTCCGCAACCCCCCGTTTCTCATCTTGGCTCTCCTCTTGCATACTCTCGCCTTTGCAACTATGATGCCCAAGGACAGCCTCATTGCTTTTGCATGCAAACGATATGGCCATGTGCAAAAAACCTATCGTTTGACACAACCCTTGCAAAATGCACAAGTCCAACCTTCGTTGGAATTTTTGGTCATGAGAAAAGACCAACTAGTGTAGATCCGTCTTCAGTTGACCACCTTCACTTAGTCTAATTGCTTTCATTGTCGAGGCACACCTACGCTTTCATCTGGTTCTGCTCTTAATCGATACTAGTAGCTCATTGACCACTGCCCACCATGTATTCCTTGCTGAGCACAAGATTCCCCTATTTTCCCTCCCATCGCACCGTGTCACCTTTGGTGACAATGTTACCTCATCCCACGGTGCCACCGTCTCACTCCAGATTAGCTCTCAACCCTATGATGTCCCTGTGACGGTCCTCCTATAGATCTTTCCCTTCACTTTAGGGTGTGATTGGCTCTTATAGAATCAGGCCACCATCAATTTTTGCACACATTCTCTTTGCTTACTCCACTCCCGTCCTATCATGTGACTATTTGCTCAACCGTCTTCAACTTATCCATCTACTTCCCTCTGTGTTCACTCTTATCTTCTCTACCATGCCCAAAGATCCGCCAGCTTCTTACCTCTTTCCCTCATGCTTTTGCTAGCCCCCAGCTCACGACCACAATGACCTGCATCTTTTATCACGTCCCCACCGGTCATTCTCCTCCAATAACTACTCCTCACCATCATTGTTCCAGTAGGGAAATGTAGATCTTGTGCCATCATGTTGACGCCATGCTCCATGATAACATCATCTTGTGCCACCATGAGTCCATGAGTCTCAGAGCCTTGCCTCATTAAGAAATCCGATAATTCCTACCGTTTTTGTGTTGATTTTTGAGCCCTTAATTGTGTTAACGTGGGTGATGAATACCCCTTGCCTCAGCTGGATAACATCCTTGACTTGTTGGCTCATTCCCATTTTTTCACCACTCTCAACCTCAAGTCCGACTATTAGTAGATCACCATTCATCCAGTCGATGGGGAGACGACCCGTTTCGTGCGCAGTTCAATTTGTATCAGTTTAACGTCATGCCTTTCGGCTTAAATAATGCACCGAGCACATTTCAATGCCTCATGAATTTCGTTTTACATGATCTTATCAATGCGGGTAAGTCCTTATGTATCTTTACACCATTCTCATCCACATTTAGACTTGGGATGAACATAACCAAATACTTCGGTATGTACTCCATCTTTTCCAATAGCATAATCTTTGTCTCAATCCCTCTAAATGTTGTTGGGCGCAATCCCAGTTTGAAGGCTTTATGCCAATTTTCCTATCCCTAACAATGTTTGAGATCTTCAAAGGTTTCTGGGCATGACCGGCTTTAGTTCCCGTTCTCTCAGTGACGTCACTTGTATTGCTGCTCCACTACGCCGCCTCTTGCTCAAGGATAGAAAATTTCACTGAACACTCGCCTACCAATCCACTTTCGATCAACACTGCCATTTATTACAAGAAGATGCTATATTGCGGCACCCCGATCTTTCCAAACCTTTTTTTGTTTGCTTCAAGAAGGTTTGAGTGTTGTTTTGCTTCAGCAAGACTCCTAAGGTCAGTGGTGGCCCATTACAATCATTCTCTTTCTCCCCTAGAGACACGGTATTTCGCTACCAATCTTGAGTGTCCCGTTGTGGTTTGGGCTGTTAGTAAGCTCTATCCATACCTCCATGGCGTTTAATTTGAGATCTAGATCGACCAATGCAGCCTTCACTAGTTTATTCAAGAAGAACCATCTTCAAGGCCAGCTCGCGCACGATGGGCCCTATTGCTGCAAGATTACAATTTTACAAAGCCCAATGCTATTGTTGGTGCTCTCTCTTGTGCCCCCCTCTCCACTGCCCAATTGACAACCTCCTTGCCTATGGCTTCTCAAACCCCTTTGCCCATCCCTCCTATCAACCCGAGGCTAGCCCCACTATGGGCATCTTAAAGATGTGACAATACCTTTCACTCTTTTTATCTAACTAGCCACTAAAAAGAAACCCATAAAGTCAATTACAGGCTCAAAGTTGTTTCAACTTTAGATACACTCTTTTTATCTAGCTAGCCAATGAAAAGAGACCCATAAAGTCAATTGTATATTCAACATTGTTTAAACTTTACATAGATTGTGCAACCATTTCCTTTTTGCTTGGTCTTCACTCTTTTTATCTAGCTAGCCAATGAAAAGAGACCCATTAAGTCAAGTTTATGCTTGACATTGTTTCAAATTTACACACTCTTGAATAATAAAAAGACTCACCCACCCAACTCACACATAGGGTTGAGGTTATCGAGGGGCAGCCGCGTTGCCTCTACCCCCTATTTTTAAAAATAGCTAGCCAATGAAAAGAGACCCATAAAAGTCAATTATATGTTCGATATTGTTTCAACTTTACATAGATCATTCTTCACTCTTTTATCTAGCTAGCCAATGAAAAGAGACCCATAAAGTCAATTATATGTTCGAGATTGTTTCAACTTTACATAGATTGTGCAACAATTTCAGTTTATATTCATCAAGTGGATTGTGCAGTCCATCACACCAGACTCACCTTGATGATGTGTAGGTTTTTCGTAGAGTGAAGAAAAACAAATGCATGCATAGGCCTAGATGCTTGTACTACGATCATGAAAAACCTCTTGAAGGACAACAAGAAAGGTAACACAAACCAAAGGTATCAATTGTGTGCTAGTTCATAGTTCGTTTGTTACGTTTCCCGAGACTGATTGTTGATAAACGAGGCTGGAAGTAGATCGCCCAATCTTCCACACCAGACGATCAGGCCCAGCTACGTTCACTCTATATTCAACGTTGCTGACTCTCACTTCACAAAACTGGCGATCATTGTTAGCAGCCACCTTGGCACATGTTTGCCATTTGGCATATCTTGGAGCCCACCACATCACAAGCACACTCCACCGTTGCATGTGTGCATGGCTCCATGCACCCATCATGGCTGCCAAATGTCACTGGCGTAGGCATTATAAGCCTTCTACATCTCTCATTTTGTGTCTCGGGAGGGAAGCCAACTTCCAAGCGATCGTTAGCTGCTTTCTCCCTTCTCCTGCCCCTTCGGCCTTCACTACTACTCTTCTACTAAGCTCACACTGAAAAGGAGCGATCGGAGAACCTTGCTGCAACCAATGCTCACCCTAGCTCCACATAGCAGCCATGGGTGTGAGCGATATCGGAGCTGCAGTAACTGGACCAGAGATAGGCATGCAAGAGCAAGAACACGTGATGAGGTGGTTGATAATACGGCAGCAGTACTACGAGGAGGCCCCTAATGTACCAGAGATAGGCATGCAAATGCAGCATGCAAATGCAATCTCTGCTGCAACAGCGCTCGATGAAGAGGTGGATGACACGGAAGGGCCTAATTTAGATAACTCGCTTAGGCATTGTGCTTTTAATCGATTCTTTATTATGAATGCCCTACACCCTGATTTTGTGATGGGTGACTGCTCATAGATTTCTTATGTGGGCTTTGCTTATCGGCATTTCATGTCAAGAGATTTGGTGATCATCTCGATGTTAGAAGTTAGTGCATGTTTACGGACCAAGAAACAACTGGTTCTTTTGCAAGAGAGGGGTTATGCTTTTGGTACACCCTCATACTAGCTCAAGACCAGCCTTGATCAACACCGTCACACCATCCATGGCACTTGCCCAATTCTTCCCATTCAACAAAGGTTGGACTTGAGCTATGGGAATGAGCTAGTGCAAGTGGAAGTAGACCTAGATGCCACGCCCTTCAAGCAAGATGCCTGGGCTGTCAATAAACAAAGGTAACGGCTCATAAAAAGGCATTGGCAAATCCAAAGAGGGTAAGTCTTCCTTGTCTCCAAGTTGTTGGCTATAAAGAAGAAAGTATATTTCAAGTGAGTTTGTGGAACTTAAGATCTTAAATTAAATACATAAAAAGTGAGGGCACCTGAGTACAAATGAGAAATACTCCTTCCTAAAGATCAAACTGTTGACATATTTCTATATTCTTGTAATGTTGAATCTTAATACAAAAGTATTCCAGAATTTAGGATAGAACCTTTGAAATCCTAGCAAAGCATAAAACAAACATCACTCCTTTATAGCCATAGGAGGAAAATGCAATGCTTCAATAAATAGAATAGTAACAAAAGATTTAAGTTCGTGTAGCCAAGATTTGGCGATAATCCTCGAATCTTTGTCAATTGTTCAAAACCCAACCAATACAATAGGTTAAAGGTGAAGTCCTCATGCTTAAATCCTTCTACCACGAAGGTACCATTTCAAAGAACTAAAGCATGTCGAGCAAAATTAAGAGAGGAGATCTTAAAAGATAAAATTGTTATGCACCAATATTCAAGATCGTCTAATCCCTACATAAAAATTGATGAAGAGAGCCTTAGGCGTTGTCGTTGTTGTCACGAGAGTGACATCCTTGGTCACGTCTTTGGTCATGTGGTTGTTTTTCTTTTTCACAAGCTAGTAAGCTATTCATGTCTTTGTATCACTCAAGGAACTTCAAAGTAAAGACAATGTACAACTATAACACGAAAGTTAATAATAGTCATGCAACCCAGCTCTTCACTGCAACCAAAGTGAGCGTTACAGATCCAAGTCATCATCTTGAAGCGGCGCTTTAAGATAACGACTTGGGTCTTTAACGCTTGCTTTGTTTGCACTGGAAAGTTGGATTGCATGGTTGTCTTTGGCTTGCGTGTTATGATGGTACATTACCTTTGCTTTCAAGTCCCTCAAGCGTCACAACGACATGAAGGGTTTACTAGCTTGTGAAAAAAAAGGCAACCATGTGACTAAAGATGTGAGCCTCATGACAATAACTACGATGCATGTGGCTCCCTTCATTAAATTTATTTGTGCGTTGGGCCATCTTCAATGATGATGGATGCCTATTTGATTTTCGGAGGTCTCTCCTCTTAATTTTGCTTGGCATGCTTTGGTTATGAAAGAAGCATGAAGGCGTCGCTTTCAGCTTGTTCTATTCGTTGAGTTTGGGGCATCTGACAGAGATTCTAGGGTTATCATCAAATCATGGCTACACGGACTTCATCTTTTGTTACTATCGTATTTATTGAAGCATAGTATTTCTCTTCTATAACTATAAAGAAATGGTTTTTAGTTTTATGTTCTTCTAGGATTTCAAAGATTCTGTCCTAAATTTGAAATACTTTTGTATTAAGAATGAGCATTACTGGAATATGAGAATATGCTAGGTACTTGAGCTGTGGTAGGAGGTGATTCTTGTTTTGTACCCCACATAGACTCGCTTTTTTTGTGTTTCATTCTTTCACTTATTTTCAGTTAAAGACTATGCATGATGAATGATATGAATTTGCATCTGCATATGGATTTACCTTTGAGACATGTTTCCTTGCACTAGGATGTCTAAATGTCTCTCTAACATGAATGTTGAAATATACGTCTCTGTAAGTGTCTAGGTGCCCTCTATCCTCTGTATCTCCGTGTTTCCTTGTGCCAAGATTGAGTCTTCAATGCCCACTCGTCTAATTGTCCCACATTTTGTCTAATTGTCTCATGATATGTGGATGTTCTTGTGCCAAGGTGTCGTCAATGTGTCCCAACATGTCCCTGTTCAGAAAATGTTTGTGCATATGGACACCTCCTTTGCGTCTGCTAGACTCCTTGTGCCATGGTGTCCTCAGTGTGTCAAAGATGTACACAAGAAAACATGCTTATGCAAAGACGTCTACATGTGTCTCCATAGACTTATCTCCAACCCATGTGTGCTGGATCCGACATGTGTGACATTTCCCAAGGTTTCCTTAGTGTGTTGAAGATATCCACATACACGTGTCTGCATATGGACTTACCTATGAGACATGAAGGCTGAAAAAACATGTGGGGGTAAGTGTTCATCTATAAAAACTTCTGCCATGTCCTCTACGTCTCCATGTATCCTTGTACTAGGATGTCCACTTGTCTGCATATGGACCTACCTCCTAGACATCCCCGCTTTGTCCTCTGTCTTTGGCATGCATAGGTGTCTTTGACACATTGTCGTTTAGAATTTAGATGTTGTCTCCATGTGCCAAAATGTCCACATGGATAGGTATCTTGATTTTATGTCATGACTGTGTCCTTGTTTATGCCCATAGCGTTTGCTGCTCTCTTGTTAGTATTTGTCGTGCAATTCTAGCAGAGTTTCATGGGAGTCTAGTAGATCTGTGCAAACTTGATGTGGAGGGAAGTTTCATGAAGAGGGGGTGTATTCCTATCCTTCATCTTCATTATGTGTTTCTTGTACAGCACATTCTATATGGCATTCATGTGCCGACATTTTTCAGTAAGAGACGGGGAATTCACTTGGTGCATGCAGGAATTTTAGATAAGGGCCTCTTTCGGTCTCCTATGGATGTGGTACCACCTTCAAGTGTGAGGGCTACGGAGTTTGGAAAAGGTGATATTTGCTTGTCAATCAGTGTACATGCAAAACTGAGTGTCCTGTGGACCGCTGCAAGGTTCAAACAAAATGAGGGTGCCAGCATTGATAGCGAAGACCATGACTTCTAGAACGTTACCTTGCCTATAGGAGCCACTGATCTTACTCGATTGATGAAGAAGATATGTGCCTTCAGAAGTCGGTTCACATTGCTGAGCATGAAGCTCCTAGTGTACTAGGTATCTCGAAGCACGTGACTTGGTGACGTCCGGCACACACGGGACTCACCCCAACTGAGCGTGAGATGAGGATGTATGGGTTTTAGAACTGCAATAGATTGGCATGTTGCGACATTGCCAGAACCTGCCCCTCATGTAATGAGGCTTGGGTCGAGGAAGGCTGCACTCAATGATCAGCGTTCTGAAGTGGTTGGGAACCTGGCCTAAGAATGAAGGCGTTGCTTGATGATTAGTTTTAGGTGACACATGCTGACTAGTGTATGTAAATAGTTTCAGTGAACAAAGACATATGTCGGATATAGTATGCACAGTATAGCATCTTAGATATAGTATCCAGTGAACAAAGGCACATTTGGATAGTTTGCCCTTTCAAAAAGCTTCTCCAATGGAAATCAGTGTTTTGAGGAAACCGGACTTGTGATATGCCTGTGTCTCACTACAGCTCAAGAAAATTTGCTCCTGCTTGATTATACCATAAAAGCTACTGGCAGGAGCAGTGCCGTGACACGTTAAATTGCTTCAACACCTCTCTCTCTCATTTCAGCTGACATATTATTTGCACCAATACCTCTGACATATTATTTGCACCAATACCTCAACTGCAATTGCAGCCAAAAACCATTTCTACATGCTCTCTGGAAATGTCTTGTTGTCGTCACTTCAAGGAAGAAATAGGGCTTCATTGCAGGCCAGAGGGTCAAAAGGTGTAGTTCTGGAAATGTCTCATTGCTATCACTTCAACAAGGAAATAGAACCCTCATTACAGGCCACAGGGCTGAAATCTATAGTGCTGTATTTGGCCAACTCAGATATAGGGAGGACCCTTTCCTAATCACCACCCACCTCCTGGTTTACACCAACATTTCCATTGGAAGACCTTATAGTTATTAAAGTGCGCTTCCATGCTCCCTACACTCTCTCTCCCAATCTCTCTCTATCTCTCTTCCCCTCACCCCTTTTCTCTCTCTTCCTCTCCATCTATCCCTTTCCCTCCTATCTCTCTCTCTCCTCCTCCCTCTTCCCTATCCTCTTCCCCCTTTTTTGCCATCTCTGGCCCTTCACCAAATCTGTCCCTGCCCCTTTTATTGCATTGGTATCAGATCTCCGATCTGGGCCATAGACTGCACGCAGTAAGAGCTACGCCAGCAATGCAAGGTAGCTACAGCAGTGCTAACAAACAAACCAAAGGGAAGCAGCGCTCCTTCGTTGTACAAGTGGAGAGTGGAGCAGAAGGGACAACTGAGCCACCTATCCATTTTGCATCTGAAAGAGCTTGAACTAGAACGAAGCTCTAGAAGGACGTGCAACGCAACATCGCTAGCAAGAGCTTTCACGGCAGCAGTGTGCCTAACGACCAACGTTGGCAGCAGCGTGCCTGACGACCATCGTTGCCTGTCCAGAGCTATCCGACCACAGCACTCGCTTCCCTGTGCTTGAATCCCACGCCTCGTGTCGCCTATCACCCGTGCTCAGCCACATGCCACGCCCTGCTAGTTCCAGCCAGTCCTTGTGTCGCCCATCGACGACCAGGTGCAACGATGCTATATTCCCGCGACAGCATGCCATAGCCACCATGAGCCGAGCTCTATGCACCACCATGAGTGAGTCCTGTACAATACGTGAGCCATCGTGAACCGAGCCCTGTGTAGCCCATGCACAACCCGAACGCCACTGTCGACACCATGCCTCCATGGAGCTACATCGCCAGTGCCGTCATTGTTCTTGAATTTCCACCACCTGTCTTGCAAACCTTAGCTTTGTTAGGTTAGGCTAACCGGGGTTAGTAGGTTGGATTAGGTTTGTTAGGTTAGGTTTAGTCAATTAGGTCTTAAAGTATGTCAGGCCATCTTTTGGCTCACAGTTTTCTCCATCTATGCAGGCTGAGCTGTCTCTCTTGGGTTGTCCCGTTGGTATGCATCCGGTTAGTGCTCCTTCCACCGCACCGGCAAGTATGCCTGGACCTGGTTTTGGTTTATATGGCAGCCCACACCCCTGGGAGAGAGGTCAGTCCTCTTTTGGTATGCCATCATTTAGGAGAGATGCATTTGGTAGAGAGACCCAGCCAGGGGTTCATACATCTATCGCTCGGCCATTGAGCACATATAGCTGGACGCAGCCAATGCATCAAATGGCAACAGCTACGATGCAACAGGGGGTTAGTGGTGGGTAGCAGGCCACTTTTGATGAGATGCTGTCAGATTCCTTGCATTCATATAAGGCCCTACTTGAGGCCATCAAACTTGAGATGGCTTTCTCCGATTATGTGAACCTCAAGTGTGATGATGCCCGCACTTCTGAAGGTTACGCAAACAGGAATTATGCAGCCAAGGATGTCAAGGACAAACTCACAGTGCATAAGTTCAAAGGGGACACTCACACACCTAATGAGCTAGAGGAGTGGCTTACGAAGCTGGAAGACTTCTACCCAAAGCAGGATGAGGACCTCATAATCTTTGTGGGTATGCACATATTTGGTGGCGTTATATGAGGGACTCGCCTCAGAGGCCAGCCACATGGAAGGAGTTCAAGGAGTTGATGATCATCACATTTGTATCCCCGCTCATACTGGAGCAATGTCTGGTTGAGTTTTATGCATTGCAGCAGACCGGAACGGACTAGGACTATTTGCAGCGCTTCTGGAGACTATCCTTGTTTGTGCAGGACATTTTCGAGAAGAGAAAGCTGTTGCGTTTGATCCAAGGGTTGCATCCTTCTTTACCTGCAGATGTGAGGGCACATAACCCTCAAACAATTGAGCATATAGCCCAATTGGTAGAGGTGTTTACGCCCAAAGCAAGTATAAGATGGCAGCGGGCGGTGCATACGGGAATGCAAATGAGGCTGAGAAGCAGCCTAAGGTGGCTGATTGGAATGATAGGAAATTCTGCAGCAGCACCTTTTCCACGGTTACCTACTGTTTCAGGAGTAAAATGCCCTATGCTAAGGCATAGAAGCCATCAAATGCCAAGCCAGGAACCAAGCCGCCTCCTGGAAATGAAAAATCAGCAATTCAGCAGTATACCAAGGCCATAATGGACAGCAGGAAGAAAGCAAACTTGTGCTTTAAGTGTAGCAAGAAATGGACCCCTGAGCATCGGGATGTGTGTAAGATACGGAGCACTAGCTCAGCAAGCTTAGCATGATCATTGAACTCTTTGATGATGAAGATTTAGTTGATGCCACAGAGTCCTTGGATGCCTCTCATGATCAAATGGCAAGAACACATGATTGGAACAAGGCTCCTGACACTGGAGCCATTGTCACCACAATGTAAATATCCTAAGTCAAAGTACAGTTGACCATTTATTTGATCATAATTAAAGAGTTTTTCCATCTGGGTTAATTATGGTCAAAATAGTTTTTCTATTGGTCAAAGAATTGACTACGGTCAAAGATACTTGACTTCAGTCAAGTAAGCCTGATCTCAGTCAGGAAGACTTGGTTTATACCAAGAAGGTTAACAGCGGTTAACCAAGATGTGCCAACTTCGGTTGGAGAGACTTGACTATAATCAAGGCGCCTTGACCCTTGGTTAAAGCCCCTTAATTATAATCAAGAGTGTTGACTCCGGTCAACCAGAGAATAAATATATTTATATATATTTGTTATATGTGCACGTGTTCAGTGGGGACGCTCACTGTGACTAGAATTAGTCCACAGTGTGTTCATTGTAACCAGAAAACGCGTTTCGGGCAGTAGAAACGTTTTTGCCCGAAATGTTTCTACGAAACATGTGAACCGTGAAAGTTTTTTTGAATTTTTTAAATTAAAAAAACACTATTTTTATTATTTAATATAAAATAATTTATATAAAATACACTAATTTTACACCTTTCTAGACGAAACATCTGTCAAAATCTTGAAACGTTTCTTAAAACGCGTTTCTAGAAACGTTTCTTGTGACAGTGCGTGTGTTATTTGCATGCAAAGCGCTAACAATTAATGGGTGCCTTGGTGGTGCGCTTTAATTAATTGTTGCAGGCACTAGGAAGAGTTATTTTCCTAAGCGCTACAGAAACCTAACAAGCATCTAGGAGGCGGTTCATGTGACCAAGTGCTTCGAAGACTCCAGAGTTGCCCTTAGTGGCATGTAATAGGACTTAGTCTAGTTTTTGGACAAGTGGCATGTTTTCAACTTGAAATGATCTCGAAGCTCTTGTAATATTGATTCATGTTGGATTTTGTATGCTTAGCTCTACGCTGAACTATTGTACTCAGAGTGTAATAAAGAACCTTCGGGGGGGTCCAGCCCGACATGTTGTCCTGGGCCCTAGCTGTTGTTGAGGGAGTAAAAGAGAGAGAGTTTTTGAGAGAGTGATTTGAGCACAGGAATTTGACGATGGCGAATGAATGAGGTTGCATTGGTATCAGAGCAAGGCATGAATTGCCTTCTATGGTAATCACGATCAGAGAAAACAATTCCTGTGTGACGATGGAAAAAAAAGAGCGAGGTCTTTGGCCTTATGCTTGCAGGTTGATGAGAACTAGGAAGAGCTGAGAGGCTCGTTTGATTTGGGCCTCAGGTTTTTGTGTGAAGAAGGTAGTGATACTGGCGATCCATTTGCAGAGGTATTTGGGTAGCGCTAGTAGAGACAACCGACGTCTTCACACGGATGCACCTAGCAACAGTGCGACGGATTTGATGAGATTCGTGACGAACGTGAAGCCAATTGAGCCAAGTGCTAGGGATGATCATCACTGACGATTGAAGGGCGTTCTACGCTGCTTTTATCTACGCGCCTCATTGGTGCTTCTGTTCGGTTATGCTTGGTTAGCCGTAAAGGCTTGCTTTGGCGTCCCAAGGAAGCAGCGTAGGCCATGAGGCAAAAAGGGAGTGTGGGCTCTGGCATGTAGAGCAGGTTCCCGCGACACGCGACGCTGCCCAACTAGCCAAGATTGTGGCTTTTGCTGATGTGGCCAAGGTGTACACATGGCACACAAACGAGCAGGCATGATGACGTGGTAGCTAAGCTGACGTGGCGTTGACAGGTGCGAGCTGACATGGCAATGTACAGTTCAGGTGCTGATGTGGCAGTGCACGTGGCAGCCAGATCAGATGCTGATGTGGCATTGACATGTGGCAGACAGGTAGCTGATGTGGCAGACCTTGGGTTTATCTTACCTAACCTTGGTTAGTGGATTGGTTAGAGGTCCAGTTAGTTGACCCAACCAGGCTAGTTTGGTCACTGTAACCAGACTGTGACTAGTCCAGTTAGTCCAGTTGCAGACTAACCAAAACAGAACCAGTCAGTCTGGTTAGTGTAACCAGCGGTTACTTCATCTGGTTACTGTCCCAAAAAAAAAAGACAGTTGCAGAGACTGTTTCTGCTAGCAGTTTTCACCTATCTGAGAGAGTATTTACTTTCAGAAAAAGCAGAAACAAGAGAAAATCAAAGATTTGCAGAAAAAGAGTATGCATGCCTTTGAGCAGTGAAAAGAGGGAAAAACGGATGCTTTTTGAAGTCATTTGCAGTAGCCAGAAAGGGGGCACACAGCTTTAAGTTTATGCCTTGAGTTGACAGCCCTGCACTGGCATAAGTTGTGAATGCAAGACACCTCTTGTTGAGGTAATTTTCTCTTTGAAAAGCAAAGGCAACGTGCATCAGTGGCATACACAGTGTGTGTGAGAAACTTGCAGATCTCAGACAAGTTGTAGGAGAATCGCTCAATCACCTATCCAGTGGGATTCACAAGATAGGGATGCACATCAAAGACAGAGAAGTGTGCAACAAACTCAGCAAGAATTTGAGCAGATGGTACGCCCTCGTATGCAGGAGATGGAAAATCTCAGAAGGGATCCAAGAGCTCAGCATTTGTTTCAAGCAGAAACTATGCCTAACGCAGCTTATTATGTGCCAATGCCAGAGGCACACTCTCGTGTACAGCCCAAGAGAGAGGGATCTCATAGGGGATGGTCTCATAGCAGGAAGAGATCGAGGCATCATCACCGATCTCCCAGTCCTTCATCGTCTACCTCGAGCTCGACTTTTGTATCTTCTTCTTTATCAGATAAACCATCCAGGAAAAGAAGGAAACACAAGAAGTCTAGGAAGAGCAAGTCTTCCAGAGAGACCGAGGAATTCAAAGACGGAGGTAAATCTATCAAGTTTATGACCTATAATGGACAATATGGTCGTACACACAAAGCATTACTGTTCATCAGGCAGTTTGATGTTACATTCGGTACAGTAAAGTTTTCAGAATCCTCCAAGTTAAGAATGGTCAGTTTGTACTTGACAGCGATAGCTAGTGCATGGTGGAGTGCATAGACCACAGATGGGTCGGCCCCAAAGAGGTGGAAGGGCTTAAAGAAAGCCTTCTACCAACAGTTCATGCCTAAACAGTTTAGAGATCATGTTCTTCAAGATTGGGGCAGTTTGCATATGGATGCAGCAGATACAGTGGATGTGTACAACCAAAAGTTTTGGGATGCTTATTTGCAGATGGCACCTTTCAAAAAGATCTCCAAAAGAACCCAAATGAGAAAGTATCGAGCAGGTCTCAGTCTAAGAATTCAGGTAGTAGTGAATGCTTTGGGGACAAAGAACATTCAAGACCTTATGCATTCAGCTTCAGTAGCTAGTCTTGTGCCGTTACAAGATCCATCCACAGTGCTATCCTTGCATGCAGGAGGTGCTAAAAGGAAGAAAAGTGATTTTTCAAAATTAGAAAAGAAAGAGTATCCCAAGGTTGAAAAGAAAGGGTTTCAGCCTCAGAAGTCGAGGGGTACTCAGTTTTCAAAGTCATATAAAGGCAAATCCCCATTCACTCCTGAACAGATAGCTGAATTCTGCAGAGATGGGAAATGCTTTAGATGTGGGAAAGAGGGGCATATGGCTGCCCAGTGCCTTGAGAAGCCTTCGGGTTCTAAGGAGCAGAAAAAGCCACAAGTACCACCAAGGCCAATGATGGGAGCAGTCCTAGATGTTTTTGGTAGTACCTCAGACCCAAAGGAAAAAGAACTTTTGCTATCATGGGGAAAGATAAGAGATCAGCAAGCATTAATCCTATTTGATCCAAGGTCTACAGACAATTTCATATCTGAAGATTTAGCCCTGAGATTAGGTGATAAAAACTGAAGAGCTAGGCAGAGCTCTTGATGCTGATCAAATGTTCCAAAGAAATCTAGTGCAAGTTACTCCTTTGATTGGAAAGCTTCGTGTCCATGTGCAAAGCTATGTAGATCAGGAGGACTTCTTAATCTCTCCTCTCAAGCAGCATGATGTTGTACTTGGTACACCGTGGTTCCATCGAAAGGAAGTAACGATAGAATACCTTGAGAGGATGCTGAGTTTTATCCATAGGGGAAAAAACCAGCATTTAGTTGCTAGGAATAAAGGGGAGACTATCCCCATTGTATCTAATGTAACATGTGGTAAAGCAATAAAGTCTGCAATTTCCGTGTACATGGTTTTTGTAAAAGAAAAATAGAATGATATGCATGCTGAAATGAATGATGCAGACAAAGATAAATTTTAGTTTCTTGTAAACTTTAAAGATTGCTTTTCTGATGCTTTGCCAGGGGAGTTACTTCCAGAGAGACTAGAAGATCATCGGATAGAGTTAATCCCTGGTAGTGAGCCACCAAATAGACCACCTTATAGAGTCAGTGCGACTCAGAGAGAGGAGATTATGGCTCAAGTGCAGGACTTGCTGTCCAAAGGGTTGATTCAGCCCAAGTCATCTCCTTTTTGCTCACTAGTACTTTTAGTACAGAAGAAAGATGGTTCTTTTCGAATGTGCATTGATTATCGTGCATTGAATAAGATGACCATCAAAAATAGATCTCTGATACCATGCATAGATGATGTGCTTGACCAGCTCAGAGGAGCAACAGTTTTCAGCAGGATAGACTTGAAGAGTGGCTACCATCAAATGCAACCACAAGATGTGCATAAGATAACTTTTTGCACTACATTCGGGTTGTATGAATACTTAGTGATGCCTTTTGGGTTGACAAATGCTCCAGCTACATTCAATAGAATGATGGATCGCATCTCCGAAAGTACAGGCACTTCACGGGTACTTTCTTTGATGATATCCTAGTCTTTTCAACGACAGAAGAAGAGCACAGGGAACATCTTGCTTTGGTATTTCAAGAACTTCAAAATCATTAGCTTTTTGCCAATAGCAAGAAAAGTGAATTCTTTTTGGAAGAGATCCATTATCTGGGGCATATAATATCCAAGAATGGGATACAGATGGATCCTGCAAAGATCCGAGCCATCCAAGAATGGCCTGAGCTGAAAACTGTGCATGAAGTCCGTAGTTTTTTGGGACTCTGCTCCTATTACAGGAGATTCATTAGGCATTTTGCTGATATCGCAGCTCCACTACACGACCTTACTAAGAAAAATGTTGCCTTCACATGGGGAATGTCACAGAAGAAAGCATTTATACACTCAAGGAGAAGTTGATTACCGAGCCTATTCTTGTAGTCCCGGATCTTTATCAACCTTTTGATGTTGATTGCGATGCCTGTGGAGAGTGCGTTAGGGCTGCACATCAGAATGGACATGTAGTAGCATATGAAAGCCGAAGATTGTGTGATGCTGAAAGATATCTGGGAATCTATGAGAAAGAGTTATTGGCTGTAATTCATGCCATCCATACATGGAAGCATTATCTTTTGGGTGTCAATGTATCATTTTCAGATTGTCCACACTCCAGGAAATCGGAACAGAGTGGTAGATGCCTTGTCCCGAAGACCTAAGGTCAACAATGTGACCATTGCTTATCATCAGAACCTGGAAGGTATGAGGGAGCAATATGCTTTTGGTGAGATTTTACAGCAAATGCAAGAGGGACAGTCCACCAGTCACTATTCTCTGAAAGATGGGTGTTTAATGAAAGATGACTGCCTATGCATAACCCAGGAGATGAGGAAAAAGATTTTGGAGGAATGCCATGCACGTCCCTATGTTGGACATAGAGGAATAACAGCAACAACTCTAGCACTAGAGAGGTATTTCTTTTGGCCAGGGATGCGGAAAGATATACATCAGTTTGTTATTGAATGCCTTACGTGTCAAAAAGTGAAGTATGATAGACGGAAGGCACCTGGCCTACTTATGCCTCTTTGCGTGCCTCAGGCACCATGGGAAAGTATTACAATGGACTTTATTTTTTATTTGCCAAGATCAAAGTCAGGGAATGATGGGATTTGGACTATCATTGATAGATTCAGCAAGCAAGCTCATTTCATTCTGGTTCGTAAAACCATAAAGGTAGATCATATGGCTAAGCTTTTCATGTCACAGATCTGTAAGCATCATGGTATGCCTAAGTCCATTGTCAGTGATCGAGATCCCAGAATGACCAGTCTATTCTGGAGAGCTTTATTTGATAATATGGGGACGAATCTGAATTTTTCTTCTTCTTTCCATCTTCTTTCCATCCCCAGATAGATGGTCAAAGTGAAGTAGCAAATTCTACTGCATTGGATATGCTGAAATGCTATGTGGGTGACCAAGGTTCAGACTAGAAAAAGTACCTACCATTAGTAGAGTTCGCTTACAATAGTACAATACACAGCTCTAAAGGGAAAGCCCCTTTTGAGGTCATTTATGGGAAGGTGATTCTGCCACCTATCCTAAGGACCAAAGATGAAATATTTGCAGCTGATCAGTTTGTAAGAGACCTCCACACCGCTTTCAGCCAAATCCAGACAGCAATTGAAAGGTCTCAAGAGAAGCATAAAAGAGCTGCAGATAAGCATAGGAGACAGTTAAATCTCAAGGAAGGGAATTGGGTACTTTTAAAGTTCGAGAAAGCTAGGCTCCACAAGTTCAAAGGCAAATAGAAAGTGTATCCAAAGTTATCTCCCACGTACTATGGCCCTTTCAGGGTTACAAAAAGAATAAATGAGGTTGCATATCAGTTTGTAAGAGACCTCCAGACCGCTTTCAGCCAAGTCCGGACAGCAATTGAAAGGTCTCACGAGAAGCATAAAAGAGCTGCAGATAAGCATAGGAGACAGTTAAATCTCAAGGAAGGGGATTGGGTGCTTTTAAAGTTCGAGAAAGCTAGGCTCTTAAGTTCAAAGGCAAACAGAAAGTGTATGCAAAGTTATCTCCCAGGTACTATGGCCCTTTCAGGGTTATAGAAAGAATAAATGAGGTTGCATACAGGTTAGCATTGCCAGAGCATTGGAGGATTCACAATGCATTCCATGTGAATCTTCTAAAGAAATTTCAGGGGCCAGAGCCTACAGAAGCAATATCAAAGGATCCACCAGAAGTGGATGAGTTGGAGGAGGTTCTTTAGCCAGAGCAGATCGTGTACCATACCGTACACAAAGGCCCTCAGGGCAAAGAATTTTACAGGTACCTTGTAAAATTCAAGAATTATACGGCATTGGATGCCAAGTGGATGGATGAAGACATGTTGTCCAATCATCCACAACTTTTGGATGTTTACAAGGAAGCTTTTCAGTTAAGGTCAATTGAATAGAAGTCGAGGGGATGTCACCACAATGTAAATATCCTAAGTCAAAGTACAGTTGACCATTTATTTAATCATAATTAAAGAGTTTTTCCATTTGGGTTAATTATGGTCAAAATAGTTTTTCTATTGGTCAAAGAATTGACTACGGTCAAAGATACTTGACTTCAGTCAAGTAAGCTTGATCTCGGTCAGGAAGACTTGGTTTATACCAAGAAGGTTAACTATGGTTAACCAAGATGTGCCAACTTCGGTTGGAGAGACTTGACTATAATTAAGGCGCCTCGACCCTTGGTCAATGCCCCTTAATTATAATCAAGAGTGTTGACTCCAGTCAACCAGAGAATAAATATATTTATATATATTTGTTATATGTGCACATGTGTTCAGTGGGGATGCCTACCATGACTAGAATTAGTCCACAATGTGTTATTTGCGTGCAAAGCGCTAACAATTAATGGGTGCTTTGGTGGTGTGCTTTAATTAATTGTTGCAGGTACTAGGAAGAGTTATTTTCCTAAGCGCTACGAGAGCCTAACAAGCATCTAGGAGGCGGTTCACGTGACCAAGTGCTTCGAAGACTCCAGAGTTGCCCTTAGTGTCATGTAATAGGACTTAGTCTAGATTTTAGACAAATGGCATGTTGCCAATTTGAAATGAGCTTAAAGCTCTTGTAATATTGATTCACGTTGGATTTTGTATGCTCAGCTCTACGCTGAACTATTGTACTCAGAGTTTTCTCCCAAGTAATAAAGAACCTTCGGGGGGGTCCAGCCCGACATGTTGTCCTAGGCCCTAGCTGTTGTTGAGGGAGGAAAAGAGAGAGAGTTTTTGAGAGAGTGATTTGAGCGCAGGAATTTGACGCTGGCGAATGAATGAGGTTGCAGCCATGAAGGGAACTGATTTTCCTTTTGATCCGGGTTGTGCTACTGATCATGATGTTCATGATATGCAATCACTTGACATTCAGTCCACTCGTGGCATGCGAGGTCGTAGGCCTACATCTTTTCTTGTGGAGCATCAGGTTGCTATACCTTTTCATGTACGTGACGATGCTAGTGGTAATGCTCCCGTGGACGAGGAGGAGATCTATTGGGATGTGCAACAAACAATTTATGCTATCTCTTTTCATCCCTTGATGGGTGCCAAAATTGCTGAAACTATCAGATTGAAAGGGATGATTAATGGCAGGACTGTTCACCTGTTGGTGGACAACGGCAGCACTCACTGTTTTATTGCAAAACTTTACAGAAGGTGGGACTGGTTGCTACTGGTATCAGAGTAGGTCAGTCCTGCTCTCACCCTGCCACGTCATCATCTTCTCCAACCTAACCCTAACTCTGCTCAGCTCTGTCCTTCTTGCATCCGCCTCATTTCCGCCTCTAACTGCCTCCTTCCTTCAACCGCTTGCACCTGTTTTTGCCTTCACAGCCTGCCGCCTCTATGGCCCTCTTTCTTTTGCCTTCATTGGGGTCATTTCAGATCCCTAGGCGGCCTATTGCTTGCTGGTGGAGGTTTTCATCACCAAAATCAGCCTTTCATTGCTGTTGCAGCATAGCCGACCACCTGTGCGCATCTTTTGCAATAGTTCGGGGTCTTTGAAGGCATTTCCGTGCAGTTTTGAGGCTGCTGCTGCATAACCGCCTACAACAAAGGCAACTCCGAGCTGTTCTGAGACTTCCAGCATAGGTGACCTGCCACATCAATTTCGGAGCTGTCTAGGTGAATCGACCTGCATATTTCTGACCTACTCCAGCATTCCAAGCAGTCAACACCCATAAGTGCTCACCTTCTGGTTCAGTTCTGTATTTCGAAGCATTTTGCTGCTGTGTTTTCATTGGATTTGGAGCCTCCCAGGTCAGAGTCTTAAAGGAAGGGATAGAATCAACAGAAGGTATCTGAGTGGAGAAGCCAGCAGAAGGAATCTGAGTACAAGGAGCAAAAGTAGCAGAAGGCAACTGAGCTAAGGGATCCACAAAAGCAGAGGGAGACTGAGTGGAGAGGCCAACAAAATGAGGCTGAGTAGGGGGGCCAACAGCAACAGAGGGAAACTGGGTTGAAGGGGCAGCAGAGGGACTCTGAGTATAAGGACCAGTAGTAGCAGAAGGGAACTGGGCTGAGGGGTCAGCAGAAGAAGAGGAAACCTGAGTGAAGAGGCCATCAGAAGGAGGCTGAGTAGAGGGGCCAGCAGCAGCAGAGGGAACCTGCGTTGAAGGACCAGCTGTGGTAGTTCTCCTCTGCATGAAGTTAGGCAACTTTGTATGATTCACAGTAGCCAAGAAAACTTTGTTGCCAAGAAAGACGACAACACCACCACAAAAAAAAAACAAACGACACAACTGAAATTGGAGGATGTGAACACACGTTACAACCGAAGTGGACTCAGGGTAGACAGCAAGGCAAAAAAGGCAGGACTTGCCTCAGCTTCTTCAGCCTCTATCTCTACCTCAACCTCAGCTCCGCTACAGTTTCAATTTCGGTTTCAGCTCCAGCCTCAGCTCCCTCTATCTCTATCTCTACTTCGACTTCAGCCTCAACTCCAGTTCCAGTCTCAGCTCCCTCTACATCTACGATCAGTGACATATTCATGCCCATGGCGCCGGTTGTTGGTCCCTTCCCCTCCTCTCCTATTACAGCTCTCGCACCACTTATGACCCCTACTTCGGAGGTGTCATACACTGTTCCGCATTACGCTTCACTCTCCCCTCTCCCTCTCAGTCACCACGCTCCCACACCCCGTTGGGACTGCCTCATCCATTCCCCTGTCATCTCTGTTCCTCACTCAGTTCACCCAGTCACCGTCCAATTTTCAAACTCAGTCCCACACTTTCATGCCAGTCACCACAGTTTCAGCATGGACATGGGTAGGCCGATACACCATAGGCCCGTGAAACCTTGCTCATGGAGATACATTATTTCCGTGAGCGTAAGATGGAGTTGACTCGCTTCGCACGGGAGCAGGTCCTCTTCAACCAGGAGCAGAGCCGCATCATACAAGAGCAGACTAGAGCCATTCGGGAGCAAGCGAGTCTTATTCAGGGACTCAGACAGGATGCATTGTCTTTCCATGCACTACTTATTGGTATGCTCCCTTTTTTTTAATTTGCTACCCAAAGAGAGGGCTCTGTTGACAGAACCATCTCTGACGCTGGGCCTGACGCCTATCAGTGAGCCTAATGTATTGGCATCACGGATGGTTCCACTGATAGAACCATCTCTACAGCTAGCTTGGCAAGCTAATCGACTCCTTTTATCCATTCACCTTCTCCATTTCGCCACTGATACTCCCAATCTTGGATTTAAGAATAATTAAAACTGTGTTGAATGATTCACTAAGTTGTCCATCTGAGAGGGATGAGAGATATGAATGAGAGGTGGGGGCCGACAGATGGTTGACAGGGAGCAAGGGGGATCAAAGAGGGCTGAGAGAATGAGAAAGGTTTAGGAGAGGGCAAAAGGGACTCAGAGAGAATTGACAACGAGGGCTGAGAGAGCTTAAGGGGGGCAAGGAGATCTGAGAGAGGTTAAGGAGCACAAGGAAGGAACTAAGAGAGAATTGAGAGGGCAAGGCAGGAAAGGAGGGTTGAAAGGGGTTAAGGGATCTGAGAGAGGGCAAGGGGGTGCTAAGAGAATGGGGGAGGGCTTGGAGAGGGCATGGGGCAGAGAGAGGAATGAGAGGGCAAGGGAGGTGATGGAGGGCTGAAATGGAAATGGGCCAAAATGGAAGGGGACTGATAGAGGGCTGAAATGGAGAGAGGGCTGGGAGAGGGCATAGGTTTGAGAGAGGGTTGAAAGGGCAAGGGGGAGATAGAGTGCTAAAATGGAAGGGGGTTGATAGAGGGCTAGGAGAAGGCAAAATGTGAAAGAGAATTGAGAGGGCAAGGAGGGCTGAGAGGGTTTAAGAGGGCTGAGAAAGGGATGAGAGGGCTGAAATGGAAGGGCGAAGAAAGAGGGCTGGGTGAGGGCAGGGGTTTGAGAGAGCACTACAAAGGAAGGGGGCTAAAATGGAAGAGGGCTGAAATGGAAGGGGGTTGATAGAGGGCCGAAATGCAAGAGAATGAGAGAGGACTAGCAGAGGGAAAAAGGAGCTAAAGAGAATTGAGAGGGCAAAGAGGGCTAAGAGGGTTTAAGGGTTTTGAGAAAGAAAGAAAGATGTATTACCGTCTGTGGGAGGCCTCGCGGGCCTATGAGACAAAGTACAAAATTAGAGTAGCACATACAAGCCTTTGTGGGCTGAGGCAAAGGGCTCACTAAGGCCCTTTGCTAAGTATTGTACTAAACTAAACTAAACTCAAAAACTCTAAAGTTCAAAGCTAATACTCAATCTCAGAATTCAGACCGCATAGCTAGGTGCCATGGTAGCTCTCCTATGATCTGCAAAAGTATCGTGTGTCTATCGGGTTGTCTCTCATTGTGGGCGTGCTCTCTGGGATCTCTATATCCTGGTGTGTCTCCGGGATTGTTGTGGGTGTGGCCTCCGAGATCTCTGTATCTGGTGGGCCATATTGAGAGTGACACATTTGCTTGTGCGGACAGGTTCGACCATCATGTGTGCTCTGGTCCATCTCTTCACTATGTGTAGCCCTTGCATCTCTGGTTGCATCTCTCCTTGTCTTCGTCTCATCCCATCGACCCATGTTGTCCTCATATCATCTATCTCTTCATCCTCTGTCCCACCATGTCCAGGGGCAGACTTGAATGTGTAGAAGTCAAAGACGTGTCGCTGAGCACAATCCATCCCTGTCTCTCGAGGTACTGTTTCCTCTTGTTGTCTGATTTGGCACAGTAGGGGCTCTCTATGTCATCGCATCTCCATCAAATAGAGTCCAATGTAGACGTAATCCTAGAATTGAATTAATTGGGAGAGCGGTCCAAAACCGTGTGCATCCTTAAAGAGACAATGGTACGTACAATCCTCGGATCTCATAGTAAATTGGGCAAGTACACAAAAAATACTCCTGCATCTCTACCTCATTCGTCGTGCATAGTTTGCAAATCCATTGCTCTCTAGCCTTGCCCGATCCTCAACTGATGGGACGAGATCCAATATTTGTCCGATGGCAATCCTCAGGGCACGCGTCCTCAAGATATTGGGGTCTGATAATCGCTCCATCCTCTGACACTCTCAAGAAGTAGTCGTGATACAACTGGATCTTGGTAGGGAACTCCTAGTCCCCTCCCCAAGTCCGTTAATGACGTTGGAGTGGGTCCAACCATATAATACGGTTGATCTCATCTCGTGGGACCAAGGGATTAAGGGCACCCTGTGACGTAAGAAGCTGGAGTAGGTCCAACCATATAATGAGGTTGATCTCATCCCGGGGGACCAGGGATTAGGGGCATCCAAGCTCAAGTGAATGGACCGTCTCCACGGTCCATTTGAATACCCTGGTTGTCAAACCATTTGGATGTGTGTGCATATACCAAGCTATGCAAACCCCACTTTCAGCTAGTCATATAGATGACTCCAATGCCAACCTCTGTAGTCTAGGCAGTGTCCAGACCCTATGAAGATAAGTGACCATCTAGAAGATGGCATCAACCTAGAGTGGTCATGGCAAACTCTGCCTGTGGGGAACTGAATGCCGCCACTTGATTGTTGAGAGGTGACATCCTTAAAAGGGTGTCACATACATAGCTGTCAATCTCACCAATGTGTCAAACAGTCGGGGGGGGGGGGGGGGGGGGGAGGGGGGGTCCTCGAAGTGTGCCTGAAAACATCGTTGCTCTAGTCGAGCTAAAGCTCCTTGTCCTATGTCAGTCGTGCTATAGCTGTGTGGGTCATCGTGAAGATTGGCCCCATGAAGACTGCCCCTAGATAAGTGTATGACTGTGCAATCTCTAATGGCTCCCCTCTGCAGTGAAGTTGTGTCGGTGAAGTACTTTCTGTGAGGTGTTGAAAATCATAACCTTAGTGTTGCCAAGGTTGATTGTCAAGTATCTCTCTCTACAAAACGCCTCCAGGGCCTCTAGAGTCTAGGTGTGTCTATAGGCCCATTGCTGCTGAGGAGGATAGAAGGACTATGTCATCTGCATATAAGAGTATCTGTATTATCAGGTCAACCAACAAAGATCTCACCTCCTAGGCCTTCAATGAAGGTCGTAATCTCATCAATATAGAGCTCATATAGTGTCAGTGAGAGGGGGCACCCCTACTTCAATCCTATCATGTTCTTGACTCAATCTGATAGGCCTCCAAGGGTGCATACTCTCCCTCTGACTGACTCGTATAAGCTCATCACCCCCCAAATTATGACTCTCGGGATCAAAATATCCTGAAGTCACTTAATCAAGTGAGATCGTGGGATTGTGTTGAAGGGCCTTTCGAAAGTCTACGAAGCAAGTGTAAACTTTCTAGGATCTTGATCTTGCCTCCTTGATGACTGTTTGTAGGGTGAAGATATGATCAAGAGTGGAGTGTCGTCTCCAGAACCCAACTCATCCCAATGCCTGTTGCCCATGTGTCTTTGTGTAGGAGCTGATCTATCTCTCTAGTACCGACCCATAAATCTTATCCAATGTATGACCGATCATGAGAGTGCAGTAGTTCCCTATATCCATGGGATCCCTAGCTTTGTGTATCAGCACGATGGTGGTGGTAATCCAACCAGGGGGCAAGCCATGGCATACAACATGATTCAACATCTGGGGTAGAATCGGGGCCAAGATCTCTTGTGCATATCCAGAGTGCTCAGTCCATAGTCCCTCATGGTCTAGGGCTCTTCGACTGTGGAGACGGCGTAGTGCAGCTCAGTGCGGTGAATAAAATGCAAGTGGTGGGCTTTGGAGGTCCGAACATATTAGGTGGTGTCTAAACTGGGACATCGTAGAGGGATGCCGCATAGGTGTGCCATAGCTCCAGGTCTGTGATGGAAATATGTGACTTCCCCTCAAGGATAGGAGTCCCCATGAAAAGGTGGGGCCACCTCCTCGAAAGGACTAGATCACCTCATCCATGAGGAATGCCCACCTCTTACGTAAGAGGTGGGCACCTCCTCGAAAGGACTAGATCACCTCATCCATCTTATGTAAGAGGAATGCCCACCTCTTATATCGTGTCAAACATCGTGAGATCTATTGTGCCTCAGACCTTGTCAAATGTCCCAAAGCCTACGTATGAGCTGAGATCTCGTTTCTCGGCATTCATCATCAAACCATGGATATTGTGGCATAGAAGAGCTCAAATTCAGTGGGAGACAATTGCAACTGAAAATGTTAAGTACATTACCCACTCTCAATCGGTATAGGCCAGTGGAAAAAAGACTCCTAAATTGATGCCAATAGATGGATGAGGATGAAAAAAATGTGTTTCGTGTCTCAATACATGTAGGCCTCCTACGCTTGAAACAAGATGCAAAAATAATCTATGAATGTTTGATGGGAAGCCCTCCTCTTTAGGTAGTAGCTAGACTATTACCTTTATTACCAAATCCATCATCCTCCTCCCTAGGGTTTAATTCCAAGTCACATCCAATCTTGAAGTTGACAATGCCAACCAAAATATTAAAGGGCTTGTCTAAAGACCATGTAGTCTACCTCAAATCCAATATCCCCTACCTTCTACTCTCTTCTCTAATCTCCTCACATCCTTCCCCAAATCAAACATCATACTCCTTACCTTTTCTAAAATCAGACATCATACTCCTTACCTCACATCTCTTCTCTAATCTCCTCACATCCTTCCCCAAATCAGACATCATACTTCTTACCTTTCCTAAAATCCAAGCTAGCTACTATTCATTGCCATGCCCTTTGCTCATGCCTCCCGTCAATTCCATCGAATGTAAGACTCCCAATCATATCATCTAGTAAATTCTACTCTGTGTGGAAGAAGTAGAAAGGGGTGGGAGTGTGGTTGAGCGAGGGCACTTTCTAGTTGAGCTAAGGGGAAGGGGATGCCTTTAGATAGAGTATGGTAACGAGATGGTGGTTGGGAAGAAGATGATGTATTAGATGGAGGTGGTGTATGGAAATTGAAAGATGGTGGTACTAGTGAGAGAGTAGAGACAGAGGTAACAAGTGGTGTTAAGGGTTGAGAGGGGTCCGAGTAGAATATGTGGCGAGGCTGATGTGGGTGGAAGGAGAGGAGATGGTGGTAGAGGTGGCGAGGGCGGGATCAAGGTGATCTATGAGGAAGTTGTTGGGGACAAGAGAGTAGTGATTAGTGGTGTATGGAAAGTGGAAGATGGTGGTACTAGTGAGAGAGTAGAGACAGAGTAACGAGTGGTGTTGGGGGTTGAGAAGGGAGTAGAATATGTGGGGAGGAAGTTGTTGGGGACAAGAGAGTAGTGATTAGTGGTGTATGGAAAGTGGAAGATGGTGGTACTAGTGAGAGAGTAGAGACAGAGTAACAGGTGGTGTTGGGGGTTGAGAAGCGAGTAGAATATGTGGGGAGGAAGTTGTTGGGGACAAGAGAGTAGTGATTAGTGGTATGGAAAGTGGAAGATGGTGGTACTAGTGAGAGAGTAGAGACAAAGTAACGGGTGGTATTGGGGGTTGAGAAGCGAGTAGAATATGTGGGGAGGAAGTTGTTGGGGACAAGAGAGTAGTGATTAGTGGTGTATGGAAAGTGGAAGATGGCAGTACTAGTGAGAGAGTAGAGACAGAGTAACGGGTGGTGTTGGGGGTTGAGAAGGGAGTAGAATATGTGGGGAGCTTGATGTGGTGGTACTAGTGAGAGAGTAGAGACAAAGTAACGGGTGGTGTTGGGGATTGAGAAGGGAGTAGAATATGTGGGAAGCCTGATGTGGGTGGAAGGAGAGGAGATGGTGGTAGAGGTGGAGAGGATGGGATGGGATGGGATGGCTATGGGGATGGGATGCCACTTTAAAATATTTTCTCATGCCACATCCTTGAGACCTTACCACATGTCAGGAGTTCACACCCTAACTGAGTCTCTAAACCATCTTATGACCCTAGGGTTCACACTCGCCTTTGTGCATCGTAGGTATTAACTAATTTCATGAGAGAGGAGCTCGCTCCCACTCTTCACAATGCACTCACCATGTAACACTATATGGAGGCCCAATGAGGAGAGTGGATTGTGGAGGCAGCGACCTTCAAGTCACTCTATGAGTAGTTATATATGCAGGTGCACCACCATGCCCAGGCGGTATCATCCCCAACCTCGTCATTGACACCCCCCTACCCTCGTCATCGACACCCCCTCTATCCTCATTAGCAAGACCCCCTCTGATTCCACAACAACCATTCTCTCCTCCATTAATTCCTTCCTTCTCCACTCTAGGAGCATCGTCCTCTCCATGGCCACCCCTTCCATTCACCCTCCAATGCCTCATACACTCACTTATGTCTAGTGATGATGATGTCTCTCATGGTGATGAGGATGATAAGCAGACTCCTAATAGTTCACAAGCATCGGATGGATCCGAGGAGGACCCATCATCCATCTATTTCCATCATATGCCACTATAGCTAAATCATTGTCTGCATTTGATTTCCATCTCACTTTTGTCCATAACATTGTATTCAAAAAAATTGGACTCATATAAAGTCCAATTCCAAAACTGGACTAAATACAAGTCCAATTTTTTTTAATATCATAGTCCCATGGTTTTTTTATATTGCAATATTGGTTGAAATTTTACACACCCACTTATATAAAGTAACCACTGGCAATTTTTCTAGCAAACTTTGAAAACCCAAATTTAGTCAAATTACCAAATACTAGATAAGCTTACAAAAAATACCTGAATCTATGATTAACCAAATAATTACACTTTGGTCGACACCACATAGATTTGAACCAAAGTCCTAAGTATATCAAGATGACTTGTTCTCTTAGAGAGATGCTGTAGATATACACCTTCTTGGTGTAAAAATACATCGTTTAAGCATAGGCCGTTTTCAATTACAATTGGATGCATGCTTGTTTCGACCAACTTTATGATGAAGGGTGGGGCTTGTCCCCCTATATTGTCACTAGGAATCCAAGTGGAAGCAAAAAATGCATGTAGAGGAGAGAACTTTTTGTTATATATATTTATTTATTTATTTGTTCACAGTCTCCATTAAAAAAAAAATCCCCACAAAAAATTCTCAAAAAAAAGAGTTTTTTAAATAAATGTTTTTTAAAAATCAAGATAACCTTAATTTATATTCAATTGACCTATATATCTTATATAAATTTAAATCAATACATACAAAATAATCTAATATTAATCTAACTAGTTAATTAATCTAAATCAAACTAATCAACCTTATATTAGTTAGTATATATTCAATTGACCTATATATCTTATATAAATTTAATTCAATAGTATACCATATATTAATAATTTTAAATAGATTAAGTGATTAATTAATCTTAATTTAAATAGATTAAATCAAAAGGATTATTTTCAAAATAGGAATTAATTAATTTAAATATAGTAACTTAAATTAAATAGATTAATTTAATTTCAATAAACTAATTTAAATAAATCGATTTAAGTAGATTAACATAAATAGATTCATTTAATTGATTTACTATTTTTAATTAATTGAAATAGATTAAATTAATTTCAATAGATTAAATTAATTAAAATCGATTAAATTAGCTCATCTTGATTTAATATGTAAGTAATCTTTTTTTAATGTAATTAGATTTAAAATTTTAATCTAACAATTTACTAATTGCCTTAATTAATTTAATTTAGATTAACTTAAATTAAATAGATTAATTTAAATAGATTAACTAAAATTTACTATAAATTAATTTAAATTAACTCAATTAGATTAAATTTAAATAAATTAATGTAAAAGATTATATTTAAATCAATTAATTTAAATAGATTAAATTTAAATAGATTAAATTAATTCAAATAGATTAAGTTAATTTAATTAGATTAAAATAGTTTAAATTAAATAGATGAAGTTAATTTAAATAGATTAAATTAATTAAAATAGGTTACATTTGTTTAATAGGTTAAATTAATATTTTTTTAATCTAACAATTTGTTAATTGCCTTTAATTAATTAATTAAATTGATCATAGAATTAATTTTACTAATTAACTTAAATAGATTAACTTAAATTAATTAATCTAATTAATTAGATTAAACTAAATTAATGTAATTTATCTAATTAAACTAAACTAAACTAAATGGAACTAAATTAATCTAACTAAACTAAACTAAATCTAACTAAATTAACTAGATGAATTAATATAATTAAGATAAATTAATTTAAATTAAACTAAACTAAATCGAACTAAATTAATCTAATTATTCTAACTAAACTCAATTAAACTAAATCTAATGTACTTAATCTAATTAACCTAATCTAACTGGATGACTAACCTAAAGTACGCACTAACCTACGTAGCCAAACTACTAACGCAACGTGACCACCAAGCGAATCTAACCTAGCCTGTGACCTAACCCCTAACCTAACCGAGGGCCAAGATATGGCGCACCGAGGGCCAAGATGTGGCGGAGGGCGAGCTCGAAGACTCGAATCCTGTGATCATCATGCGCGAGCAAAAGCTCGCGTTTTCCTGGTACAAACTGCATCCAAATGATGTTGCTAGATGGTTTGCTCTTTCGATGAGTAGATCGTTTTCAGGCCTTAGACTTTTCGACTTTGCGGTTGCCATGGATGTCGCAGCTTGAAAAAGCCAGTTGCTCTTCGCTTTCCGTCGCCCCATTTGGAGAGGGCAAACGTGATCGTTTCCGAGGGCAATCTCACTTTAACACAACCCCAGGAGAAAGCTACTACGGTAGAGGAGTTTCCAGGCCTCCAGATGTTAGACGCACGATCGGCTCCGTGTAAGTACCGGATGAAGCTAGCTACGACTCGTATCCAGCTGCAGCTCCTCGAGAGAGGAATTCAGGACAGCAGCTGTGCAAGCTGAAAGCCCGTATGGCCAAGGCGGAGGCCGTAGAAGGGAGGCTGCTCTAACAAATGAGGCAGCTGGGAGGTGATCATGATTTAGCGCTGGAGAACTCCGTCCGTTTAGTGTTTCTGCATTGCTAGCTATAAACGTAGAATTAACAGGAAATATGTAACAGGCTAAACGTCCTTTATCCTTTACGTGCATTTACTATCTACATGAATTTCATAAAACGACAACACTATTGAATAGGATTCTACTGTGTGCTTTTCAGATGCAATTTAATTTGATGGCGGCGGCTGGCTTTGTCGCCGGTTCTGGCCAAGCACAAAAATGTTTGTTGAGTGAATTCTGTAGTGGTAAAGGTACGTCAAAGTTCTCGTGAGAGCTTTCGTGGGCAATTGCTTGGGAGAGCAAGTGAAAGCCGAGAGCCCAGTAGCCACCGCAATTCAGGTCTCCTGCTTTTTTGCACTGCATCTGTTTCTTTGCGGAAGCTCCCATTTTCAACAGCCTCCTGTTTTCCTGCAGCTCATCCAACGACGACCAAGGAAAACGGCTCTGGAAACAGCTTGGCGAATCCGAACGATGCATCCTATGATCATCATCCGCGAGCAAAAGTCCGACAGCTTGATGTCGATGCCCGTCCAATCCACATGTTGGAAGGACTCGTCGAAGCGCAAGGCCTGGATGGTTGAAGAGCTACGGTGGTACATCGCCATGAACCTCGATGTTTCAGCGACAACTACCAAATCAATTCCTCTTCTCCATACTTTCATAGGATTTCTTCCTGTCATCGACACTCCTAGCCTCGGACACACATACAGATGCAGATAAGATCCGTCTTGGGCTTTCACGAAGATCAGAACTTGCCCCGACTTCATCAGCAGCACCCTCTAGTCCAGCCTCTCCAAGCTTGGATCCAAGGTTATCAGCTCCACGGCCTCGGCACTAAATGGCGGAACCAATGCATTTCTAGACTGAGCGCTCATCACCTCCTCCACATCTCGTTTCGACGGAACCATCTCGATTGCTTTCCATGTGACTGTTTCTGCCTCTAACCCTTCCTCCACATATATCAAAGTTAACTTTGTGTTGCTCATCAAGTCTTTTGCGCTCTGCATCCAACCACGGACCGAAGCTCCAAAACTCTTCTGCGATCTTGGTTCAACAACAGTCAACTTTTGCATTCCGATCGCTTTCAATTCGTGGATGTATTTTACATCGTTGATGATGTGGCTTGTAGTCTAGCGTGATTTATAGTTTTCAGTTCGTGCAGTTCTCACTCTAGTCGTTTACTTCATTCTATGGAGCATTTTTAAAAAATGTAATTACTTAATGGTGGAGCATGAAGAATCAAGAACTTCTCACCTGCAGCTATGGATTTCTCGGAGCATGAAGAATCAAGAATTTCTCACTTGTAGCATGAAGAATCAAGGATATCAATACCCTTTTCATCATAGCCTTACCCAATTAGAGTACTTCTACCTACGGAAACTCCTAGTCTACTCATACTCTATTGTTGCATTAGGTTCAATGTCTACACATTAGGGTGCATGACACAATCTTTTACTTTGGACAAAAGCGTCCTTAGGACTTGAGATTGAACTAATTAAACCATTCAAATCATTTCAAAGCTATTAGAACTTTCTCTTTTCGTTATCTTATCATGTGCATTTGCTTTCTTTGTGTTAGCATTCCCTCCTTATAGGTCACTCACTGTAGTGGAGAAATGGATTCTCTTTTTTGAATTTTAAAGGAAGATTTTTTTAATTTAAAAATTGTGTGTAAAAGAGAGGGAAAGATAGGCGGGAAGCGTTTTTTTGAAAGGGCTAGGAATATATAAAGAGAGAGGGTCAGTCATTTCACAAGTATGAACTAGTGGGAAGGCTTCCAACTTCCAGCGAGATTCTAGAAAAACGTCCAAAATCAAAATGAAGGTAATGTGAAACATATGGCGCACGCCACATCTTCTCTTTTTTTTGAACATGTAGCTCATTTAGAGAAAGAATACAAAATTGAGCAAAATGATTAATTCACATATGGCGTACATCACATCTCCACTTTCTTTTGAGCATCTCTACTTTCTTTTGAGCATGTAGCTCATTTGGAGAAAATATACAAAATTGAGCAAAATGATTAATTCACATATGGTGTACGCCATATGTTGTTTTAGAGAAGGCTTCCTTTGAAGGTGTGGCTTAGGTTATACCTTCATCTAAATATTTTTAAATTTGAGAAAAAAAATAAATTAATAGCAAAAAATGTTATTTTAGAGAAGGCTTTCTTTGAAGATGTGGCTTAAGCCACACCTTCATCTAATTTGAGAAAAAATATACAAAATAATAGCAAAAAGTGAGGGTTTTTTAGAAAACGTTTTTACTTTGTTTTTTTAATAAATTTCTTTTCAAAAAACATAAATTCACTTTTGAATGATATTTTTAATTTTATACCTCAAAATGGGGGTTTTCTATAATTTTTTATTTTCCCTCCAAATTACTAGCAAAAATGAGGTTTTTTCAAAAAACGTTTACAGATTTTAAACTTTTTTGTATTTTTTTCTAAAAAATAATAATCACATTTGGATTTTTTTTTCAATTTGATAGCTTAAAATGGGGGTTTACTAAAAGAATTCTTCACAGTTTGTTTTTTTTATTTAATTTAAAAAAGATATGGTTTTTAAAAATATACTTATACATTTGGATTTTTTTCTAATTTATACCATTAAATTAGGGTTTAGGGTTTCAATAAGAAAATAAGAAAATATGTGTGTCCAACCATGCAAATGATGTTCCAAGGGTACGATACTTTGCAAGGACTTATATTAAGGCCTATGCAAAGTATTATGCCCATCCAAAACACAAGAAGCATGTTTTATGCTTTTAATACTCATGCAAGATCCATGGTTCAAGTAAGTGAACAAGGAAATATGCATGTCCAACTGTGTAATTAATGATATTCCAGGTGTCTAATCCTTTGCACAGGAATCTGATACTTTGCACATGCCTTAATATCACTAAAGTTAGGCTTGTACAAAGCATCATGTCCATCAAAGATACATACATAGGTTAGAAATACACCCTTGCATGATTCATGGAAAGAAAGATGAGTACTAGGATCTGTCTATGATGAGTTAGAGATGTGCTCCACTGAGTCTCTCTCTCTCTCTCTCTCTCTCTCTCTCTCACCCCCCCCCCCTCTCTCTCTCTCTCTCTCTCTCTCTCTCTCTCTCTCTCTCCCCCCTCCCCCTCCCTCCCCCCCCTTCTCTCTCTCTCTCTCTCTCTCTCTCTCTCTCTCTCTCATAGTGTGTCAAGCCACATTTACTAACTCCCCCCACTCACACACACACACACGCATGTGCACGTGCGTGCACAAACATATACACATGCACACACATACACACACACACAAAAAAAAAAAAGCACACATATATATATAATTTTTAAATATGTATATATAGAAATTATATATATATATATAATACATATATACATATATCTATATAATATATGTAATAGTACATAATAGGTTATATAATTCCCTCTCCTTGTCTCTCCTCCCCCTCCCGCTCTCTCTTTCTTCTTCTCTCTCTCTCTCCCTATGTGTGTGTGTGTGTGTGTGTGTGTGTGTGTGTGTGTGTCGCGTGTGATATTATAGGTCAACATGTATAGCTACAGAGTGTCAGAGTTTCAAATGCCAGATGTTTTAAATCTTAATATATGCTAATATATTGAAATCTTAATATATTTGAAAATAAATATGCATATTTAATACTAAATAAATATATTTAAATCTTAATTTATATGAAAGATTTTCTAAAATTACAATATATATTTTGGACCTTAATATATCATAATATATTTTAATATTTTAATGAATTGTAATAAATATTATATTTAAATCCTAATTTAAATACTTTCTAAATAAATATATATTAACTAAATATACTATTTTAGTCTTTAGAGTTTAGGGTTAGGGTTTAGATCCTATACCCTTTAATTTTTTTAGAAGAAATTTTTAAAAAAAATTCATTACTAAATTAAATTATCTTTGTTGCCAATAGAGGATTTCACTCTTGAAGAGGGTTTAGATGTGGTATTATATAGAAAAAATGAAGTGGTTGCATTTGGGCAAATACATAGTCTGGATCCCATAAGCTTGTGTCACTTTCAACGTTGCATTTGCTAGAGAGTCCACTATAGCTGAAGATATGGAAGAAGCTGAGCAATGCCTTTTGCCTCGTAAATTTTGTGGTAGGAAGGGTAATAAGCCGTTGCCAGAGTTTGTACCATCCAATGAAATCCAAGAGGGACTTTTTGTTACCGTTTGTGCAGCAGATCCAAAATCAAAGTTGGATGACCAAGGGGGACCAATATGGGTCGCAAAGGTTGCTCGGATAACACATTCACAGCATTATGGCATGAACCCAAACCATCAAAAAATCTCCCAAAGAGGTATACAATGAAACAACTTTATGAGGGTTGTTTGGAAAAGAAACAGGAATGGGCTCCAAATAAAGAAGGCTTGGGTGAAGTGGAGGTGAGTAGCATCAGCCATTGTTGGAAATCAAGGACTCAAAATCTTAAAAAGAAGCATGGGTATGATGTGGAAAAAAGTATCATGATCCCTGACAGCAACCTCGCACATATGAAACATTGTTTAGGTAGACTTGATCCGAATAAAGATGAAGTAACAGAGTCTGATGACTCAGAAAGAGATTCTGAAGCATAAGAAAAGATATATCCCTATGTGGCGGTCCCCTCTCAATGATCTTATACACCATTTTCCAAAATGGTGTCACCACCTCTATGTTGATATGAAGAACTCTTGATTTCTATCTATTAATAATTAAGTTTAAATTAAGAAATTAATTATCAATTAAGCAAAAAACTAGTTAGTAATAAAGGTAATTAATAATTATAGAATTGACAAGAAGTAATAAAAATCAATAAGTTAATAATTAATCAAAAAAATATTTAGTAATAGAAAAGGATTAGTAATAAAAATTAATTAATAATTAAAGAATTAATTTTAAATTTTAAAAAATAATTTAAAATTAGCTAGTAATAGAATGCTCAAGAATGAGGTGGGCATGTAAGGATCAAGCCCTATGTGGCCACATATTAAGGGGTGTGTCACATGTCTCTCGTCACATTCTCTTTCCACTATACCTACACCTTTGCTTCTAAAGATCATAATTTGCAAAGATAGATATATATAGTGTTGCAAAAGCACCCTTTTTTGAGTCTACTAGATCGATATCAAGTGGAGGTGATTGGTTTGGGAAAAAAGTCCAAAAATTATGAATACAATGTTCCATGAGACTGTCCTTCATGGAACATGTTGTTTTTATTCTCACGTTGATGTCCATACATGTTGTAATATTGTATCCATATTATTTTTAGTCATGTTTTCTTACAATCGAAATATCCCATGGATTCCCCAAGGATGGCAAATGGCTTAGCAGTGTGGCAACTATCCTTAGATGATCTTATCTTGTACATGTTTGAGGCCCATGTGCGCATGTCTTGGTTGAGGCCCATGTGCCCACGTCCTTGGTTGTTTAGGTGCCCCATCCACTCCCCAAGAGCAAGACTGAGATTGCAACGGTCAAGGAGAGAAACCTTGATCCGGATGTGGAGGGTTTCATTGAGCACCATTCCAGTGTGTGAGCAAGTGGGAGAAGCCCTCTTCTTGGAGCTCAAGTCTACAGTTTGAGGGAGACTGCAGAGGCTTGAGGACTCAAGGGTCTTGGTTGGTAACAGTGAGGGAGTGTAGCTATGTGCTTTCAACTCCTCTGTGCATCCAACAAGCGCGAGTTCCTCAGAGCTTGGTGTATTCTTGTTGGCAACAATGGAGTTTGACTCACTGCTTATTGGGAGTCTTCCTCTTGCCTCGCATAGAGTGGGTATTCCCGTGTATGCTGGCATATTTCTTTTGTCATGTGACATTGGTATCCTTGTTTTATGAGGTGATATTGTCCATCGATGTGCATTGTAGGACATTGGTTGTGTGTTCACTTGCCATTGATTGTGTGTTTGCTCTCTCTTTTCATACTATCACCGAGAGGACCCTCTCTCTCCTTTGTGTCTCTTGATACTCATCATCACCAAGAGACTAACAAAGAGGACTATAGTAGCATTGCTACAAGCCAAAATTATAGGCATAGTAGCAAGAACCCCTGAAACATTCATAGGTGACAAGGACTGCATGTTTGAGTGCATTGATGCTTGTTTGAACCATTGAAAAGGTACACTTTTCTTTCCATCCCTTTTTTTGCTCTTTAAAGATCCAAATGGCAGTGGAAAAAGTTGAAAGAAAAGCCAATGACGGGCTAAATTCAAAAAAATGTTTAGAGAGGAATTCATTCAAAAACATCAGGATGAATTCAATCCCCTCACAAAATTTACACTCCCAAATATGAAAAAAATACCATCCAATACCTATTTGTAGAGATTTAGGCCCAACATTCAAAATCCTTGTACATGGATCCTACCACCTTGTGTGGGTTTTTCATCAATGGTTTGGCAAAAGAACAAAAACTCCAAGTGAAAGACAACCATAGTAAGAACCTTGACAATGCATATCAATACGCCAAGGCCTATGATGATACATGGTGAAGGGCAGGTCTTCATAGAAACCACTGGCTACCATGAATATGATGATACTATGGTGAAGCGTAGTCCTTGGTGGGCTATTAACATGAAAGAGTCCCAGAAAGCTGAGCTGAGTGGGTGAGCTCCCCCTCAGTCCATGGCGGTCTGACTGCCCTACCCGTTGCTCCTCCGCCCCACCCCCTTGCCGCCTCTCCTCGCTGACCTTTCGCCTCGCAGCTCCACCACCACCACTGCTCCGCCCTTCCTTCTCCCTGCCATCTTGCTGCTCCTCCACCCCTCGCTACTCCTTCTGCCCCTCGATGCTCCTCCACCCCTCCTTCTCCCTGCCATTTCGCCCCCCCGCCTTCTATCCCTTCCGCCTCCCCCGCCAATGTGCCCCCCCGCCATTTCGCCTCCCCCTCCATCTTTACACTCCGCTTCCCTTGCCCTCTTCTCTGCCCATCTTCCTCCTCCCCCTGCACCTCCACCCCTTCACTCCCTCCTTCTCTCCTTCTCCTCTCCTTCCCCTTCTCCCTTCTACCTTCCCTTCTGCCCTCTCCATCTCTCTCCTCCGCCTCTTCGCCTCGCCTCTCGCCTTCGCCTCCCCCTTTGATGCACTTCTTCCTCTCCACCCCCCCATTTTTCTATTCTTCCTCTATGCAGTGGGAGCATTTGTGCTTGTTAAAGCGAAAGAAAATCTTGGTGGTGACCCTTGGTTTGGCCAGAGGGGCTCTATGGCAGCACCCCGACTCTCACAGCCGTTAAGGTTCTTCTTTCCCCTGGTGACAAGCAATAGGTATAGCTGGCCATTCAGTCCCTCCAGGACAAGGCACTTGTGGGTGGGCAGAATTGTGGGCCTCACGCCTACATGGAGATAGGTGCGAGAGTGGATCCAAGCGAGCTTGATATAGAGGGTGACCACATCCAGGAGGTCACCATCTATCGAAGAGGCATTTTCCTCATCCAACTAAGCTCCCCCGACACTGCCTCGTCACTCGTGGAGCAAAGCCCCATCCTCCTTGGCCCGCACCTAGTTTACCTCTTTCCTTGGTATCATGGGTTTACAGTGGAGGACATGGACACGACACACCATGTTCACCATTTTTTGATTGTGCTCCACTTCCCAGGGCTCCCCAAGGAGTATCGAGCCATCCTCCCCTCCATTGGTCGGGCATTTGGCAGTGTGCTCGAGTCCTCGCCAGAGTTGGCCGCCTTAGTTGTAGCAGATGATGGGGTCCCCAGGATCAGAGACTAGTGGTTGAGTGCCCAGAGTCCCTCCTACAGCTGATCCTCCTAAAGACCCTTGAAGGGGGCACACTTCACCAGCGTGTGGAGATTTCTGGGCTACCATGCCAGTGTCTTTGGTGCAGATAGATGGGTCACCTCTAGAGATTGCCCCCATGGCCATGGCCGAGCACCTCCCCCATAGAGTAGGTAGAGCTAGTAGACCAGAGTCTCGCGCCCCCTCTTGGATAGGAACAGCAGGAGTCTTAGACCCCCTGGGTGATCCCTTCACAAGGGGATTGGACCGAGGTTAAAAAGAAAAAGAAACCAAGCAAACAGGCTCACAAGCGCCGCAGGCAGAGAGCCAAACACAAAGAGAGAGACAAGGTTTTTCGCAAGGCATCTGAGGAGGAGCAGCGGCAGGCAACAGGAGCCCTTGCATGGGGATCCACCTCCCTCAGCGGAAGGGGCCACCACCCAGCTAGATGTTCCTCACGTGGTAGAAAGGTTCAGCATCCGCATCCACCCTTGCATCAGCAGAGAGCCCCAGGAGTTTCTGATGTAGTGATGGCAGATGATGGCTAGATAGCAGTTGAGGAGGAGCGGATCCAGAGCCCTGATGAGCCTGATCAGCAGGGGGAGCCTAAGATCGCCCCCTTTCCCCCCCCTCCCCCTTTAGATCCCTCACGAGTCTTCTGGAGGTTGGGACCTTGGAATTACCTGGAGACCCCGAAAACCTATCCTTTACTGCTGGAGGTAATACTTATGATCCTGTAGCCATGGAAGGCGGGTCTGATCAACGCAGTGGGCTCTCAGACACACCCCATTTGGAGTTTCCAATTTGCCTCCATAGGGTTGGAAAAGTGGACCCCAGAGGTGTTTGATGCTATTATTGAGACTAGATTTCACGCATGATGGACGAGTGGATGGGAGCACCAGGACTGGATCTTTGGCACGCCCATGGTGCGGAGGTGAATTTCTAGCTGAGCTTCACACGAGAGGAGCCGATGTGTGGTCTGGCGGTAGGAGTTATCAGATTGCCGCTTGAGGCAACAGTGGATCATGCATACTACTGGCCCCTCCAGAAGTGTACGGAGTGGTTCGGGGTGGAAGTCTCCTTCATGATGAACTGGGCACTGAAGATCGGCATTGAGCCGGTATCCACCCTAGTACATCGTTGCACAAACATGGACTATTCTCCCTTAAAACCCCCGACAAAGTCACATAAGGCAGTCATTACTTCCATACTTCAATCTTGCTTCCATACTTTGTTACATCCATGCTACAATCTTGCTAGTGCTTGATTGAAGGAAGAAGACTATAGTTGAAGAGTCACCCAAACATCACAAGAAAGAGAGCTTCATGTGATTAATAATTGTTGACACAAATAAAGAAAAAGAGCATCAAGACACGTTAGATATTGAAAGATCAGAGGTAAGCATTAACTACTACTACAAAACATAAGTAAACCCCTCCCACTCAAATTATAGCATAAAAATAATGTCAATGGGCTAAAGGCTACAACTCAACACCCATCCAAATATACTAGGTTGTTGCATGGTCATTTTTAGGTTGTTCTTTTTGGCTCAATGGATGTATACAATACAAAGAATCTAGAGAGTCCTTGAAGCTCTTCAAGAAGATGATCAACTTATTAGATTGCTTAAAACCTCAACTGAATCTTTGAGTGAACATGTCGAAATTCTGTGTAATACTCATGCAATATCTCTCTATGGCAACATTCACTGAATATGCAACCATAGATGAATGGCAAAGGATTGCAATCAAATCTTGAAAGTACATGTAGATAGGCAAACTCTTCTACCGCAAAGGGGGGCATGGTCCTTTGGTGATGTATTATTTTGCATGAAAGAGACGTCATCATGGACAAAGCACATCAAGGCATGGCCAGTGGTCTTTTTTCCACCAAAGTCATAGTCAAAAAAATATTAATTGCCATCTTCCAAGGTTAGATGCCATTAAGGCTGATCCCCCATTCCATATTGTAAGGTTAAATGCCATTAAGTTTGACCTGTCCATGGGAACCCTTTTAGAAATTGGGATTGGATTTCATCATTCCATTCAAAGTAAGCTCTTCTATTTTTACTTGTAATTCATTGTGTCAATACCGAATCCCCTCAAAGATGCTTGTCCCTTACCCATCAGTTATGCCTCAACTTCTATCCATTTGGATTTGGAAAGGGGACCTTTTCCAAGGTAGTGTCATGTTGAGCTTCCAACATACTAACTCCAGTCTTCAATTCTATGTTCTCTCATTCCACCCAATTGTTGTTCATTTTGGTAGCTTCAACCTTATTGTTATGACACTTGCTCTAGTATTTGAGCTTCTTGAGTTCGTCTTTTAGTGCCTTGTCCTCATCTTTGGCTTTGTTGCTTCCAAATTGATGTTGAGAGCATATTTGACAAAGATTTAGAATCAGAAAAGTGAACCCAAATTCTCAAAAAGCTTATGTATTGGGGTGTTTAGGCTTTTTCCTACCACATGCTCCTATCAATTGGTAGCTCAACACTCTCTTTTTTGTCATTAGATTCTCCCTCATCCTAGAATCATAGCCATTTCACAGTGTACATTTCTAGGAGTCCATGGGTTGATTTGGCACTCATCTTGATCCTGGTTTCACCTAGTTGCACCGTTAAACCTTACTTGACGTTTGGGATTGGTGCCCACACAAGTTGTGCTTGCAACCAAAATAGTTTGACCTTCATCCCATTGATTTGTTTTGGTATTTTGTTTCCTTCTAGGCCTTCTAAGGCGACGGTCCCATTGTCAAATCATTTCTTAATTCGTTATGGCTTGACCGATATCCAAGTGAGATTTTGCTTCATTGCTCCTAATGGGACATTATGCATCAACACCAGCATTTTATCTTGGAATGATCTCTTTTTTATGTGGCAAATCATGCCATGCCTTTCTCCTCCACTAGATTATGCTTTGCATCTAAGCTACCCTTAGCTACAATTCTCTAGCTTGAACAATTCATCCAATTGTTTTTGGAGGGCTTCTTCTGGGCCATTTGTATGACTAGGTAGTATGAATTCCATTAGTATGACTACTTCAAGACTAACCACCAGCTAGGAAGGAGTGTTCTTCATTGTGACTTTAATGCCATTTGGTAGGCCCACAGGGCCATTTGGAGCTTGTGATCCCAATCCTTTCAATCTTCATTCACCATGTTGTGGAAACTTATTTTGAGTACTTTATTTGTTGTTTTTCCTTGACCATACGCTCATGGGTAATGTGTTGTCAAGTTCATGTGTTGAATTAATAATTTCTTTGCCATGATTTCAATCTTGAATTGGTGTGAATTCCTTGGTTAGTCATGATTTCAATGGGACACCTAAATCTATAGATGATATTCTCATATAAGAATCTTGTGATGCTTCAAGTTGTGTTGTCCCTTAGAGATTTTGCTTTGGCCCCTTTGGTGACATAATAGGTTGCAATGATGATGTATTTGTTTTGGCTAGGGGGTGTGGCCATGGTGACTGAAACCATGATGAAAAAATGACCCTAAAGGCAAAGGTAGAGTAGCTACAATTAAAGGAGTGTCTGGGTCAATGACCTCATAAACTTCATCCAAGGCCACTCCCACCAAACCCAGGTGCCAAAATAGTAGAGGGAATACAAGAGCTCTGGAAGTAGAAGCAAAGTGTGATGTCTTTAAATGAGGAACCCTACCCACAACATTAAGGACTCTCTCTCCCTCTAAGTCCCTCTCCCTATCCCTCTTCCTTCTTCCCTCCCTCTCGCAGTCCCTCCCTCCCTCTCTCTCTCTCTCTCTCTCTCTCTCCCTCTCTCTCTCTCTCTCTCTCTCTCTCTCTCTCTCTCTCTCTCTCTCTCTCTCTCTCTCTCTCTCTCTCTCTCTCTCTCTCTCTCTCTCTATGTCTGTTTCCCTCACTCTCATCTCACATGTACTCTCTCTCTCTTTGAATGTATGTTTCCCTCGCTCTCATCTCACATGTACTCTCTCTTCTTTTGAACTCCCCTCTATCTCCTTGTCCCCTTTCACACCCTCTTCCTCTCCCTCTCTCCCTCCCCCTCCTCCCCCCCCCCTCTCTCTCTCTCTCTCTCTTTCTCTCTCTCTCTCTCCCCCCCCCTTTCACACCCTCTTTCTCCCTCCATGACTCTATCCCTTCACACACCTCTCTATCTTCTCTCTTTGAATGTCTGTTTCCATCACTCTCATCTCACATGTACTCTCTTTTCTTCTCAACTCCCCTCTATCTCCTCATCCCCTTTCACTCTCTCTCTCTCTCTCTCTCTCTCTCTCTCATGTGCAAGAAATCTCTTGAATATTTTTCTTGTGAATTACGTCAAGGGTCTAACTATGGATATATAAAAAAGATTAAAGTAAGAATATGGAGAAACACAACCATTTTACTTAAGATTTTGGAATGGTTTATAAGTATTATGCTGATCAATTATGCAAGTAGGCATTCTTGGAGGTGGTGGCTTTTCCCCCTTGATTGAGCTACGAAAAGCTTGGTTTATTAGCAGGTGTGGCACTATAGGACTCATTGCATTGGTGGGTTTAATCCCATAAGCATAAATGTGGCCCTAATGGCCCTTGAATATATTGGCTTGATCACCCCTCTCTTTCTCATCTCTCCTACTATGCTCAGTATGCATCAATGGGGGCATAACCTGGTCTAGAAAAGGGGACTAGTCTCTCCAATATCTCACCATCCTATTGAACACTAAGCAAGTGTGGCAATGCATGATAAAGCTTCAAATTGAAAAGAAAGAGGAAATTCAAGAGGTGACGACGACGAATCATCGAACAACACTACCGGACATCATTGTACAATTTTGAGACCCACACAGCCAATACTCTATTTTAGCGGACTCTAAGATTGGAGATGGAACTGGCAGTGAAGTACTACCACTGGGTAGATTTGCTGATGGGATTGGGAGTCTCATCAGATATAATGATGATATGGAGACTCTCCACTTCTCCAAGGTCAACTAGACCAAAGATACTTCTTTGGTACAAGTTTTCCTCCATGTCAACTTGGAAGACAAGTGGGGGCCATGAAGAAGGAGTCAGCAGAGAAAGTGACAAAAATGTGAGAGAAAGTGATGGAAGTAGGGTCCAAACGGCTAGAACAAACATTGGCTCTAGAAATAAGAGAAAAGATAGTAGGTCCTCTTACAAGGGTATAGTAGGTCCTCTTACAAGGGGAATTTAAGGGAGGGCTTTTTACCCCTCCCTTTTCTTAAAACTTTGCTCGCACTTCTAGCTTAGATGGAAGGGATTTCAAGAGAACCACCCTAGGAACAGGTGGAGGAAAACCCCCACTCAACAAGCTTCAACAGAACCAGTCTTGTGGGCAATAAAGAAAACAAGCTGTAAGAACCAGCCAAGCCCAAGGAGAAAATGATGGTGGAACCTCTCAAGCATGGATGTCACGTGACCCACAAGAACCTCAGGCATACTTGAAAGAGTGATCAAAGTAAGGAGAAAGAAAGAGATACATCATCCTCAACCCTTGCCAACCATTATGAAGGACAAAGTGTTGTAGACAAGGCAGGAAGCTGTAGACAAGAGAGCTAAGACACTCCTAGCCATGCAAGAGCCTCAATAGCTAGCCATGGTCCCACAACTAGAATCGAGCATCCCCACCAACATGAAACCCAGTTATCTCAATTTGCATGAAAATTAATGAGGAGAGTGAGGAACACCAGGAGGAAGAAGCATCATTTGCTAAAGGTAAAGTTGTTACCTTTCTCAATGAAGACTTGCATCTTGAGTCAATAGATTGGTTGTCTACTCATGCACTCAAAGGCTCCCTTCCTGGGCCTAGACCCCCTACTACTTTTCTTGAACATTGGATTAGAACAAGCTGGGGGAGAAGAGGAACGGTCATAACTAGTGTGAGATTCTTGAGAGAGGGCTTCGATTTTTTCCTTTTCAAGCAAGAAGGTATGGCATATGATGCATTGAATCAGGCCCTGGACCATCAAAAACCAACCACTTAATATCCCAGTGTGGGTTAAGCTGCCAGCCCTACCTTTCTCTATTGTCCCTCAAGCTACAAACCTCTACAGAAGTCTAGGGGACGTGGTTGGTGTAGAAAAAGAACAATTCATTAATCCTAGAGGCACAACCCATAGGTCTGCGTCAAGCTATATGTGGCTGAGGAATTGCCTGACACACTCAAGATTGTTACCAGGAATGGTGAGGTGTACAAGGAACAGCCCTTGGTTTAGAAAAACCTCCCAAATTCTTATTTTTTATGTGGGATGTCCTCACATACAGTGAAAAACTACCCGCTCAAAAGGCCTAAGGCTAAACCTATCAAGGAAGCTGCTCCCCTCCCTCCCAATCCAAGATGGACTGTCAAAAGTAACAAAGAGCATGTTGGCTCTATACCAAGCAATCCAGCAAAATCTCCCTACCTCAACAATAAGGGGTCATACATCCCCCCCCCAAGGCTATTGAAACAAAAGATGCCATAGATTCTCTCATGGACCATGGACAAACGAGGAGGATCTCAAGCTTGGATGGTCCCAAGGGTTTGAGAATGAGATTAACCAAAGGGACACTATCATGAGTGACACTGATGTAGATGACTCTGAATAGCAACTTCCTCCACACAATGTTACAACAAAGAAAAGCATCACCCTAAAGGGTAAAGCCCAAGTCACCCTTCAGAAAAAGAGAAGGATTTCCATGTCAAGGGCTAGAATGCCCCCCCAAAAGAGCCTTGCCCCTAAGGCAAAAAAGGGAAAAAACAAGAATGGTAAGTAAACCCATTTCCTTTCTGACATTGAATGTGTGCGGACTTACTGATCCTATGAGAGTCAGGAACTATCTAGCTAGTTGAGAACCAATTCTTTTTCTCCTACTTTTCTTGTGATGGAGAGGAGGTCTTATTGGAGAGCAACAAAGAAAGGGAGAACACCGAAATTGTGGGTGCTAACTCACCCAGATCAAGGTAAGCTCTCATTATGTATGTATGGTACAAAGGGGTATATACTAGGCCATTCGCCTTTCACCCAAAATTTCCCACTTAAAGGCCAATGCACCTTTAAGGGAGAAGATGGGCATCCTAATGTCATCTGACACCCATCAATATTCTGCAATGTGCAAACCGCTCTGAGGAAAGACTCTTTGTAAGAAGATCTGCAGGGTTCTCATCTGTGTGAACCTTGACAAGCTGGATGCGCTTGTCCTCAATCACCTCTCTGATGAAGTGATACTTCATATCAATATGCTTTGTCTTTGCATGGAAGATAGGATTCCGTGCCAACTAGATCGCACTATGACTATCACAGTGCAAAACTGGAACCTCTCCTGCAATGCTCAAGTCTACCACTAGACGAGTAAGCCATATAGCTTCCTTGCATGCCTCAATGGCTGCAACATACTCTGCCTCAGTGGTAGACAAAGCCGTACATGGCTGCAAATGAGAGACCCATGAAACTGCACCTCCAGTGAATGAGAAAACATATCCTGTAGTAGACCTCTTGGTGTCTATATTCCCTGCAAAATCAGCATCTGCATGTCCAACAACAGATGTGTCCTTCCTCCCAAAGAAAATGCATATGTTTTTTGTACCATTCAAGTATCTCATGATACCTTTCACTACCTCCCAATGCTTCTTGCCAAGATTTGACATATACCTGCTAACAGCTCCCACTGCAAAAGCAATATCTGGACATGTAGCAACCATGGCATACATCAAGCTTCCTACTGCAAATGCATAAGGTATCTCTGCCATTTCAGCCTGCTCCTCGTCTGACTTAGGGCTGTCCGCTTGGCTCAGTTTCACATATGGAGGCAACAGAGTACCTATGGACTTCCCCCTCTCCATATTGAAATGCTCAAGTGCCTTGCTAATGTACTCTTTCTGTGACAAATGGAGTTTCTTATTCCTATCTCGAATAATCCTCATGCCAAGTATGTGACTGGCATCACCCAAATCCTTCATGTCAAAGGTCTCATGCAACCTTTTCTTCAAGGCATCCACATCCAAAGTAGATTTCCCAGCAATAAGCATGTCATCAACATATAAAATCAAAATAAGAAGGCTGCCATCTGATGCCTTCTTTGTGTAGAGGCAATGATTTGTCTCACTCCGTGTGTACCCTTGGGATCGCATAAATGCATCAAACTTATGGTACCACTCCCTAAGAGCCTGCTTTAGCCCATAAAGACTTTTATGAAGCTTGCATACCATCCGTTCTTTGCCCTGCACAACAAATCCCTCTGGCTGCTACATATAGATGTTTTCATGAAGATCTCCATGTAGAAAAGTTGTTTTTACATCCATTTGGACAAGCTCCATGTCCTCTCTGTTAACCAATGCAAGCACTATACGAAGGGTAGTCATCTTCACCACTGGGGAAAAGATCTCATCAAAGTCAATACCCTTCTCCTGCTTAAAACCCTTGGCTACCAACCTTGCCTTATACTTAGGCAATGCATCTGCTGGAGACATCTTTAGCTTGTAAACCCATTTGCATGGCAATGCATGCTTTCCTTTGGGCAAATAAACCAAATCCCAAGTAGCATTCTTCATCAAAGAATCCATCTCTGACTGCATAGCCTTCTCCCACTTATGCCTGTCATTCCAAGACATAGCATCCTCAAAGCATGAAGGCTCACCACAATCTGTCAACATGACATAATCTAGAGATGGAGCATATCTCTGTGGAGGTCGTGAGACTCTAGTGGAACGTCTCAACACTTGCTCACCTTGAGCATCTTGGTGTCCCAACTGATTTTCCTGCATAACCTGAGGTTGTCCACCTAGATGTGGCTCTCCCACCTCACGATCTATGGGCTATCCATGCCCTGCATCATATGGAACAGTTTGTGCATGCCTCTCATATGGTGGTTGTCCATCCTCTTGAAACACCACTCTGCGTATCTCAACAGTCTTTTCTGGCTTCTTGTGCATCTTGTCCTCATTAAATATAATATCATGGCTGCGTACTATCTTCCTGGCCTCTGGATCCCACAATCGGTAATTCATCTCGCCTAAATTACCATATCCAAGAAAAATGCACTTCCTTGACTTTGGATCAAGCTTGCTACATTTTTCCTTAGGGATATGAACATAAGCTTCACAGCCAAATACACAAAGATGCCCATAAGATGGTGGCTTGCCTGACCAAACCTCTTCTGGCACTTTCCCATCTAGTGCCTTGCTAGGCAATCTATTGATAATCTAGATGTACTGCTATCTTGATAGACTCAGCCCAAAAGCCATGAGGTAGACCGGCATTAGAAAGCATGCTTATATCCCTTTCTTGAATAGTTCTATTCATCTTCTCAGCAACCCCATTCTGAGAAGGATTCTGAGGAGTAGCCAACTCCCGCTTGATGCCACGTAGCTCACAAAAATTCTTAAATGCATGAGAGATATACTCTCCTCCATTATCAGTTCGCAAGCATTTGAGCTTCTTGCTTGACTGATTTTCAGTGAAAGTAGCAAAGTAAGAAGCACCACCCAATAAGACAGTAGGCATAGGTCCACACACATCACTGTGAACCAACTCCAATGGTTCAAGCCTCTTCTTGCCCAAAGATTTTTTATGTGAAGACCGTGCTTGCTTCCCATACATGCAATGCTCACACATGCTAAAATCTGAAAAGTTAAACATAGGAACGTACTGCAAACCAGAAAGTATCTTCATTCCTGTCATGCTCATGTGTCCCAACCGATGATGCCACAAAGAGACGGATGGCTACTCGGTCACATTGATTACATTATCTCTTATGCCTGACACATGCATTGAGTACAATGTTCCATGCTTGGAACCTCTAGCAATCACAAGTGACCCTTTGCTAATTTTCCATGTATTGTTGCCAAAAAACGCATGATAGCCATCATTATCAAGCTGTCCCATACTTATCAAGCTCTTTTTCAGATTTGGAACATGCCTAACATTCTTGAGTACAAATGTAGAACCATTAGGAAGAGACAGGTGGATATCTCCCACTCCAACAATGTCAAATGGATAATCATTTCCAAGTCTCACAGTTCCTTTCCTTCCTGCATCATAAATGGTAAACCACTCCCTATGTGGAGTCACATGGAAAGATGCTCCTGAGTCTAGTATCCAATTCTATGACAATGCATCATCACTAGTCACAAGAAAAGCATGCTCAAACATAGAGGGCATAAAGAATGTCACCCTCATCACTATTGTTACTTATGGCATTCACTTCCTCTATATTGACCGTGGATTTCTCTTCCTTCTTGGGCTGCACATTAGCTTTGCCTTTGCCTTTATCGTTCTTCCATTTGTAGTAATCTTTTTTGAAATGGCATTTCTTCCCACAATAGAAGCATTCCAAATCCTTTTTGGCATGGGATTTTCCTCTAGATTTGCTTCTAGACTTGCTTGTATTTCTGTCGTGGTATTTCCCCCTGAAATATGACCTCCCTCTCACATTGAGAGCACTTGAACTTTTAGTTCCAGCATTGTTCTTTCCATTTACCTCCTCAGTGAGAAGGCTACTCTCAACATCACTGCTTGTCAGGCCTCCTGCATGGGCTGAATTGCTTATAGTAGTCCTAAAAGTGTCCCAACTTTCAGGAAGGGTGACCAATAAGAACATTGCCTTAACTGAGTCATCAAAGGCAATATTCTGAGCTGAAAGTTGACTGAAATTTGTGTTAAACTCGTTTAAATGGCTAGACATTGAAGTCCCTTCTTCCATGCGAAGATCTATGAGTTTCTTCATCCAATAAACTTGACAAGCGGCACTTTGCTTCTCATAAAGGTCATGCAACTTTGTCCACACACCATAGGCACCACTTGCAGTCTCTTTCACATTGAAATACACCGATTTTGAAAGTGTGAGCATGATCGTGGAGTGTGCAAGCTCATCCAATTCCTTCCACTCTTCATCATCTTCCCAATCCTCTGGCTTTATGTCTTTGCGTTTTATAGGCTTTACTTGCTTCTTCTGCACCAGAACATTGTAGATTTGCTCCTTCCAATAGGAGAAGTTTGTGCCATCCAACTTCTCAATGTTAAACAATGCATTCTCTGATGCCGAAGCCATCACAATGGATGACAGAACAACCAGGATACATTGCACCAATGTACCAAACTCAAGCCCAAAAAAATATCAACTGCAATGACAACAGCCACACTGTCACTGTCACAAATACATGTTCTACTGTAAGTGACTCAGGGCATCCCAAAACTAGCCAATAGCTTTTACACGGTAGCTCCGATGCAAAAAGTGTAAACAAAAGAAATGTAGCTTGTAAAAAACTCTACAACTTCTCAGTTTATAGCAAGTCCAAAATCCTTACAGATTTCCTTATATCTATTGTTGGAAGCCGCAAACTTTTACTGCTGTAATAACAGTCTGCAACAGTTTTTGCTTGTTTTGAACTGTCAATATGTTCCCAATCGTAACTCGGTTGCCTTTGCTATAAACACCAAAGTTGTAGACAACCAATAGATCTACAAACTTCTAGTTTAATGCAAGTCCAAATTCATTATGGATTTTTTGATATTCACTATTGAAGGCAGCCCCCTGCTCACTTTTTTTGTCATAAACTATCAAAACTATAAATCATGGGCATAGTGGGCATCATAACTTTTTCTCTAAATCTCGAATTGAAATGCTTTCAAAAACAAGATTGTAGATTGTCCCACTGTCAAAACTGTAAATCATGGGCATACCGGGCATCATAACTTTTTCTCTAATATCGCGAATTGAAACACTTTCAAAAACAAGATTGTAGATTGTCCCAAAAACTAAGACTTCTTAGTTCAACTCAGAAGACAATTCCTCATGGATTCTCTGATATTCACTTCTGAAAACAGCCACCTGCTCACTTTTTATTGCTGTCACAAGACTGCAAACTACCAATCACCAACTTTTCCTGAAGCATTTGAGGCGTAAACTCCAATGAAATAGCCCAACAATTCTGAAAATTGTTGTCCAAAAAATTCCCTTAGTGGGAAGAGTATTGCACTCACAAAAAAATCCCTTCCTGGGATAACAAACAGCTTCATAAAAACACTGCTCACTTATGCTCACTTTCTCAGCTAAACAAAGGCTCAAAATGCATCAATTGTAAGCAATCACTTTCAGCCAACCTTTGGCTTGATATGCATCAACTTGAAGACATAAACCCAACTGAAATTTGAATGTACTAGCCGCCTTTGATCAACTAGAGTCTGCCACAAGCAAAAGACGTTTTTTGCTTTCGGGCCCCAAAAAAGCAACTTCCAGTGGCTAGAATTGCAGAGCAGCAGGTCGTTTTTTACCGTAGATGAATAATATTCCTTCTCCCCTGCTCAAACAAGGCAATAGATTGCTAGAACAGTCGAGGCAACCTTATATATATGGCTGAAACAGTAAAAACAAGCTAGTATATGTCAAAATACAGCTCCCAGGGGCAGCCCACGGGTAGTAGGAGACTCCATGCAACAAGTTCGGGCTCTTGGTACAGCAACACCGCAATGCTACAGTCTCCTTGTTGGCTTCGCTCAACCAAGCTCTGATACCAGTTGATGGAGAGGAGGTCTTATCGAAGAGCAAGAAAGAAAGGGAGAACACTGAAGAGGTCTTATCGGAGAGCAACAAAGACCATTGGCCTTTACCCCAACAAAATGCAATGATGTTTTTTGGGTTTTTTCTGAGCCTCCACGTGGCAAATTATTACTAGGCCATCCAAGGACCTCTAAGTAGGCTTCGTTATAGTTGACAAATTCTTTTCTTGCGCCATTTTATGGTGCTATGGCGACCGTCGCTCCTAATATTTATTCATTTCCTTTATTGTTCAATGGATTCTTGCGATTCTATCATTCATTCATTAGATTTTGTACAGGGATAGGCTATAGCGCATACATGGATAGGTTGTAGTGCATGCTTTGCCTATAAATTGATGTAGTCTTCTTCATCTCGCATTGAATTAGGATCTGGTTCTCTTTGTTTCGTACACTATGGCTGACAACGACCACTTACCAAAGGCGATGGACACGGAGAGCAGCACCTTTGGCAAGGGTACTCTCTGACCTTCCTTTATCTTCAACTTCAACTTCATTTTTTGCTTCGTTTTCTTATTTTGCAGTTCGTAATAGTATGGTTTAGTTATAGAACTAGAGAAGCGATACGGAAAGAAGGTTTTGCATGAACGGGAAGGCGAAACTGGCAATATCTCTGGTGCAGTCATACTAATGCTCCTTATTTTCCCTGCAATTTCTTTCGTTTGCATGTTCTTCATTCATCTTTTCCTGTATGTGTGCATGCAGATGGCGCTACTTTAGGAAAGTTGGACGTTCAGCTCGGTGGTGCTTGCATGACGCCTCTCTCGACTCCCATCTTAGCGTTCAACTATGGAAAATTTGAACAAGATGCCCACCTGTTGAACCTGCTGGGATATGTGTGATCAAGGGCTTGCTAGGTGCATGTGTGCATCCACTAGCAATCATATGGTTGTGTGTGTGTGTGTGTGTGTGTGTAGAAGAGGCACACTTAGTGCCATAGACCATGACACAGGTGATGATGTAATGCAAAGGCCCCCACATGGGGTGGTAGCTATGATTGTGGAGTTCCTATGATTTAAGAGTTACCTCCTTTGATGTAGGAGAGGTGCCATTGATTTAGGACACCCACTCTCCATTTCTATAAAAGAGGGACTTCCCTCTCACAATGAATAGAACACCCATTGCAATATCTTTTGTGTTCTCACTCCACTTGCCACAATGCATCTATTCCTCCCCACGTTCCAACAATGGGTATCAGAGCCAAACCATCCATTGAGCCCTAAGTCCATTTTAGCTTCAAACTACCACCTCATCACCTTCTTCTCCACTCTCCACCTTCTTCCACATTTTGCCCTCTTCTCTCCAGATTTTGCTTAGCTTTGCTCTCTCCATCTGCCGTGCCATTTGCCAAACCCTTTGAGCTGGAGATACCTTGTCTTGGGGCAAAACTATGACACAAAGGAATTAAGCTTAGGCCATCTCTGCTATGCGTGTCGATACGTATACAGTGCACCAATTTGTCGTGTAATTCCGCCTGTTCGAGCCATATCTCGACAAATGCTTTGAGCACAAGCGGGCATACCTCCAAGTGTGTAACCACCTTAACAATCATGAACTATATTTATAAGAGGCCTTTCCAGCGACAACATACAGTGGCAAATATGCCTAGTGAAGGATGGCGAACATTCCCGTTTGGTCTCCATGCTCTTTTTCCCCATTTTTACTTGGCCAGCACTAGGACGTTTTTTCAAATTTTGAAATCCTATGCTTCCACATGGCACAATATACACCCTTAGATTTTTTAAATTCTGAAAGCCCAAAATCTTTGAAAGCTTTTGAAAAGCTGCGTAAAAAGCCAAGGCAAAACCTTTAAATATAGGCGAAACGGACGAACGAAAGCCGTCTCGTACATGAAGGCTCTGTAACGTAGGCTTTGCCAAATTCAATCAAGGTAGGCTTCCAAATCTTCTTTTGTAAATGCAAATTCTTTTGGAGCTACTTTTAACATCGCCTAACACGGACAACTCGTGAATGCCACTTAGTTGACTAAGATGTAGTCTTCATCATCATCCTCCGCTTCAGAAATCAACTCCTGGCAGCACACCTTTGCCTACTGGTATCCTCCTGCTCCTCTTATGCAGATGTCCTCCTTCATAGCTTTCGTCCAGGGAGTCGCCCTTACTTGTTACGCCGTGCTTCACTTGTTGTCCACTCAGATCATCCCTCTTATTGCTACCTTGGTCGCCTCCCTTCTCTTAGGAATCTTTCATTCACTCGCCTCCCTCCTCCCTGCATGCTCTAAATCCCGTTTCTCTTCCTCATCCAAACGAGGTCGTGTAGTTCAAGGTTTTTCTGGGACCCATCAACAAGAGGATGACAATTTCAACGACTCTCAGTTTAGAGATTACGATGTCCTTGGGCCAATAAGAACCCAAGAAGAAGAAACTGATGATTACCACGAGAGGGAGCAATATGATGAACAATTAGCTACTTTGGGCCACGATAACAACGACGGAACGTCAGCCCCAATTCCAGAAGACGAACTCTCGGGTGAAGTGGTTACTAACAACCTGTCAGCCGTCCACCTTCCGAATTCGGCACCTCTGGATGACATTAAACCAACATCCAGGCCCAAAACATTGCTGCCATCTTTCTCGATGATGTCGAGGAGACTGAGGGAATTCTCCAGTACCGGTGACAAGGTAGACGCTTCTGAAAGCTCTAAGCTACTGAAGAATGAGCATGATGGGTTCACGGCAAAGTTTCGAAAGCATTTCAAGCTGGACAGATGAAAGTGGGCGTCTAGTGAGCATAGATGTACAGTTTGATCATTTTACATTTATGCACTGCATTTCAAGCTGGATAGCTTAGATGTATAGTTTAATCATCTTACATTTATGCACTGAAACCTATTTAGGTAGCAGGGTATTGTAGTCGATTAGAGGGTATTCAAACATTCACTCTTAAATGGTATTCTGAGTTTAAAAGATCCGTAGATGCCAAGGTCTTGAGCTTGTGGTTACACTCATCTTGTCGATATCATAAATGTTTGTTAAGGAGTGCAACATCCTGGACAACATCTTCAATTTCGGGAGGCAATGGATGGGCACGAGAGGAGCCTCCACCTATCGCAAACCTTCTCTTGGATTTGAGAACGCACTTTTATATTTCCATAGTCGTAATTTTTTGGAATCTTGCAAAGGCAAAAATTGTAACTACAACTGCTCGAAGATGTGTGAAGATGATTACCTTGATGGTTTGAACATTTTTGATCGTTGGATTGTGTATAGCTTTTGTGCTTGAATTTATCATCTTTAGGAAATTGCACATATGCTAACCAACATATCCAAACATGCAGAACATGAGGAATGCATATTGACTGATCATGATTGTTTTTCAGATTCCAACATTCCAGCAAAGAAATAGGCGACTTCTCGTCGAGCTGTGGACGTCACAAAGGATACTCCACGTAAGTTGAATATACGGTCATTTCAATTCTGGAATGTTTTTGCACCATGTGTTGCTCTGGTCCGCATTAATGCGCTACACCTCCAACACTGGAGGTGACTATTCGAAACGGGGGGATGGCATGTTCCCCTATGATATATAATTTTTGGAGAGACATGTGCCGGCTCTCCACCATACATTACGTATGGTTTTTTTTTTTTACACCTCATCTTGAGCACGCACACTTCTTTGCACATTCTGTTTCTGCAAGGGAACATTACATTTGCTTGGTTCGACCAACATACTAATCATGTCTGCAACACTTCTGTTTTCGAGATGTTTGCAGCCTCCAAACGAGTGTCTTCTCCTAAAGGTATGCACAACAAAATGTATTTTCTTGATTAAAGTTATTTTATCAATTCTTTCACCTTCTAAAGATAGAGGTTCAGTCCATTTTGTTTTTCTTGTTGCGTTTAGACAAAACCACGTGAGTGAAATTGTAGCAAAGTTTCGGATGGTTTTTATTATTAATCCATGTAGGTGTTTAAACTCGAACATAAGACATCGATTCATGTCACGATGTAGAAATGACCACCGGAAACTCCTTCGAACATGACCATTCGTCAATGCTCAGAGCAGCCAGAGGTCGAGCTATTCAACTTGATATAACATCAAGAAAGATGTCCTTGAGGCCAACTACGTCATCGTGGTTGACCATCGCAGATAGATACAAGCAATGGGTTAGTAATTGCGTGGCTATTTTCTCTAGCCTTCAAATCTGTTTGCGGTGTCTGTGGCATAACCACGCTACTGTCTGCAAACCAAAGGATCGTTTCTTCGCAAGGCATAGGCATCTCGAGCCACAGCGCCGCACTTGGAAACATGATACTTTTGGATGCCTGCGAGAATATGGGCATGCAAGTGACTTACTGGAAATGCCAAAGCTGCACACGAGATGCCCAGCGGAGTAGATACATTGTGCGGTTGATGCCACAGTACTCTCAGCAGTTGCTTAAAACAAACCACCTCCACACGCAACTGCTAAGCATCATAGATGTATCCATTTCAGTTACCACGACTGCAAATGCGATTGCTCGTGGCACACTCGATCGAAGGTCACTTCTAGACAATCCTCTGATATCTTGGCGAAACGTCCCACTAAGCTCGGCTCAAGAAATCGTGACGAATGAGCTGTCAGCTGTGCTCGCATACAACATCAAGAACAATCCAATATTGCGCAAGTACAATTCTTTAGCAGAGCGTGCGGACATCAAGATGGGTATGTGCATCTTGAGTCCTCAAACCATTGCAGGTATCTTGGAACTACACGATGAGACAGCTCCCTTCGAGTTAATGTCAATAGCAGAATCTCAGCCTGAGCTCCTGCTTTTGCAAAACATGGTGGACCGCGCGAACCATCGCACCTTTGATGCAAGGGACAAGCATGAGTTTGCCTCCATACAGCTACGGGGTACAGAAATGCTTTCAGCGAGGGTCGCTTCATTCCACATCGATGGAGTAGCAGCAGCTGGCAGTGCGTGCGTTGACATAACCATGGAGTCAGCAGTGTTCCCCTTCCTGTTCCCTTTCGGACGGGCCTACTATGATGGCTGCATACAGTTCAGCAACTATGTGAAAATGAGAATATGCACCTTATTCTCTATCTACACGCTCTACAAGCCGTACTTGTTTCAATCATGTTCCAGTTAAAACAGGCAGTGATGATTGCCAATTCAAGCAACTCTACATGCTTGCAACGAGACATCGACCAATATAGGAAAGCCAACACTGCCACGACCGATGAAGACGCAATGAGACACGTGCTTCGCTACAGCATGCCATCAACAATGCCGGGGTCCCCATCGTGGCATCGACGGCAACTGAAGGACCTCATAACGATGGTCGATGCTTGGGGCCTCCCAGATTTCTTTCTGACATTCACTACAAACGAGGTCACCGATACACGGTGGCAAGAAATTAATGTGATCGAGAGCATCGCAACACATTATAATGCGCAATTCACTTGGAAGGACTGTCCTGTTGAATGCGTGGCACTTTTCCACGCACGCTTCCACATGTTCATGCGCAAGCATTTGCTTTCATCCGACAGTCTGCTTGGCCGAATACAACACCATGTTGTTCGTTATGAGATACAAAACAGGGGCTCCCTACACGCCCATGTCATATTGTGGGTCCACCATGATGACCGTCAGCGAATTGCAAATGAGATTGCGGCTTACGTCCCCAGGGACGAGGCCCTGGATCCTCGAAACACAAGGCTGCGAGAACTAGTTCTCAGGAAGCAGTTGCATGCATGCAGGAAAGCGTGCTACGTCGGACCGTCACACCACAGTTGCAAGCACGGCTTCCCTTTCGCAACAACACAGCCAGAATATGAACCCATCCTCGACCCTCTGATGCAACGTTGGTTGTATTACCGGCCGGGACATGAGCACCGAAACGTCGTCCCTTACCACCCTTCCGTGTTACTGTTGTGGGGTGCACACATGAACATACAGCGGGTGACAAACTCTTCAATCTCTCACTACCTCCTCAAGTACGCGATGAAATCTGAACCAATGGGCAAACTGAACATCCGTTCAGAAGACGCCTCGCGTTTGGGGTGGCAACATCTCGACGAAGTAAAGCTGAAACTCATTGCCGTGAGCCTCCTATCAAAACCAACCTCTCCAACAGAGGCCGCGCTAAACTGCATGCAAATACCAACAATCACAAGGAGGGAGACCGTTCACTATGTCGACTCCTCGCCACGATCTCTAGGACAACGCATCGTCTCGCAAGACAACAACGTCACCCTGCACCCAGTCGACATATACTGTGAGAGACCGAGCATCATCGAGGATAGCACGTTCTACGATTACCATAGGCAATATGTGATCCGAAAGCCCAAGGAAACGCAACGTGGAACGGTCGGTCTTGACCTATTAGGCAACAGGATCGCAAAATGTGAGCGAGTAGTTAGATTCACTGACTACCACCCTGGACATCAACCAGAGGGGTACTTCTACAACGTGCTCTTGCGAAAACTCAGCTTCAAGAATGAAACGGAGCTCATATCACCTACCAACACAGCTGGATCCTACTTTGTCGAATGCCAAATGCACGGCCTCATATTGAGCAACGAGGACCTCGAGATGTATGTGACTGAATACACGCAAAGGAACTTGCTAGCGACTGACCACACGGACCAGTTGATCAATATGATATTGCAAAAGGTTGCGATCATCCGAGACTGCCCGATGGAAGCGCCTAACATCGACCAGCGAAGGGCCAACACACGCGAGGATGTTGGAAAAAATGGCCAAGTTTCGCACCGTCGCCAATGCCGCATTGACAGTAGAACAATAAAGAGTCTTCGAAAGCCTAGCTTCAACAAGCTCGGGGCTGCACGTTGTCTGTGGAACACCAGGTAGCGGCAAAAGCTTCTTGATACGGTACTATGTTTCGCATCTGGTAGTGCAAAACAAAACGGCAATACTCTGTGCATCAACACGGGCGGCTGCGACGCGGCTGAGCGGGATTGCAACCACTGTACACTACCAATTCAAGATCCCTGTGCGCAGCAGTCAATACCCACTGAACATCCATGAGACGGATGAGCGACACCTCGCAATCAAGGAAGCCAATGCGATCATCATTGACGAGATGTCCATGCTAACAAGGATGACTTTCGATCTCGTGGTAAGACAAATCATCAATGTGACTAATGGCACATTGCATGAGCCATTCAGACACAAAATGCTCATAATTTTTGGTGACCTGGCGCAATTACCGCCAGTCTGCAAACACCGCGAGGATCTCTGCGAGCCGTGCCACATCACGTCCTCCGCGCACTGGGCTCAAGCGAAAATGTACCACATGCAATTCTCGGTGCGACATGCACGAGACATGCCGTTCCTGGCATTCTTGCATACCATAACACTCAGGACGCCCACAACTTTGAAAAGACGGTGTAATAAGTCGTGCCTGCAAGCAGCTATTTGAGCTATACAAAAGCAACGCGAAGGCAACAAAACCTCCACTAGCAAAGAGGAGGTTCTTCCTAACCACAAAGCAATTCTGGCTAGCAAACAATGCAGGAGAACGTCCGGGAGCTTACATCAACGGCTTCAACACGTATGCGGAACTACGCGACTTCATTGACAACTGCAATAGGCGTTTGCCAGCTAAAAGAGAGCCGGGAGGCTTGTGATTCGCAAATGGTGCGTAATGCTTCCGAAAATTTAAAAAAAACTGCAACAATTGAGAAAAAGAATTAACGAGTTGCAAGAACAACAAACTCATCATGGATTGCACTTCTCCTGCAGGACTCCTCAAAGAGATCCTTGTCGAGCTTGACATTGAGTTCGATGAGACCGATAGGATGATGGAAAGTTTGGAGGGGCAGAAGCTACTAGACACGAAGACGAAAGGGATCACAGCGTATGCGTGCGAGCTGCTGCATTACGGGTACAACGTATCCTTGGAGTTGCTGAGGGACACGACGCGTGATCAAGGAACGGCTATACTCGAACAATTCATGGAACAATTTGGAGGGACGCACGACGCGACGCACCCGATGACGACAATGGAGAAGCTTACGTATATTTTCGACAGGGACTTATACGAGGAGCGCTTCGGTATTGGAAACGATCCTTTCACGCCAATAGAGAAAAACTAGGGCAAGTAAATAAATGCATTCTATTATGGACCTCAAACGAAAAAAAAAAGATCGAAAACCTCGATGACTAACGTAATTGTCAATGTTTACGCAGGTACGACATTGAAAGACGCGAGCCTCGAGATGAAGGAGGAGCCTCCACTGAAGCGCCCGCGCAAGGGAATCGTGCGAGCCTCGTCATCTACTGCATCACGTGCAAGCCCAACAACAGAAAATACATAGGGAGCACGACGGACCTGCCGCGGAGGATCAAACAGCACAATAAAAAACCACCGACAAAAATGAAAGAGGACTTGCAGCGTTACAAGCCCTTCAAAGAAAATTTCGAAATCAAAGTTTTGGAAACAACAGACACTGTAGACAAAGCACGAATTTTAGAGCAGTACTACATAAGGAGCCACAACACAGTAGGTCCATTAGGTTACAACACGCTCGAGGGCCATCCGGCTAGAGCGCGGAAGTACTATTTCCTAAAGCGTAGGAACATAATTTGACCCAAAAAATAAACATTTGTGCCTTCGAAAAAAGGGATCCAATGAAGTTGCAAATGGTGCTGGAACTTTTGTTGTACATGCAATGCAGCTTTGGGTTTGGATTATTCCTGTCACAGTTGCATGCTTCTGTCTCAATTTGGTTTTAATTTATTATTTATACATTTTTGAAATACATCTCCCCGTCGTTCGCTCGAAGTGGAATGACAATAGATTCGCTTACAGTGCAAAGAATAGGAATTAGTCTTCCTCCGAAAAAAAGAAAAACTACGTTTTACTATCGACATGAACAACATCAAGTGCAAGCAGGACTGGATGATAACGAAATCTCTAGAAAAGGTTGCATGCAATTGAACATCAATCTTCTGCATCATTTCTGACAACGTGACTCATGTGAACCTCAACAAGATAGCAAAAGAGAGAAGTATTCATCAAGAGCCCAGCTGGCCAAGCAATCTAGTTGCAGGTAAGGGACCCATTTTTGCAGGTCGTTGCAGGTAAGTAGTGATGCAGATACGTCCAACAGCTTTCAGCCCTGAAATGCTCCTCAGGTTTGCATCTACAACGGGGCATTCTTTTGCTACATCTTGGCACCGAAAGCTCTAGGGCGAGACGGGGAACACGTGAGGGCCAAAAACGAAGTATCATCGGTTACATGGATCGAAAAGGCATCAAATTTGCACATTGAGGTCGAAATGTCCAAAACCATGAAGAAGGTGGGTCCTAATAAAGGCTTTAATTGGGAGGCGCAAGGGGACAAAAAAGGTTATCCACGGCTTTTGGAGGTCCAACGCGGCAGCCCCACCTCAAAACGACGCCACGTGGATCCCTACCAATCGTTATCCGCAATGGGGGGTGAGCATTCTAAAAGATGCCACGTCGCATTTACTGCGTGGTAAGCAGGTCCACGTAGGACATGCTCTTTTGGCTTTTAGACTTCTGTCTTTATCTGCTCGTTTCGTGCCTTTTGAAGAAGCTCTTCCACTTTTTGCTTCTGCGGATTATATACCTGCCCTTTGCACTTTTAGAATTCTCATCCTCTTCTTGCTTGCTTGCTTGCTTCTGGATCAATACATCTTTCTCTTCTAGCCTTTTCAAGCTACTTCCACTCTTTGCTTCTGCACTTCATACAGTTGCCCATTGCCTTTAGACTTCCTTGCTTGCTTCTGCATCAATCTTCTAGCCTTTTCAAGCTCTTGCTTCTGCAGATCATATAGCTGCCCATTTCTCATCATCGGCTCTATCTGCTTGCTTGCAATACATCTTTGTTCGGCCTTTTCAAGCTCTTCCACTCTTTGCTTCATTAGCAATTCCACCTTGGTTTTGCAGATCATATTGCTTCCATCCTCGGCTTTATTTGCTTCTTGCTTCTGGGACAATACATCTTTCTTCTGGGCTTTTCAAGCTCTTCCACTCTTTGCTTCTCTCATCTTCGGCTTTGCATCGATACATCTTTCTTCTGGCCATGTCAAGTTCTTCCACTCTTTGCTTCTGCAGATCTTAGACCTGCCCACCGGGTTTCTCAGCTCCTTTCTTCCTACTCTTGCTTTCTCACGCTTATGCCCTTCCCACTCCTTCCCTTCTAGCCTTCTCCATCTTTTCTTTAGTACAGCTTTCTCACCCTCTCAAGTTTCTGCCCTTCCACGGTCTTCTCTGGCACTCCTTCCCTTCGATCCCAATCCTCCCTTCCCCGTCTTGCTGCTGCATCAATATACGTTTTGACAGTTGCTTTGCCATTCTGCCCATCCACGAAACCTCTCAAACCCGCCTTCCCTCCCTCTTCCATGGCTTCCCATCCTTTCGTTGCCTTCCCCAATTCCCGTGGTCCCTGGTTACGTGGGCTTCCTCTTCCCGATCAACTCCTACGACAGCTTTCCTTCATCTCCCTTAGCCTCCTGAATTCTCCTTCGGCTTTTGTTCAGATGGGTCCTGCCGATCGCCCCCGCCCAACCCTCAGAACGCCTCAGTTATCTGCAGCAGGCCTTGCATCGCTTCTGTTGGGGATCTCTTCCACGTTAATGCTCTTTGGGTCTTTTGCTCTCATGATTGGCGTGATGCTGATGCCTCTAGTCCTTGTCATCATGTTCGTGGTCTGTATTGGAGCGTTACTCGCCAACTTCAAAGCACCTGGGATTGGTCGTTACTCCTGGGGAGCCAGCGTCTCGCCGAGGAAACTCGTCTTGCAGTCATAGGAGACAACCGATGTAGCAGCGTTTGTGGAAGTTGAACTCACAGCTCAGGCAACAGCACGACACTGTGCCATTGTAAGGAGTGGGGCATTTCCCCCCATTGATATGGTCGTCTCGATCGGTAGTGTGTATAATTACGAGGAGTAAAAGAAAGGAAAAGAAAGGAAGGGGCATGACGTTGGCGCAACTGTACAAGCTCGGGAGTACCAAATTTTCAATTATGTTTGAGTCCAAGGACCATTTGAACGTTATAAAAATGTCGTCTTTGGCTTACATGTTCTCGCCACGAGAGTAACTTGGCATACTTCTCATCTCATTTTATAAAAAATATTTAAGTTGTAAGATTAGAGATGTATCAAGTAGGTGTCCTAAAACCACTTTTGGGCTTTGGATGTTAACGAGGGAGATACTATTATAGTTAATGGTTTCTAACTTTTTGGTAAAGCTTGTACCTTTTGTTTATTGTCACAATGGTGCATTCTCGATCTTCTCGCATCATCTAGATATACAATTTTAGCAATTAAGCAAAAATTGGCCAAGGCCCAAGATAGATATTTATCCTTTGTATATCTCATGTTGCATCTCTACTTTAAACATCTACAGTTTTTCTTCATCTTTTCCTTGAAGCGTACATTTTTTTCCCTCTTCAAATGTGTGGGCTCGTGTTCGAGTTTGCATGTGCATGTGCTTGTAGGCATGCACACGTACTTTTGTGTGTGTGTGTGTGTGTGTGTGTGTGTGTGTGTGTGTGTGTGTGTGTGTGTGTGAGAGAGAGAGAGAGAGAGAGAGAGAGAGAGAGATTTTAAGCTAGCTTCTCTAATGAACTAATTTCTATCAAGATGCAAATGTCAAAAAATTATAATTTGTAAGTTCAGGTCAAGAGAGGACTAACTAGCCCCTTGACCTCTTGGGAGATTGTTAGGAAGAGGTTACCTCGAGTAATAAATTGCCATGGATTGGTGGAAAAAGGTTACCTCAAGTAATTAATTGCTCTTATGGTGTTCTTCCTTGCTCACTTCCACCCTTGAATCCGGGAGCTAATTTTTCAACTGCATAACATCTCAAAACTTTGTTTACAGGTATCTAGTGAGCCTTGATTACCATTCCACAAGACCATGCAATTGTCAAGCTTTATGCAAACCTATTCTCAAAATAATCTTCTTATCGGAGAACTTTTGAATAAGATCTTGTAGAGCTCCTTGTATGGAACCAGCTCTTCTCTTTTCATGGAAGCATGGATTGCTTCCACGAAGACAATGTGCTCTTCATTCTTTAAAAAAATGAAGACTGTGTTCCTCAAGCTTTGTGCAAGCCTATCTTCACAAATTTCTTCTTATTAGAGAACTTTTGGCATAGGATTTAGAGCTCCTTATATGGGACCAATTCTTTCATTCTTTGATTTCATTGTCTAAGGGATCCATAGCATAGTTACCTTGCCATGCTAATAAACAAGGGTGATGATGACTACTCCTAGAGGTCAAACATGGTCCAAATGATATACAATAGATTTTAACTATTTCTCTACAAGGTAAACGACTAGTGCCTGTGTGAAAAATACCTGTGATTTTTTAAAAGTGAAAAAATGAGCCTCATGTCAGAGTCATGCTTTATTGAAAGTGTGCTTCCAAATATTTATTTAATTAACACTTGAAATTAAAATAGCCATAACTTGGGAATAAATAAAAACTTCCATCATCCATACATGGTTTTATAGATGGATTGGAACACACAAATTGTGCTCTTTGGATTGTAGAGGCCATACAAAGGAGTAGTGCTGTTTGGATAGTAGAGGCCATACAAATTGTGCTCTTTGGATAATGGAAGCCATACAAGGGAGTTGTGCAAGTCCAGCCCCTAAGCATAGTCAAGCCCTTGAGAGATGAGGAAGAGAGCCCTCTCATGAGATTTGGCATTTGCATAGAGGCCAAGGGAGCAAGAGCCAAACTCCCCTTGGTTGACAGATATGAGTGTGCCCGCTTGACCCTACATGAGTAGACATGCAAAGTACTTGTATCACTCCTCACGGGCTCATTGGGTATAATAGGGAGATAGGGTGATGAGATGCTTCTTTTAGACTACAGGTCCATGTTCAACTAGATCATCTAGGTAGAGGAGAAAACTCTGTAGGTTAGGACCACGGAGGTATGTACCCACATCCCTCGGTGTTTTTGTTTAAATCATCCTCTTCCATTTGACTCATCTTATAAAGCACCATGCTTATAGGCTAAGCTCATGGAACTAACTCTATTTGATGATCTATCATGTTAACATGTAGTAAACTAAGTAATAACTCCAAAGGAAATACATGAACAAATTCTGTTTTAATATTAGCAACCAACAAGTGCATGCGTTTCCCATGCATCTAACTTAGAAGATTCATTTATATTACTAACCCCAAAATGCAAAAGTACATAAACTAGATCCGAGCAGGTAGCTATATTGAGGTAGAATATATATAAATGAATTTATTAAAATTTCCTAAAATTTTTTAAATAATATTTTCAAGTTTGACTTAATTAAAGTGAATTTTGAAATTAGATTTATGTAAACTTGCATTTTTTATAATTAATTATGATATCAAGAAGAGCACTATAATAGTAGAAATTTTTGAAATACACTACAATATTATTATAAGAGTAACAATACATGAAAATTTATCTCGTATACTTAAAACTAGTTATTATTGGAATTGTTATATGCTTTTAAAAACATGATGTTTTTAAAAGCATGAATTAATAATAGTTCATACATGAAATATTTTATGTGTATTGAAAAAAAGTAGTAATGCTTTTAAAAAAAATTTTGAGTGATATATGCTATGAATTAAGATTCCTTCCTTCAAGAGTATGACTTAAATATAGTTTGAAATTGTATTGAAAATGGTCTTCTACTTAAATATACTAGATTATGTCTCTATTTTTTAGAAAGTAAAATTTTTTTGTAGATGCCGGATTTCCACTGAGGTTATTGTAGCCATATGTCGAGTTGGTTGCGTTGAGTTCTCTTATGAATTTCTCTTCGAGTGTATCCGCTTTGCTTTTTAAGGTTGTGGTTGCTAGGATTTCTGTTTTGAAGTTCGAGTGGAACGGTTTGTACCTATTAACATCATGTTTCATTTTTAATGGAGGATTGGTTTGGTGTTGTGCTATCCATTTTTCAAGATTACTAGTTTGTCCAATATATCGTTTTTCTGTAGTAATACATAGAATAGAATATACGTAATATGGGCCTTTTGTGCCTTTTTCTTTGTCTTCTTCGCGATTTCCTATTTAAAATAGCAAAATGAAGTACAATGAGTTTTTTCATGTGTACTAAAAATGAATTTTGTATGTATTCTAAGATATGGAGTCAAGAATGTACCTGTAGGTGGCTGAAATATATTATTCTTTGGTGGAGTTAGGAAAAACTCAAAATATTCGCCATATGCTTCTTTTGCAAAATTCAAATCAATAATGGAAGTTATACCTTCAATGGTAAATGGCAACTCTTTTGCTTTTTTTTTATCATATGTTTGGAACATGTTGTTGAACTCCGCTAGTATGACATTTGTAGTCTTATGATCTATTTTGAAGAGTTCAACTAAGCTTACATTTTGTAGCCAAAGTGTAGAAGTTCAAGGCAATAAGCTGAAATTCCTTCTAAGTGCTTATCTATTATAGCTTGTGCTTCTGTTCTCAACATCATTGGAGTAATGATATCGTCTTCTTTTGTGATTTTTTGAATTATGTACTTAGTTAGACCTGCATTATGTTTGAATTGACATTATGCATATGTTATTTTTTTTTAATATGTAAAGTTTAATAAATTTTTATAAATAATTTTTTTTAACTAACCGTTAGCTCTCATTTCTTTGTCTCCATGTTCTGCCTTCCATTGTTGTACTTCATGTTGATTGTTATCCATGAAATTCCTAAGGTCTTGTAGTGTGCTCCATCCATAAATGTATTCATTTGGTTCCTTTCCAGCCATGTTTGCTAGACGCATTTGAGCTGTATACAAGAAATAATTTTGTCCCTTTGTTCTTTTTGTTGATTTTTCTTGATCTTGTTGAGCTAATCGGGCCTTACTTTTAAATTGATTAAATATCTGCGAAATAGTAATGTATTATAAATTTGAATATAAACTAATGTAAAGAAATACTACAATGTGTAATATTGAAAACGTACCTCGTTTGATGTTGCCATATTTTATTGTTGGCTATTCTTCAAATAAGTGTTCAATAGATCTTGCATATTAGTTTGTATATCAAAAGTTTCTTTTGTCTAATATTGATGAATATTTAATAAAAGGATTTTCTATTGATTAATTATTTTTTTAAGTTTATGGAAGCATTGGAATGAAGTCAGATGGATTGATTTTATTTAAGATTCTTAAGTTGTTTTGAGTGGTGATGTGTGAAAGCATGACATGTTAGGCCTGGTGCAAATGATTTTTGTATTACTATAAGAGCCTTTCCTTTCAGTGTGCATCCTTGTGACTTGTGTCCTGTAATTGCATATGCTAGTGTGATTGCAAAAGTTATTTTGTGATACCATATTGAGTTTAATCCCTTCCGTTTATGTTTTGATCGTCTTAGTGTGATTTTTTCATTTGTTAGATAAGATCTTGGCATGAATTTTTAAAATGTTGTTTGTGTTATTATCTATTTCTAGTGATATGACACTTGCAATAGCGCCATTTGTAGCTCCGATTGTGAGATCTATATTTTTTGTGATCATCACTTTCGCTCCTATTGCTATTTGTTGTATGGAGTGGAAATCTGGATCCATTATCCATTCTTGTAATTCTAAGATTTGATCTGCATTGGATGTCATAGAGACGCTTTTAATTTGATGCTCATTGAATTTCTTATGTAGTATGAGCTCATAGTATCGTGTGTCTTTTTGATGGGTGCACAGTATAGTTGTGTCCTTGTCAATGAAATCGTTTGCTTCACTATCACTTATGATTAAATTACCTAGGTAATACTGAATCTCTTCTACCGGTGGTTCTCTTATCCTAATTATGTTTAAGAATTCTATGTATGTTGGATCTTTTAGGTGACGTATTGATGTGTGAAGGAATGAAAAGGTTGCAATTGTCCAGAAACCTGAGTTTCCAATATAGCATTTTCTACAAAATACACCTTGCATTTGCATTTTGCATTTGCATACTGGAGGCAACTGGGACATATCTCTGAATAAGAGCATCTTTTTATTTTCAAAGGCTGCAAGATTGTTTGCTTGCAAGTTTTGCACAGCTGACTGATTACTGTGTTTAATGTTTGGCATGTCATCATTGAGATCTCATCAATTATTATGATTTCTGCATTTTGCAATTTGATGTATCGTTCGTCTGGTGACACTGGTAAGGAGGCACAAAACATATCATGTCTCTTTGGTAGAGCAAACTGATGATGGACATAATCGACTTAGTCTCATTGCAGCTGCTCCTGTTGTTGCTGCTAGAACAATGGACTTTCCTTGTTTTACATAATTATAAGTAATATACTTGATCATAAATGTCTTTCCTGAACCAGGAGTACCACAAATGACATGAAGTCTTGTGGGTGATCCATTAATCTTTTCGTAAATTTCTTGTTGTTCAGAAGAAAGAGTTGCATTTTCAAAGTCCTTGAACTCGTTCATCATTTGAAGTAATTTTGTGCGTGCTGTGTTATGTGTATTGGTATCTTTATGAAGGTCGATTGAAGCCATGAAGGAGTTTTGAATAACACGTAATGGGCTTTTTTGGAGTATCATGTTTGTTAGTTGGTGGCGATTTTGATCAATTAGCAAGTGCACTTTGCAATATTGATCGATAAGAGATTCTATGTCCTTCTGTTTTTATGAGGTCTCGGATATGGCATTCTAAGAAGTAAGATTTCGTATGATTGTTTTCAAAAATGAGCTCATTCTCATTTTCTCAATTTATGTTCTTTAGTAGAAGGTTGTAAAAAAATCCTTCAAAATGATGAGCAGGGTGGTAATCTGTGAAATGTACAATCCGTGTTGATGGATATACATAATTTTCGAAAGAATCTCCCGTTGTGGATGAGAGTGTTAAAAATGACTTGAAATTCACTAATTCGAATAATCTGCAAACAAAATATCAAGGCTGTTAACACTTTATTTTTTTCACTCAAAATTTATAACGTCTCTAGTTTATTTTGATACCAATTTGAATATAGCATATAGGAATTTGAATGTAGCACATAGCATTTCGAATATAGAACATGGTAAATAGCTCTTTCTTTTTGCACATAGGAGTTTTGTTTAGTATATATTTTTTTGCATATATTTTGTAGCTATTTGAATTTGGGATATAGCAGTTTTCATTTATCACTTTGTATATATTTGATGGCAATTTGAATTTGAGATATAGCACTCTGAATTTCGTACATAGCATTTTTCATTTAGAATTAGCACTTAGCATTGATCAACGAGCATTTTTGCATTTAGCATATAGCACTTTGTATCCAACACATAAACAAATAAACTTAACCACACATTCGTGTGGGGGGAGAGTTGGCACATTTCCTCTCCAAAAATTATAAGACCAAGGAACATGCCCTTCCTTGGGTTCATATCATTTTGCATTTTGCACATAGTATTTTGCATATATTATGTAGCAATTTGAGTTTGGGATATAGAACATAGCACTTTGCATTTTGCACATGATATGATTTTGTATTTTGTGCATAGTATTTTGCATTTAGCACATAGCATTGAGCAACTAGCATTTTTGCATTTAGCACATAGCACTTTTTATCGAACACATAAATTAATAAACTTAACCACACATTCGTGTGGGGGGAGAGTCGACACATTTCCTCTCCAAAAATTATAAGACCAAGGAACGTGCCCTTCCTTGGGTTCATATCATTTTGCATTTGCACTTAGTATTTTGCATTTTGCACTTAGTGAGTTTGTGATATAGAACATAGCACTTTGCATTTTGCACATGGTACTTTGCATTTAGGAATGTATGATTTTGTATTTTGCACATAGTATTTTGCATATAGCATGTAGCAATTTGAGTTTGGGATATAGAACTTTGCATTTAGTATATAGCAATTTCCATCTAGGTATTAGTGTTAAAATGGCTAACATGCCATATCAACATCTTGGGTGGTTGTTGTTCTAGGTATATGTGCATTGAGCTATAAGGTGCATTGACTTTGTATGGTTTCAAGCTTGTAGAATAATAGCTAGGAATGAGGAGGAGCTTTCCTACACCTAGGTTAGACGGGCATCATAAGAGTGGGCTTGTGAGGAATGAATACTTTTGTCCTCTTGAAAGCCTGTAGGATGAGATCCATTTGGTGAGGGATACAAAATCAAATTTTGGCAAGTACGGGGGGAATTGTGATTGGTCCAAGGTTGCAAAGGAGGTGCTTAAGGAGCTACAAACTAGAAACCCTTGTGATATACATATAATGGATTAGCACCATCAAATTGTCTTTGCAAGGAATTATGACTGCTTTTTTGAAAGCTTGAATGAGGAGATGCTTGTTTAGTTCTGAGAGTGAGCGTGTGCATCGATACATGAACAGGCATGGATATCTGGATAACAGATTTTTGAGTAACCTTCTTGTTGAAATGTATGGAAAATGTGAAAGCTTGGAGTATGCACAAGTGGTGTTCAACAAAATACTCCTGGAGTATTATGATCGCTACGTAAGCCCAGAATGATTTTGGCTAAGAAGCTTTACAATTGTTTAGCTAAGAAGCTTTCCTACACCTAGGTTAGACGGTCACCATAAGAGTGGGTTTGTCAGGAATGAATGCTTTTGTCCTCTTGAAAGCCTGTATGATGAGATCCATTGGGTTAGGGATACGACATCAAATATGATCACTATGCATGCCCAGAATGGTTGTGGCAGAGGCTTTAGAACTGTTCGAAGAAATGCAAACATAAGTCGAGCCAAAAAAGATAGCTTTCACTTGTATATTAGATGCGTGTGCTAGTGTAGCAGCCTTAGAGAAAGGTCGAAAGATCCATTCTCTTATCGTTGGGAACACATGGGAGTTAGATGTGGTGGTGGGGACAGTCCTTGCTATATGTATGGTAAGTGCAGCAGGCTCCTGGAATACTATGATTGCAATTCTGATCCTTAATCTAGCCAATAGAAGTAGGGGCAACCCAATCAGTTTGCTTGGACGTACCTGTTGTATCAGCCATCCAATAATGGCCAACTGGTCTGCTGTCTCCTAGGCCTATAAAATGTCCAAGCTAGGGTATTTATGCAGCCCTCAACCTGAGACTGCCTTACATTTGGTAGTCCATTGGAGTAGCAGGAAGGTGTGTTTGCGGGGAAGGTGTGTTTGCGGGGAACCACTACAAAGGCCACAGATAGTCTAGGAGATCAACACAGGTTGAAGTGTTTTGAAGTTCCCACTAGGAGGTAGGAGAAGGAGATTTTGCAAGCCACAAGGGTCCACATCTAGGCAATACCCTACTGATAAATGGTGGCACTCTATGCCCAGATTTTGTATATGGTTTGGTTCATCTTTGGACAAACATATATTAATGTTTCTACATCTCTCTACAGCATTGTTCAATTATTGTATGGACATCTCTCACTCTCTATATTAGTACACACTAAGGAAAGTAGTTGGATTTGAAATTAGGCCTGTGTGATCTTGGGCACTATCTCTTTATCTTCTAGTTCACAGAGTATTGGTAGTAGCAATCAACCTCCACCTCGGTTTACTAAGAGCCTTGATGGACACTCACAAGAGTTGTGCTATATCTTTGTCAAAGCATTTGCAGTTGTTCCCATAACTATGGAGAGCAAGTGCATCCTTCAGATTCCATTCCTTCATGTTATCTCGATTTGCTAGAATTGTGACCTTCCTTGAGGCATCCACATGTCAACAAGTTTCAGCTCCGTGCCTTCGATCACAGACCCCAATTTTCTCATCTCTAGAAAGGGCACAGCGAGGAGGCTTTACAACTATTTGGTCAAATGCAGGCTGAAAGCATTGACCATAACAAGGTCACTTTCATTTGCATTTTGGACCATTGTGTCCTCCAAAATGTTGTCTCCTGCTTCCTCTTAACACCTTCAATCTTTTGTCAGCTTGTGTGCTCTCCAGTGAGCTTCAGTGGGCTACACACTTGCTCTTGGATGAGTGTTGGGTCACTGTGGATGCCTAATGAGACCACAAGGTGCCTAAGGTTCCCTTTATACAAATGAGGGAAAGACAGCCCTCATCCCTTTGATTTCAATAAATTGGAGAATCGATTCTGTCAGCACCCCACAATGTCGGTTGGACAGCAAGTTCACCCACCCAACTGACATGCCCACACTGCTTGTCTATTTGTGCCTTTTTGCAAAGGCATTCCATCCCTTATGCCTAGATCATCTAGCCCATGGTTGCCCTGGTTTGCAGCACATGTGTCAGCCCACATTACTCCTTAGATGCAGCATAGAGCTGCTCTTCTTCTAACTCCATGTTCTGCCCATGTGGCAGCCTCACTTCTTCTCCTAGGGTTTTGCTGACCTTCACTCTTGTATTCTCTCTCTCTCTCTCTCTCTCTCTCTCTCTCTCTCTCTTTGATTTTGTTTTCCTTTCTTCGATTTTCTTGCATAGCCTGCCTACATTTTGCTCCCTACATTGCTTCGCAATTCTCTTTTTGCTCCCTACATCACTTCCCAATTCTCCTTCATTCTTCCTATGTTTTGCTGCCTACATTGCTTTCCAATTATGCCCGCATTTTTCTCCCTACTTTGCTTCCCAATTCTCCTTGTATTTCGCAACAATGGCCTCTATTTATATTTAATGACTATTGATGTGGACCCTTGTGTCCTCCAAAATATTGTCTTCTACCTCTTCTTAACACCTTCAATCTCTGTCAGCCTGCATGCTCTCCAGTGAGCTTCAGTGGGCTATAGACTTGATCTATTCTCTCATAGTCGTGACACGCATGCAACTCTAGCATAAAAGGGTGGCACAATGGAGGCCAAAGGGAAGGGAAGTGGGACATTTAAGTGCAGAGGGGTGGAACTGTAATGAGACTCTCACATCGGAGTTGCATAATGCATTTGATTAGACAGTTGAAGGGCCTCTTTGGCATGCCCATTCTAAACAGACACTCCAATCATGGCATTATCCACAATGGGATCCTTGCAAACACAACCTTAGAATCTTCCAAGCTCCCACATTTGTTATACATATTGACAAGGGCTATCCCCACAACAACATCAGAGGCTCAACCATCTAAGCTCTTCTATACCATTTGCATGCTGCCACATATCAGCACCAGCATCTTCTCTACCATTCATGGCTCATAATCATTATTAAGGGCATATTCCCCTAGCAGTGCATTCCACCCTCTTGGCTCTTTAAGTGGAGGCATGCTGGCTGCAGCTTCTTTGTGCATTTAGCCATGGATAGGAAAATAGAAGAGTGTGGAGGTGAAAAGAGGGGGAAGAAAACTGTGAGTAGATGAGTAGGGAATAAGGACAGTTTAGGCTAGTACAGCACAGAAGTAGAGTGCTGCAAGAGAAAGTAAGATCAAATAGGTGCGCACAATTAAGCTCACCAGATAATCTCTACACAATTGCTGACGCCTGCTATTGCTGCTACTTATGCTTCTGCTGCAAGCCTGCTGTTGCTGCTGTAGCCTCAACCTTCTCTAGTACCATGAGGTACTTTTAATGGCTAGAGTAGGTCTCTTGATCCTCAGTCCTTGCGGCTGTCCTTTACTTCCTTCTCTGTGAGTGTGGGATCGATTAGAGGGAAGGGGTGAGGGCTAAGACTGTGGGCTGGCTTGCTGCTACCGCTATCCACCATCTTGCAATCTTAGCTGTATATTTGGCTCTTATCTATGGGTCTAATGCTGCCACAACCCTTCAAGCCATAAACAAAATTTCAAGACACACTATCTAGTTGCATTTTTGTTAAACAGTTTAGTATTTCCTCACAAAGCCCATGTTCAACATATTATCCAATTATTGCAGTCCATGAGAGTAAATCATGAGCATAAGCCTGTGAAATACATCGCTTAAATTCACAAGGAACCATAATTTGGCATACACAACAGCCAAGGTGTTGCCTACAGTCAACTCTTGGGAAAGCTTGCAAGGAAGCATCCTCCAGTGGCTTAGCTACAAGTATGCTAAACATGTTGAGTGTAATCGCCTATGGGGCAAATCTTCATCCATTGGTAAAAATTCATCATGTTTTCCCCAAATGAAAACAAAACAAATCATCAGTAATATACCTACAAACTTTGATCTGTTGGAGAAGTCACCTCCCCATCGGTAAGCCCCCCCACATGAGGAGTGCATAGGGAAGGTAGACTTAGGATTAGGGTTGTCACATGGGCAAAAAATTGCCATGTGAGCAGCAAAGGGCACGAAGAGGCAACACCTAGGCTACCATGTGGGTAGCAAGCTCTAAGAGAAAACCATAGAGAAGGGGTTGCCACATGGGCAACAAATAGGCTACCATGCGGGAAGCACAATGAAGGACTTACTTGGCATGTCAGAGGCTTCCTAGAGGACTGCGTCAACATGGATCAGAGGCAAATGATGGAAGGACACATCCAACTATTTGGAACAGGTAAAGAATTGGATCTGGGATTGAGAGCAGTCCAAACAGAGGGCAGAGGACAGGTAGGTATTGTACGGTCCAATGCCTGCAAGCAATGCCCATTGTTAGCACCCCACAATGCAGATTGGACAACAAGTTCACCCACCCAACTGTCATGCCCACACTGCTTGCGGCAAGAAGCTTAAGACCAAATCCATAGATTCCTCTCATTTCAACACGCATGCTTATTTTCAAAAAATACATACCGATCAAAGCATACCCATTGCAATTTTTGGTTGGAAGGAGTTGACTTCTCTTTTCCTTTTCTTTGTGTTTTAATCAATGATCCCCAAGACACCAAAAGAACACTCCTTCTTGAGGTGATCAAGCATGTGTCATTGGCTTCCATTTTGAGTAGGTCCTTCAGAGGTTCACCTTGTGGATGTCTTTAGGGATCCTACGTTGGTCCACCTCCTTCTCATGCTCAAATTTATCCTGGAGTGTCTTGTGATGTAGACCATACAAATTGCAGGTAAGGAATCCTGTGAGAAAGGGTATGAGCGTTGAGTGTGTTGATTGCCTACTAAGCTTTCTCAACCAAAATTCTACCAAAATGCTATTTGAAAAAGTTAGATATATCCCCAGAAAGACATTACAACTCCACCACATTTTACTTTCTAACCCATCATCAATAGACCACATCCTTGAACTTGACTAATCATGAATAAAGCATCCTTGGATTTGACGTCTATTGAGCATCTATTCCTCTAGTCCCTTTAAAAACTTAGCCAATGCTAAAATATAACCAAGGGAAGTTGGGATTCTTTGCCTAAAACACCCTCCATGAAGGTTATACAATTATAAATATTAGAAGGCCTAAGAGGAAACACAATTAAAGCACGATGAAAAATAACAAGAGGGAAATTGAACTTAATAGAATCAATCATGTTAACCATTTTTCAAGATTCTAGTGAAGTGTTAGACAACCAGACACATCTCACATTAACCAATCCTCATTATGTTTCTCTATCCTCCCCAATAACCTCCTATGCTAGCATTGAGACTTGTAAAGCAATCATTTGTTTTTTATTGTTGGGAATAGTCCACCATTTTAATATCATGTGCCTAGGTCTCTAGTATATATAGGAAGCAAAAAAAACAAGTCGGGAGTAATCTTGCCAAAAGAGGTCTCCGTAGAACTACTTGAGCTAGGACCATTGAAATCCCACTATCTACTTGTGTTTGTGTCCCCTCTAAGCAATTTAGATGTAAGCACCAAGTTTGGCAAGACAAATTGAGCCAAGCCAATTGTTGTCCCAATCAATCCCAACTACCAAACAACTTTTGATCAGCACATCCCAACATTGAAGGACAATGTCATAAATTTAGTAATTTTGCAATAGAATAGAGAGGTCTAATACATAAAGAATAAAATATGCTCATACATCATCATCAAAAATGTTTTATATGGATCATTCCAAATCTTAAGAGAATTCAATACTAGTTAAGCATTATGTTGCTTTACTCTAAATATTTATCAAGTCGTGAGAGGGTTGCACAAGAGGATTCTTCAAGGGATGAGAGGAACAATGACAAAAACAATTTTGCTTTCCTCAATTCTACATTTGATCTCCCAATGTTTCCCAAACAATAATAATAACCAAATGTAGGGAGTCCACCAACATTATCTCCAAGACCTTCTCCAAAAGTATTTTCACAAAACTTGTCAAGAACATATCCATAGTCTTGTAGGTAGACTGTTGCGTCATGTGTCACCTTGCAAGAAGGCCAAACTCAATACTTGTTGCAGAGGGTAGATAGGCTTAAAATCTAGTCTCTGGTTATCATTCCTTCATAACAATTTGAAAATATATACAAAGAGATTATTGCCTTTAAAAATCCTGATCCATTAGTAAAATTTAAAAAATAAATAAAATTCGAAAAGAATCTTAAAAAATGCAAAAAAACCCTTCCAAGAGGATCTATTCTTCAAAATTGGTTCCCAATATGTTATACTAATCCAAGAAATTTGAGAGACTCACAAAAGTGCATCCATTTATGTGTAAATATTAACTACAAGCATACATGAATGAAAGGAGCAAGGAAGAGAAGTAAGGGCCTCAGGGATGATGTCTGCCTCCCCACTCCTTAACATATGAAATGATGACATGCATCCTCTCCATCGCTAGTTCCTTTGACTATTAGCATGTGGTGGGAAGGGATTAAGATAGAATGGGACCTATTTTTCCCATTCCATCCTGTTTTCCTCACTTGTGCTAGTAGCACATTCCCATGAATGACATTTCTACCACCTATTTTGCCAAAAGCCAAAAAATAGGATGGTCACAAAGTTCACATTGCTTTATAGGCCTTGAGAAGCTTCCACAAACGTCAAAAATGGTGATAATAAGTTGGACACTTTGGAGCTCCTCTTTGACCAATCAAGCTCTTGCTTTTGCATCTTGCTCTAGCTAAAGTCTTCCTTGTAGGGTGAAACAATGCTCTGTGAGGAACGGTGGAGACAAATGGGAACACATATAGATCAGCAAGGACTTACTAGATCCTATTTAGACCCTATTCACATTTCATGCAAGGACTGGTAAAAATAAACCAAGTTGCAATTTTTAACACATACACAGTTATGAAACAACATTTTTATAGTCTAGAGGTAGATATTCAGACTCTACACTCATAAAGATGACAGACGTGTCTCTGGAAGAAAATGTCCCAATAATCATTATTGCTTTAGGGTGTCTACCAAGCTAGAAGGGGGTAGCAACCAATTTTAAACCCAAAAATCATGATTATTATAAAAAGAATGTTGGAGATAAGTGCACACTAGGTGTACTATTTCCCTAGTCTACATTTGTCTAGTCTCAGTTTAGTCTTTGTGTCTTGAGTGTGTGCCATGTGGCACCTCTACAATTATCCCATAAGCACTCTTGCTCTATGTCTTGTACTTTGGCCCATATATTCATGGGTCACATCATTGCAATCTATCTAGCTTGTGTCTTGTCTACACTCATCTCAAGGTAACTCTTTGTCCTTCAATCTTGTTCTTATTTCACTTCTAGTCTTCTAGTTTCTAGCTCTTGCTTTTATATTCCTACATGGTATCAGAGCCAACTTCCCTTCCTGTCATCTTCCTCTACATCAGGCCACCTGTCCTCGGAATTTGCCCGCCATTTTCTACACGTTTTTCTCCAGCTGCTGGTCGCCCTTCTCTGCCCCGACACTTGCTCCAAATCTGGCCGCTCATTTCTGCTCCTGATGCTGCACGTATTCCTGCTCTAGCTACGGCCATCTTCATATATGATGCTGTAGCAGCCCTGCGACAGGCCGCCCCCCATCCCTGCAAACAGCCGCTGCTGTTTACCTCTGGCTGCCGCCCTATTTCTGTCCCTGTTCATCCGTCTACAATTGTCCGCCTGCTGAATCTGCTGCCACTTGCTCTACTCACTTCAGTTCTGCCATCGCCTCCTCTTGAAGAGTCTACAAGGTACTATGCATTGTCTCTTTCAGTTTGCTGAGCAGTCCTTTTTGTTATCCTCATATCTGCAAACTGCTGGTTCCTCATGCTTCGATGGGCTGTCACATGCTATGGCCTTGACAAGTGGTGAGAGAGCCGGCTTCTTGGATCTCTTCTTTCATTCATTTCTGCAATCTTGTAAGGGAATAGACACTGCCCTTGCATCTTAGCAAGAGGTAAGACCTTCCCACATGGCCTCTTCTACTCATTCTCTCATGTCTATAGACAAATTCAATGGATCCAACTTTCATACTTGGCAAATTAAAATCAAGTGCCATCTTATGAAAGAAGGTCTTTGGGACATTGTTCATCGTGCTGCTCCCGAAGATTCCGACATTGAGCAAGTTATCACTTATGTTTCCACTACCAAGAACGACAAAGCCTATGCTATCATCTTGCTCAGTCTTGGAGATGATTACATTCATCACATCTCCGACATACAGTCTGCTTCTCAAGCATGGATCACTTTGGATACCCTTTTTGGACCCCGATCTAAAAACTCTAAGATTGCACTTATGATCTCATTCTTTGATCTACATATGCAGGAGGGAGCTACTATAGCCTCTCATGTCAATTATCTTTGCAGTCTTATGGTTCAGCTTGCATCAGTGAAGTCCCCCATCTCTGAAGATATTGCTATTGCTGTGCTTCTCAAGAGCTTACCTGACACCTATGCTACTCTTGTCACTACCTTCAAGTATCACAATAATCCTACTCTTGAAGGTATCATCAATGTTCTCCAAGAAGAAGAAAGAACTCAACAACAAAAGGTAACTGACACTGCATTTTTAGCAAAGAAAGGAAGTTCTAAGGTAAGAAAGCCTTGCACCCATTGTGGCAAAACTAATCATATGGAGAAGGACTGCTTCAAGGCTCATCCATGCACCCTTTGTGGCCGTGATAATCACCGAGAGAAGGACTGCTACTCCAAACCCTCTACATCAGCCCCTGCATCTACCTCAGCCCATGTTGCTGCAGCATCTCCATCAGCAGATCTTGCTGTTCATTCCTCATATGATGAGAAGTGGGCTTTCTGATTACTTCATCTTTCTTGTCTACCACTTTGACCATCGATGATGTAGGTCAAGGGGTTCTAGTGTCTTACTCATTCTGCTTTTGGACCTCTCTCTTGTCCCTACCCAAGAGGAAGAGTTTGCCCTTGAGGAGGGAATGTCTTCAAGGTCTATCTGTTTGTCTACAATCAGTCTTCTGTCTATCTAGTCTTGTTTGTCTATCTATTTGTCTATCAACCTGACTGTGTTTTGTTTGAGATCCATCTTGTCCCTACCCTTGTGGACCCATATGAGGATATCACTTGAGGAGGGGTGTCTCAGGTTCTTTGTCTGTCATGTCTTCTATCTTGTCTCTCAGTCTATCGGTCTTTATGTCTGTCTTCTAGTCTTGTCTTTCTGTCTTCCTCCTAGTGTCCACTTAAGGAGGGTGTTGGAGATAAGTGCACACTAGGTGTACTATTTCCCTAGTCTACATTTGTCTAGTCTCAGTTTAGTCTTTGCGTCTTGAGTGTGTGCCATGTGGCACCTCTACAATTATCCCATAAGCACTCTTGCTCTATGTCTTGTACTTTGGCCCATATATTCATGGGTCACATCATTGCAATCTATCTAGCTTGTGTCTTGTCTATACTCATCTCAAGGTAACTCTTTGTCCTTCAATCTTGTTCTTATTTCACTTCTAGTCTTCTAGTTTCTAGCTCTTGCTTTTATATTCCTACAAAGAAAACCTCTCTCTCTCTATGAACAGGCTATTAGAGGGCATTCTTGTGATGGAATGACCAGCAAGGCTATTTTCATGCAAGCAAGGCGTGGGAACATCTCTGGAAGTTTTGCAATGGAGCTCCAAACCATTTAATGGAAAAAGGTTTAGGGTTGTTGTTTGCAGAAGAATAGGCCGAAATTCGTTGGAAGGATTTGGCTCCATCTCCTCTCCCTTCCTATTTTCATGCCTAACTTCGCCCATATCCTTGATATTAGGCATATTCTTGATATTAGGTGTGAAAGTAGGGAGCTTCTCTTGAGGTGATCAAAAAAGCGTATTTCATGCTATTTTCTACCTCTGTGTAGAGTTCGAGAGAGCAATTATGCTACATGGGAATGCCCTCTTAGGGCCAGCACCTGCCCACATACGTGCGATGCATATGCCCACACTCCCACCAATTCACACGTGGGGTATCAATTAGGCATCGATGGTGAGGCATTCTGAGCAGTCGAGTGCTGAGATCGCCATCGAACGCAGTGTTGCGGAGTGGGGAATGTGCAATATGCTGAAAGGCTAATGGCCTCAAGCGAGGTGTTTACACACATGGCCCACCCCAAGGGCAGGCAAGATTGCATGCCCATTGCTCCCTCATTGTTGAGATGAGTAGCATGACCCGTCTAAGATGGGTTAGAGACCTGCTCCGCAAGGTCTCAAGGTGGGATCTTTAATTTCAAGAAATACAATTTCAAGTTTCAAGATCCCCTCCACCACAGGTATTGCTTAGCTTGTCTCTAGATGCTCAATTTATTGCTAGGTGAGTGACCATGTGATGTTAATCGAGGGTCAAAGCATTCGCACAAAAAATTATGCCCCCTTCCTTCTCTCTCCTTGGGATCTTCCTTATTCCCTCTCCGAATGGATTTATACACTTGTTTTTTGTTGTCCCATAGACCTTTTGGTCTCCCATGGAGATTAATAGACTGACTCTCTCTCTCTCTCTCTCTTTCTCTTTCTCTCTCTCTCTCTCCCTCTCCCCCCCTCCCGTCACCTCTCCCTCCCGTCGGCCTCTCTCTCTCTCCCTCTCTCTCTCTCTCTCTCTCTCTCTCTCTCGCTTCTACTGCTCCCCTCCATGCTAGCTTCTCCCCCCCCCACCCTTGCTCTCTACCTCCACCCACCTTGCTTGTTGTTCTCTCTCTCCTCAACCCCCGCCACCCTTGCTACGTGCCTCCGCCCTAGTCACTCTTGTGGGAGCCTCGTTTGCCCCTCCAAGCTATCACGGGCATCGCAAGAGCCCTCCAGCCACATCATAGGGGCTTCTTAGCCCCCCTTCTCTATGTGGCGCCTGCTGCTAAGGTAGCGGGTGCACTTGTGTGAGCGGAGAAGATAGAAGACCCGAGTGTCAAGGTTTGCATATCGACACTCAATTAAGTATGTAAGATACAAGACATTGAAATTGAATGCCTATGCAAGAAGTTGAGAGAGACTAGAGGAGACAAGCTCTCCAACCTTTGAGCCCAAATGCAAGATGAAATGAAGAAATGGCAAGAGGAGATGCAAACCAAATGGACATGTGAAAAAGGTAAAATGTTGCAAGACATGAATTGTATTCTAGGTAAAAAAATCAGTCATTTGGCCTCTCAAATTGAGATATTAGAAGCCCATGTTGTTGCCCTTAAAGATGAGGATGACAAAGGCAAGTGCACACTAGGAGGAAGGGGAGTTTCAGCCATCAGTAAACGAGAAGCTAAACACCATTAAAGAATAAATGCAACAGCTCAAAGATGCAAAGGGGGTGCCAGAGGAAGGATACAAGATCATTGATGTGTTCTAGATGGGAAGATGCCCCAAAACCCCTGGTTCGATGATGAGTGTTGAGAGATGAGAGCCCACCTTACATGTGAGTGAGCACTGGGACACTTGACTTCACCAAAGGCAAAATGGATCTCATGCCAAGTGACATGACATAAGAAGAAGGCTTTCCTCATGCTGAGAATGGATGAGGTGATCAGCTCCTTTCGCGGAGGAGACCCTACTACGGGATGGGGGCTCTTGTCGGAGGGGAAGTTGCCCATCCCCATTACAGATCCAGTAGTATGGCAAACATATGCATGCTCCCTATATGATGTCCCAGGTCATGTCCCATATCTATCTATTTATTTATATATAGATAGAGTTATGCCCAAGGTTAAGCAGTGAATTTTTTTAACTCATTGAAGGGTTATTCAAATCAAATGACCAACATTGAGGCAAAAAACAGTCACGTCCAAAAGATTTTAATAGAGAGGGCAAGAAGAGAGAGAGAGAGAGAGAGAGCTTCTGTGTGTGTGTGTGTGTGTGTGTCTTTTTCTCCCTTTGTCCTTGCCCCCCTCTCCCACTCCTTCTCTCTCCCTCCGTCCCTGCCCCTCCCCCTTCTCTCTCTCTCTCTCTCTCTCTCTCTCTCTCACTCTCTCGCCCTCTCTCTCTCTCTCGCTCTCTCTGTCTCTTTGTCTCTCTCCCTCCCTCCCTGTGTGTCTCTCTCTCTCTCTCTCTCTCTCTCTCTCTCTCTCTCTCCCAGTCTCTCTCCCACCCTCCCTCTCTCCCTCCCTGCCTCCCTCCCTCCCTCCCTCTCTCTCTCTCTCTCTCTCTCCATCTATCTATCTATCTCTACCCACACACACATATATACCCCTCACTTTGCCTCTTGCCATTCTATGTGTGTGTGTGTGTGTGTGTCTGTCTGTCTCTCTCTCTCCCTCCGTCCCTGCCCCCCTCTCTCGCTCCCTCTCTCTCCCTCCGTCCCTACCCCCCCTCCCTCTCTCTCTCTCTCTCTCTCCCCCCTCTTTATTTCTCTCTCTTTCTCCCCATCTCTCTCTCTACATTTCTCTCTCTCTCTCTCTCTCTCTCTCTCTCTCTCTCTCCCCCCCCCCCCCCCCCATCTGTGTGTGTGTGTGTGTGTGTCTCTCTCTAGTTCTCTCTCTCTCTACTTCTCTGCTACCTCATCCATCTGCGCCGACTGTATTTGAACGTGCCACGTGTCGTCAGTGGGTTGTGCGTGCTGCTCGTCGACCACCACGTGTGCAGACTAGCCCACGCGCAATCTTGCACCATGCCATGTGTCCCCACCCGTTGGCCGCCAGTCTGCAAACTGCCGCCACTAGAGTTGCACCTGTGGCGCACATTTACTTTACCCATGTCTACTAGCCCTTGTTAGCACAGGTAGCAGTACCGCGCCTTTGCCATGTGGCAAGACTGCCTTCGCGGGGTATTGATGGACTCTGGGTTTCGCTCCCACTGTGTCACTGTAGGCATGCTGTGACTTTTTGAGCCGCCTCCAACCATGTTCCCTGCATGCCACACGTCATGATGAGCAACAGTTGCTTGGTCCCACAGTCGGACAGTCCGCCACCACCATTTACTCCCAAGCTAATGGCGACGTGCCATGTGGCTGCTTTTGCCCCGTCTGTCCCTTTTCCTGCAGCCTCTGCCCCCGATCGCATAGCGCCACGTCTTTTCTCGCAATGCACCATGTCACCCCAGATTGTGCCATGTCCTCTCTACGCTTTGGTCCTCTTGCACTGTCGTGCCACATGGCTGGCTACAGTTTGTCCCCTCTTCTACATATGCCATGCATGGGTTTAAGCTTCTCTCCTTTTCCCCGAACCTCCTCCTCTTCCCGAACCTCCCTCCTCCTCCATCGAACCTCCAGAATTTGCCCCTGAACCTCCAAATTCGTGCCATGTCATGAGGTGTGCTAATAGAATAGAGGAAGAATAGAAGATGCATTTGAATGAAGGTTGGGGGGGGGGGCTTGGGGACCCATAGGGTGTAAACGGCTTGAGAGTGGTATAAGTAGGTAGTTTCCAATGTTTCTTTCCCTTGGGTGGCGTGCAAAAACACACCCACACAACTCAGGGTGTTTACACACTTGCCCGCCCGTGGGCACTCCCAAGGCTCATGGACGGGCAAGATTGCCCACCCACAGCCCGCCCACGGTTGAGATGCATTTATTGCATCTTGGGCACTCGCAGTGTGTAAACACCCATCACACTAACACTGAAGTCACACAGTCCTCTCGCAATGCCGATGCTTGGTTGTCTCCATGCTCCTCAACCACTGGGAGTGGGAGCATCAACAGCAACAGCAACAGCAACAGCAACAGCAACTGCATTAGCTTCAGCAACAGCATCATCATCATCAGCTGCAGCAGGAGCTTCATCCCCACTCTCCTCTTGCCTCTCCTCCCGCTTCACCTCCATCACCATGACCTCAGGTCGTCCCAGACCTTGCCCCTCTCCCTCTTCCGCTCCCCTCATCCCCCCCCCCCCCTCCCCTGCCCTGCCACATGATTCTCAGCAGACCCATGTATTTGATTCACCCTCCCCTTCGCCTCCTTTCATGCTCGTTTTTTCAGGTACGCAGTAGCTGTTTGTTTCTCGTTTTGTTCCTTAGGCATGGTTCTGTTTCTTTCCATGCTTGCGCAATCAATGTTAACGCTTAAAAGCACGAGCTTTGCTCCAGGAAAATCTCCACGACTTTCACCACATGGCTGTACAGCCTTGCAAACGGACTCTAAAGTATTGCCACGTGGCGACACCTGTAAACCTAACGCTTCCAAACGCATTGTTGCTTGTATTGCCAATTGAAGATATCTGAAATGGATCATTTGCCTCATCTTGTTACTGTTCTCAACTTTGAAAATTTATTGAATAGTGATGGCGGGGATCTCGTGTGCATGTCCACTAGCATGGATAGAGCCGTTTAATTTTAAATGGAAGGCCCCTTGCTGAATCATTAAAGCGCGGATCCATTGAACATTCAACTCAACCCTATGATTTATGACCTTTGTCTTTGCAGGCCCATGACATAATTTGATTAACGTGCTGGAAAGGGAGTCCTGGTGCCTCAGCTGAAGGCACAATCCAAGCTATTCAAGGCCTTGTTTAGATAACCTTCAACCAAATTTGTACTAAAGAATCTCCTTGGCTCTAATACCACGCATAGCAGGGACTGGCTACTATGACATCCCCAGAGGGCCCAATCAGCATATTTCTGCATTCATTGCACATTTTCTGGTATTAGCCTGGATGTGCACTCGTAAAGGGCTGGAATAGAGTCTGCAATGAGCTTCTGCAATGCTTCCCGCCCAATGGGTGCCTTATATAGGGAACTAGGCCCTATGGTATCTGGCCAATTGGGCCCTTGTTTTGCCAATTGGGGTTAGGGCTGGCTGGCTGACTGGGTCAGACTACTGGAGTCTATGAACTTGCCTACGAGGAGAGCCATGGGGATCTATAAATTCCCCTTACTTGCTCCATTTCTTCTAGGCTGCATACAACCCAGGTGTGGCCCAAAAGATTGCCAACATGTCACGTGCACGGATTGGTATTTGACGTTACTGGGTACACAAGACTAGCTCGGGTAGCGTGGGGAGGCTTAGGGCTAGGCAGGCTTGATTCTCGGGTTGAGTAGCAAGGGTACGAACCTGTTAGTGGTCTTTGCTATTTTTGGCGCATTGGGTCCGAGTCTATATAAGGGCCCTAGAGGTTCAGTTCTCAGAGAGCCGATGTGAGTAAGTCTCGTTCCTAGGTGCTAGGTCTGATCTTGGATTGAGTCGCGGACGCGCGTCTACTTCATAGCGTAGCCCAAGGCCCAAGAGCAGATCCCAAGCTTCACGGCACCACTTGGTGGTATGGGACATCAGGCTAGTTAGGCTCTGGTTGGGAGTTCGTGCCAGTAGCTCAGCTCATGGCTCGGAGGGGACATCTCCTGATTTGGGATCGCATCTCGTAGATGTCATGGTTGGGTGGTGAGCAGCCTGCTCAGATTCCTCACGTTTGGTGTGTTCTTGTGTTTGTTTGCAGGTCAAAGGTTTGAGGATTGCTGGGTTTGTGTCAGTTGGTATCAGAGCCAACTCCTGCGATAGGAATCTCTGTTGCGAGAAATTTGGACGAGATTTTCTCCAGGTATGCCTCAGTTTCGAAATTCATGTTCATGCCTTGCAAGTGTCAGCTGGTTCATGGTTTAAGGGTAGTGGTTGGATTGGGAAAGAAGGAGAAAGAGAGAGTGGGTGAATTCGATGTTGATATGAGGGGTTAGGTGAGAGAGAGTGAGAGGTGTAGCTTGGAGAGAGCGGAGAGGATTGTAGGAGAGACGTGAGAGGAGCCGCTAGGCAAGTGATGGGTTGAGGGGAACCCTAGTGATCCCGCGTACGGCCAGGCTGCGCAGAGATCAGGATGGCGCCATGCAAGGGAGTGCAGAGGGGTGCGCCATAGGTTGGAGTAGGGTCGCGGTAAGGCTGAGCTGTTTTGGGGGGGCCTAGAAGCTAAAAAAAGCACCACACCTCCAAGATTAGGAGGGTGGGCTTTTTTAGAAAGCTGAGCTTTCTAAAAGCTTGGACCTCCCACCTTATAGCCTGGTGAAATTGCAGCTCTGCCCCAGATCGTGATTGTGCGCACAGCACAGACTAGAGCAGGAGTATCCGGGTTCAGTGACTCAGGCTGATCGTCAGCTTCGTACCTCTTTTCATTGGCCAACCTCTCTTCTCTTTCGTCACCTCCTATTTGGCCAGCTTTCCCTCTGTTCTAGTCTCTAGTTCTTATCCCACCTGTTGCTTCTCTTCTCTAAGTCTGCTTCCTTCATCAGATCAGATGTTTGATTCCATAGACCCCGGGCTCGCAATGGGTGATCAAGATATGAACTACCATGCATATGATGACTAGGGCCTCTACGATGATTTGACTGCCTTTAGTGAATTCACCACTGCTCTCGATGAAAAGCACCGAGAGAAAGGCATCCCCTTCTTTCGTTACATGGTCATTAATGCCAGGAAATTCCAGCTCAGCTGTGGGGGTTGGAGGCCCACCAGAGCTCCTCATTGGGAGAATTATCAGATTTCTGCAAACTTGCAGAAATTTTTTTGGCAGAGGCTTTGGAAATCCCACGGAATAGAAAAATCACTCTCTTCTTTTGGCTTTCTATTCAGGGTGGGATAGCAGTGAATCAATGGAGATCCAGGTTTGTGTGCTGACCCCTACTTGCCCTCGTTGCCTTTCTGCTTCGGAGACAGTATAGCACTGCCTTTGGGATTGCAGACAGGCGAGCATCATATGGAAGGGGATTGCAAGACTTTTCAGCACTTTTGTTCGCCTCCCCTTCTATATGACCTGGGGATCAGTGGCTTGGCTCACTCTTTCAGGGCCCCAGGTTTTCTTCGAGAGACATGACTTGTCTTGGGCTCTACACATCCGACGACACCTTGTGGAGTCGCCCTCTTTAGAGGATGTTTCGGCCACTCTCTTCAGGGCTACTCATTCCTCGGTTGACTCTCCATGGGAGGTTTTAGCTAGCATTGCAGCATGGCACATTTGGAGAGCCAGATGCACTGAGGCTATGGAGGGTTCTCAGGTTTACCCTTCTCAAATCTTGGCCAGTACTTGGACAGATACGGTACACACTCTGATGGCCATATGGGCGACCATGTAAGGATCCTCTCGAGCAGCCTCCTCCAGGAGAGTTACTTTTTTAAGGGATTGGAGAGACTCTCCCTTCCTTGCTAAGACTTCTACAGGGTTGAGTTGGCATTTTCAGCCTCAGCCTTGGTTTCTTTCTACCTCATTCTTCTGAGGTGTTTTTATTACACGCTTAGCATGATGTAATTCCGCTCAGAGCTTGCTCTAGCGAGTTTCTTTCTTACTTAATAGAAGTCTCTTTTTTGCAAAAAAAAAAAGTTCGAGCGAGTTAATACGAATCAAACGGGGTTGACATAGCAATTTCAAGGGATTCAGACTTCTCTCACTTTTGACTAGCACTGTTTAGGCGCTCACGCATGTGGATGCCTTGGCTTCAGTGTTAGGTCCGAATATCACTCCAGATCCTTTTCTTGGAGATCAGAAGTCTCGTACCAAGGAGGTAGTTGACACTTGGTTGCACAAGTGGCAAGTAAACTTCCAGTTTCACCCTCACTCAGATGACAAGAAGATGCAACTTGCAGCAGGGTATATGTCAGGGAAGACTTTATTGTGGTGGAAGGAACTTCGACCCAAGCCTATAACATGGATAGAATTTGAAGAGGTCTTCAGGAAAGAGTTTCTGAAGGAGGAGGAAAATTACGATATCGTAGGCAAGCTCAAGGCCCTCGATATTTCCAAGCTGAATTTGACTTTTGAGGTTTATCTTCAGAGGTTTCGGGATTTGTAGACCAGAGCTATCAAGATGGATCCAGTTACCTTGTTAGGTTTCTTTGTGGATGGTTTGCCTGACTCGTACAAGCTTCAGATTAAGAACAAGTGTAACACTTTGCAAGAGGCCATGAACTATGCGCATATCTATGATGATTTCATGGCCAGCGCAAAGGGAACCACTGTTGCCGACACGAGTGGGAAGAACAAGAGGAAGTTCTTCCAATCTACCACTGGTACCGGGGAGTCGAAGTCTATAGACAATGCCTCCAAGAAGAACTCGACTCAGACGAAGAATGGTCATGCTTGTTTCTTACGCACATTGAAGTTAAAGAAAGAAGGACGTTGCTTCATATGCGAGGAGCGGGGCCACACTCGAATGATTGTCCTAAGCGCAACAACCAGATGCAAGTGCTGGGACCAAAGCTCCATGCGGGACAAGGTACCAAAGCCAAGGGAGCTAACCAAGCCTCGATGACATGTATTTCTATAAATGTCATTACCTGCCTACTTTCTTGTAATTGCACTTTTAATAATTCATTATTTTAATTCATTATTTGGCCCCCATGATATTTTCAGAGTTTATGGAGAAGTAAGGGACCAAAGAGTTCACATTCTCTTTGACCCGGGCAGCTCTAACAATTTTGTTAACTACAAACTTGTGCAGAGGATGGGGTTGTTCACGATACATAGCGATCACACCTACGAAGTGCAGCTTCCAGCTGGGAAGTAGTTTTGGGATCGCAAGATTGAAGCACTTTCTATCTGGATTCAAGACTACACAGGTGCTCTTACGTGCTATGTCATGCACTTGGAACATGTGGACTTGTTAATCGGAATAGAGTGGTTTAAAACCCTCAATATTCGGATTGGATGGAAAGAGCATACACTCTCTTTTTTGGATAAGGACACCCAATTTTGTATTCAGTGTGATAATATTCCCTCTTCTCAGGGACCTATTGTATCTGCGATGCAGTTTCGGAATGTAATAAACACTTCTCATTATGATGTATATTAGTGTGTCTTTAGAAACCCAGTATAGCTACTTATGCTTGGGCACTGATGACGACATAAGTGTTGCTTTGCTTGCTAAGTATGTCTTCCTTTTGTTTTTCATAAAAATTTTTGTTTACCTCCTTTTTCTTCTCTTTCATTTTCTCTTTTATTTTCTTTGTAGATTTTTGATCTTTAGAACAACAAAAATTCTAAATTTGTATGATTGGACTTATTCTAGTCTTACAAAGGTATATATATATATATATATAATATATCAGTGTGTTTTGATTCCGCTTTCTTCATTTGTTGTCTCTGTTAATAACAAAAATGATTTAAGCGTGTTTGAACACCGTGAATTGAGAACGTTGTTGGATGATTTCATGCATGTATTCCCTACTCAACTACTGGAAGGTTTACCTCTAGAACGGGTAGTAGACCATCGCATAGATTTAGTACCTGGGGCTCAACCTATTAGTATTCCACCTTATAGGATGAGCCAGCTTGAGGAGGATGAGTTAGCTTCACAGCTACAAGATTATCTGAATATGGGCTACATTTGCCCAAGTAAATCACCTTGGGGAGCATCTTTCTTAAGAAAGAAGAAAGATAGTTCGTGGAGAATGTGTATAGATTATAAACGATTGAATAAAGTGACAATTAAGAATCGATACTCTCTTCCTCGTTCCGATGATTTGTTATACCGTTTGGCTGGAGCAAAGTATTTCACTAAGATTGATTTGCGTACGGGTTATCACCAAATCCGTATCTATACGAAATACATAGATAGAACCGCATTCCGGACTAGGTATGGCCATTACGAGTTTCTCGTATTATCTTTTGGTTTGACCAATGCTCCTGCTACCTTCCAACAAATGATGAACGATTTGTTTCGAGATTTTCTGGGCAAATTCGTTGTCGTGTTCTTAGATGACATCTTGGTATATAGCCACACGCTAGAGGATCATATTGGACACCTCCGAATTGTCTTAGTTATTCTAAGACAGCATAAGCTAGATGCCAAGATGAGTAAAGGTGACTTATTTATGAAGGAGATCATTTACTTAGGACACAAGATTTCTTCTGAAGGTATTCGGACAAGATGCCAAGATGAGTAAGGGTGACTTATTTATGAAGGAGATCATTTACTTAGGACACAAGATTTCTTCTGAAGCTAGATGCCAAGATGAGTAAGGTGACTTATTTATGAAGGAGATCATTTACTTAGGACACAAGATTTCTTCTGAAGGTATTAGCATTGATCTGGATCGTATCCAGAAGGTTTTGGAATGGCCTATCCCTTAGACTATGAAACAACTTCGTTCTTTCCTAGGATTAACGGTTTTTCTATGGTAGTTTGTGCGTGATTATTCGAACATCATGGCACCCCTGACCAACATATTGAAAGGTTGTGGACGCAGGTCTACCCAGCCGATCTCTTGGAATAATGCATTGAACAAGGCTTTTGAAACCTTGAAGTTAACTATCAAGGAAGCACCTGTTCTTACATTATGCGATCCTACCCGGCCTTATGTTTTAGAGGCCGATGCGAGTGATTTTGCGATTGGGGCAGCTTTATTCCAAGAAGGTAGACCTGTAGCTTTCGAGAGTAAAAAACTAGACGACACCCAATATCGTTGGCCCACACTAGAAAAGGAACTCTATGCCGTTGTGTATGCTTTGAAAGTTTGGAGACTCTACTTGTATGGTTCGAAGTTTCTTGTATTGACAGATCATCAGTCAATCAAGTATGTGTGTGATGGATTTGAATTAAGGGGAAAAAAGGCTAGATGGGCAGATTTAATGCAAGATTTTGATTTTGAAATACGTTATTAAAAGGGTTCGATGAATAGTGTGGCCGATGCCTTAAATCGAGTCAAGTTTGTAAATGCTATGTCATTTACGAAAATATCCTGAGACCTATTTCAATCCTTAAGGAGGCTTTACGCAACTGATAGTCATTTTAGTTCTTATTAGCAGAAAGTCTAGGATGGGAGCTCCATGGTTGACTAGGACTCTGGGATTGTGCCACCTATGGTACAGGCGGCGGGAGGTCAGTGGTTGATTAGGAACGGCTTGCTGTTCCGGAATGAAAACATGTGTGCCAGATGTTTCGGATCTTCAATCCAAGATTCTCTGGGAGTGTCTTGATGCTCCTAGTGCTAGACATCTAGGTATACATCGAACTCTGTCTCTTGTGAAACATACCTTTTATTGGCCTAAGATGCGTGCATTTATTGAAAACTATGTGGTAGGTTGCCGGGTTTGTTAGGTTACTAAGGCAGAATGCCTTAGAAGCGTGGGTTTATTACAGCCATTGCAAATCCCGGGTAATAAATAAGAAGGTATTTCCATGGATTTTATTACCGGTTTGCCTCGAATGCGCAAGGGTCATGACTCCATTTGGGTCATAGTGGACCATCTGACAAAAATGGCTAGATTCTTATCTACTAGAACAACTATTTCAGCTGTTGAGCTGGCTCACGAGTTTGTGGACCACTTATTTAAGCTGTATGGTTTGGCGTATGACATAGTCAGCGACAGGGACTTAAAGTTTACAAGTAACTTCTGGACACTTGTTTTTGAGAAGTTGGAAACTACTCTAAGTATGAGTTCCTTAGATCATGCATAATCTGATGGTAGTATAGAGAAGGTCAACCAATTGGTTGAAGATATGCTTCAGGCATATGTTTCTAAGCGACAGTCTTCATGGAAAGATTATCTCCCCATGATAGAATTTGCTTATAACAGTGCAAAGCATTTGAGTATTGGTTACAGTCCTTTTATGCTTATGTACGGGTTTCAACCTAAGTCACCAGTTGTGGTTGGGTTAAAGGGAATTCAAAATGATGCTGCAAAGACCTTCTTGCAAGACATGCAAGAAATGTTGCAATTTGCCAAGGAGTCTATTAGAAGTGCCCAAGATCGGGACATTTTTTATCCTAATAGACATCGTTTACCTAGAGAGTTCTCTGAAGGAACGATGGTATATTTGCGTATGCCCAAGGAATCCAAGAGCCTAAGTACTGGTTTGGTTCCGAAATTATCCCCCAGATATAGTGGTCCTTTCAAGATTATTAAAAGAATTGGACGAGTTGCATATAAACTAGAATTGCCTCTTGATGTTAAAGTACATCAAATGTTTCATGTCAGTAGACTGAAATAGTTACCGGGTGTGGATGATCAACTTGTTTCTCCTCAAGAAATAATAGAAGTTACATATTTGACTTTTATTCCACACGAGCTTGAGAGTATTCTTGAATTTCGTGAACGACAGATTCGTAATAGAACTATCACGGAATATGAGATCAAGTGGAAGGATTGTGTTGAGGAGGATGCAACATGGGAGACCTTACAGAACCTCCAGAGGACATTCCCGGGTTTTTTAGCGAACTCAGGAGTGAGTTCTCAGAGGAGGGGAAGTATGTCATGTGCACGGATTGGTATTTGACGTGTACTGGGTACACAAGACTTAGCTTGGGTAGCCTGGGGAGGCTTAGGGCTAGGCAGGCTTGATTCTCGGGTTGAGTGGCAAGGGTATGAACCAGTTAGTAGCCTTCGCTATTTTTGGCCCTTTGGGCCCGAGTCTATATAAGGGGCTCAGAGGTTCAGTTCTTAGAGAGCTGATGGGAGTAAGTCTCGTTCCCAGGTGCTAGGTCTGATCCTGGATTGAGTCGCAGATGCGCCTGCTTTATAGCATAGCCCAAGGCCCAACAGCAGATCCCAGGCTTCCCGGTGCCACTTGGTGTTATGGGACCCCTGGCTGGTTAGGATCTGGTTGGGAGTTCGTGCCAGTAGCTCAGCTCGTGGCTCGGAGGGGACATCTCCTGATTCGGGATCGCATCCCATAGATTTCATGGTTGGGTGGTTAGCAGCCTGCTCAGATTCCTCACGTTTGGTGTGTTCTTGTGTTTGTTTGCAGATCAGAGGTTTTAGGAGTGCTAGGAATGTGTCACAACACCACGGCTTTCCCTTCCAAGACAGATCTGCCTTTATGGTTGGATCTCCATCAAATACAAGAAGTACAAGTATGTGCTGCCTATGTGGCAGCTTATTTGTTGCATACATGGCAGCCTCTCTCCCCCTTCATAGTCCCTCTAGCACCTACAAGTGTCACTCCCCCATGCTCTCCTCATTTGTGGGCTTACAAGCAGGGAGTTTACCCTTCTTTTCTGACAAGTTGCATGCTAGATATAGCAAATGGGGACTTCTTGGCAAGAAGTCTGGAGTAGAGATGGAAGTAGGAAAGTGTTTGCTAACCAGAAATCGTTGCTCCTTCGTCTTGGCCAATTAGCTGTTTGTCTTTCAAGTGTTACAATGGGGAGTAGGATCTTAAGGATCATGTTGGGAGCTACTAGCTAACTCCCTGACAAATGACTAACTAAACTAGATATTTTTAAAGAGCACCATGGTCATCTCCTTGAGACTTCTTGTACCTATGGGGACTAGGCCTCTGAATTCTCTCTCTAGTAACTGCCCCATTGCTTTTGTGCTCCAAGTTTGACTCAAGTATAAGGCTGAAATGGATGACAAGAATGAGGGCAAGGCCCTACGTCTATAGCCCTCAGAACTAGCTGGCCAGCCTGGAGGACAAACTAGCCGACCTTGAATGATTGTGCCCCAGGTTGACTGCTAAAAGGCCTATGGCCATATCTTTCTGGCAGGTGCTCTGGTTAATGAGCTAATTTATGGGATGGGGTCTGATTTTTATTGGTGCATGCTTTCTACTAGATAATGTTTTGGTACATGCCAAATAGATAGGCAGTATGCAGTGTACCAGATAATGATGCAATTGACATGTTATACCCTGAGGGAAGTTTATAATGGGTGCCAAGAAGAATTTGTGGACATCATCTGAAACATTCATTCTTAAACATTGATTCTCTCATGGCACCTCTTCTTTATGTTTGTAGTGGCTTTTTTTTATCTCAGAATTGTGAGTGCTGACCCCTAACTTGCAACATGAAGCTGAAGCCTTGGAACCGCCCCAACAACCTATGCGTATCATTAATTCTCTGACGGCACTTTTCTTTATGTTTGTAGCGGCTTAATTCTACCTCAGAGTTGTGAGTGCTGACCTTTAACTTGCACCATCCTTAACTTGCAACATGAAGCTGAAGGCTTGGAACCGCCCCAACAACCTATGCGTATCAAGCTTCAAACTAGCACCAATCAGCAGTCTGGAGTGTCTTGCAACAGAGTAACAAGCTAAAGAATTCTATTCAGAAAATACATGTTGCTGCAGTCCTTGAAGGATCTATTGTTGAACATTGTTGTGATTAGTTGGCTTTGAAAACAACCCAAGCATGATAGCCCAATGTAGAAACTGAGCCAAGCTGAGGCACTACAATCAACTTGTGTGTAACTGACATTAGAGAAGAGCCTCCTGTGCTATTTGTTATCGGTGCTGTAACTAACGGCATCGGAGATGGAGGCAGTGCTCCTGGGGGAATTATCGCTGCACATACTCCCTTTACTTTGCTGTCCTGCATTTGCATCAGGCATTCATTGGCCAGGTGTTTGCTTGCACAACTGCGAAAACACTTTTTGTTGGCCCTGTTGTGCGTTGTGAAGACTTGTGTTTTTGTAGCTGTGGCTTCGGAGGAGTCATTGGCAGACTTGTACTTGGCTTCCATTCGTCTGAAAGTAGTGGCAAGGTATAAGGCCTCACCCATTTTTGGATTCAAGGGATGCACATCATCTCTGAACTTAGTTTTGAAATAGTTTTCAATGCATTGGGGAGGGGACGAGCATTTTCTGAGCAAAATCTTCCGAGCGTCCGAGCGAAGGAAAAAAAAAGCTTCCAACTATGCAAAAATATGGCAAAAATGGATCAGAAGTAAACATAGTTTCACTTAGAAATATGCAAAGTATTATAGCAATACCTATTTTATACACGAATCTTTATGTGAATCTTTGGGAATGGTGAGAACAGAATGGGATGGCTTTTGAAGAAACCCACATGTAGAGTAGACTTCTCCATGAAAGTTCCCTTATGATCCTTCTTATGACTTTTACTTAATAGGGGGTGACATTGAACAATCTCTCTCAACCAATCTTCATGAAAGGGCTTCTCCAAAGAAAACTCATTGAAGCAAGCCATCAAGGTAGTTTCGCCAGTGAAACCCCTTTGAAGTAGTCTTCCAAGGTAGTTTCGTTGGCGAAACTACCTTGGACAGCACTTTTAAAAGTGACATAACTTTCACATCCAATGTCCAAATATAGTCATTCATCCACTCAAATTGATCGGAAAACCCCATTTGAGCACATCTATGGGGTTATATTTTGAAAAATCTTACATATATAGTATCAAATATTACATGCATTTTATGAAAGTGATATTTAAGCCCAAGTTAATACTTGTTTATAGTAATTTAAACTTCTTTAAAAACATGTCCATAAATATCTTGTTATTAATACTATAAAAACAATAGAAAGATGTTGCCATATGATATAAATGTGTTTAATAAGTAATTATTTATGTATAATATTATTACATTGAGAGTGATTATGAGGGATGTTTCTTAAAGGAATTATTTTTCAACACTTTTTTAAGGTAATAACAAGGGTACAAATGAATGTCTATGAATAAGAAGATTTATGTTATGTAAAAATGAATGAGTGACTAGTCTGTATAAAATAAAAGTGAAAATACCATGTTTCCTAAAGAAATACTATTTTTTAAATCTCTTGAAAAACACGCTCGGATAAACCTGCTCATAGGTTTTTGCTCGTAAAATTGACGCATCCCATTGGGGAACCTACAACAATTTGCTAAATCCAGAAGAAAACAGTATACATACAAAATCATACTGACATGGAACATGCCCTTGTACACATAGCATATTGTTGCAAGACACATAAAATTGCTTCAATTGGTCGCAGGATGTGGAGATTGGCGCAATTCAATAAAGTTTCAATTCAGTGTATTATCATCCAACAAAGATTAACTGACATGTTATGCTGCTAATTGATCTAAATTGAAATGAATTGGTCTTGCATAGAATCTTGTTTTCTTTTTGGCCTCCTTTGATGTCATTAGTGTTTAAAAGGCCCAATTTTATGGTAATTATTACATGTCAAAGATAGAAACAAGGTGCATGATAGCAGCATTGATGCAGGTGGTACAGCTTTCAATGGTGTAGTGGAAGAACTCAAAAAGTTCACAACTCATGTGACTCACGTTCTCCCAGTCTCAGACAATGGAGGCAGCACAGCTGAAATTGTCCGTGTGCTTGGTTGGTTGGCTTTTATGATCCTATTTTGGTGATCCATTTAAAGGCATGCATCATTAAGAGCTACAATTTAGTAATGTCTCATTTAAGTGCTACTCCCTTTGTTCCGTATGTTACTGGTTCAACTTTATCTTTGGCATTGTCTTTCTTAATAGGTGGACCAGCTGTTGGAGATATTCGGTCTAGATGTGTTCGGTTGTCTGATGAAAGTACCGTAGAGGCAATGGCTGTGAAACGGCTCCTTGGGCATCGCTTACCTTTGAATGCAACCCAGGCAAAAGCGGAGTGGTATGAAGTAAATATTGTTGACCATGGTGGCTTCTACTTTTTTTCCCATCTGCATTTTAGTACATGTGGCTTGTAATTTTTGTGGAGAGGGTATGATGAAGCCATCTATGATATTCATAGAGCAAATTGATAAGAAGCTGATGAGCTCAGCAGGTTTTGAATAAAATGCTTTTGTGGACATTAATAATGAACTTGCTGACATATGTGGGTCCACAGAAATACAGTCTGGACATTTTTCAAGCATAGTATCGAGTCTTCCAGTATGTTGGAATACAATGCTGAGGCTGCCACATGGCTTACGACAGGCAGGACCGCAGCAGTACTGGACTGCCATGTGTTAGGTCAGGACGCCCCTCTGACGATTACCCCTAGCTCACCTCAGTCTCCGACTCTGTCCCCTCTCCCTGTCACGCATTGTATTCTCTTCCCCGCCCTCAGATACCGATGCTGTACTAGACTCCCTTGACTGGGTATTTGGGTATTCTCCAGCTCGCTGTACACATATCCACCTCAGCAGCCGTTGGCCTTCCCTGATCTCTTACAGTAACTCCTCATGGAGTTGCACCCCACACGAGATTGAGAGGTGGAGCAGGAAGGACAGATAGATACCCTCTGGCGTGACTTCCTCACGACCTAGGCAGATGCCTTTGATCTCTGAAAGGCGGTATAGGATATCCGGCGCTGAGCAGATTTAACCCCAGGGAGCAGCCCTGTTGTAGATACCCAGGCTCAGCTGGCGGCATTGCACAAGTGCCGAGATCACCCATAGGTCCACATGGGTGAGGATCTTACTCCCTTGTAGGTAGAGGAGAGACATGTTCTCTTACAGCAGCGGGATGCCACCCATAAGAAGGAAAATTGGGCAGTGGTACGTGAGAAATGCCTCTTGGCTGGTCATCTCCCTTCCCGTCTTCGGAAGGACAATTGGATGCTGTTGACATCTAGTAGAGGAGAGTGTGGCCAATAGTTGTATGTGGAGCTTCTTCATCCTGGTTGGGTGGCATGTTCCTTTCTCTTTGTGTGAACTAGTCTTGACTTGTGTCGCTTTTGCTATTAGCATATGTGCATCGTGAATCCTCTCAAAGGTCCATCCGGTTTGTGGGCCCACTTATAGTCTAGCCATAGATAAAGGCACATTGTATGCTTCTGCTTAGCAGCCCATCGAGTGCTTCCAACAGGCTCTTGATTGGAGCATGTGAAGAGATGGCAGCTGTCATTGATGCATATGCGGTTCTTATGAGGGACATCGGGCATGGTTGCCTAGCTCTCATAGGGGAAATGAGTCTTTGAGTTTGAGGCTGACAGTGGTTCAGTGGCCAACATGGCCTTTGTGATTGTATCCCTAGCACCCAAGCTGCCTCTTGCAGCCTAGGGATATGCAGTCAGGCTATCCAAACAGTGGCCTCCTGGGTGGGAATCGGGGTTGACGTTGTCTACACCATGCATTGCATTTGGGATCAAGGCTAGAAGGACCCGAAGCATTGTGAACACTTTGGTAAGACCTAGCGTACTGGCACATTTACAGATATGTAGATCAACGTATCTTGATCAACAGATTTGTAGATCAACAGACCTAGCCTCGATGCACTTTTGAGCCAGTTGTAGTGAGCTGAGAGCCATGGGCAGCAGTGGTATGCGCCGCACCATTGTGAATAGCTAATTTGTACTCATTTCTTCAAGCTTAATTGGAAGTATGAAAACTCCGTCCTCCTGCCTGCGTGCCTGCCCGCCTTCCCTCCCTGTTCTCTTCCCCCAAAAAAGGGTTCCATTACAAGGAAAATAGCAGTCAAGGCAGCTGCCTGCATGCAGTTATAAGGGTCGCTTAGTCAATTAGGTGATTGACCAAGCAGCTGGCCATGAGATGAAGCAGATCATTCAAATCCCAGTCGCCCCTTGTAAGAGGCATATTGATTTATCAAGGTTTGCAAATTTTCGAAGGGGCTGCCTATTCATGAATGAATGATCAGTGGTCCAAGTGCTCACAACGTAAGAACATTGATGTTTAATATTTTGTCAATTAATGAATGGTTGAGCTGTTATGCTTTGCATCGCTTACATCATCATTGGGTTCCACAGAGAGTTAGGGGGCACTAGGAACCGAGATTGATTCTCACTGCTGGTGTTACTGACTCTTTTCTATCGGTGGGCCTCCTTGCTTCGGCTACAACCCCATATAATTCCTTAAGGAGTGCTCGTTGCTCCAAGCCCGAGCCCATAGCTGTAGTCTGGATTCTGCTATTTGTCAATCTTACAAAAGGGTGGTTGAGTTCTTCTCCTGCAATATGTGTTGGAATGGTTACCTCCCCATTTGTAAGCCCCCATATGAGGAGAGCATGGGGGGGGTGAACCTAGGGTTTGAGGGAGTGCCACATGGGCAGCATCCTGGCTGCCATGTGGGTGCTAGTCAGACAACAAAGAGTGAATTACCTGGAGAGATCAGCATGGCTGCATCAGAAGACACCTTTGTGAAAGGGAGATGGCGGGGACAGGATGTCTTTGATCTGCCCTGGCAGAAAGGATCTGATGAGGAGCATGATTGCGTGGTGATCCAGAAGAAGAGGCGCTTGCAACAGGTGTCTGCAGCAGCAAGGCCAGCACATGGTGCATTAATGGCGGGGGGGAACCAGCAGGAGTGTCTGCCATAGAACTGGCTGGTTAGGGCTCGTTGGAGCCAGCCAACCAGGCCAGCTATTGGGCAGAACTAGGGGCTGGACTCGGCCTTGAAGTGTGGGCCAAAGGCTGTAGAAAAGAGGGCCCCAAAGGGGCATTTATAGGCAGACCAGGTGAGGGCCTGGTCGGCCTGTTTGGGTCGGCCATAGGCAGCCTGACTGGTCAGTTGGTTTTCCCAGCCCCTTGGGGCCTATAAAAGCAGAGGCTCTTGGCCTCATTCCACATCATCTGGAGCAGCAGAGCCTCAGCAGGAGCAGCAGATCAGTACCTATAGGGCCTACATCCAAGAGGTGTATAGGAGGCTGAAGAGCTGCAGAGTCCAGACAAGCTGAGTTAGGGCTGCACACCTAGGCTGACATCCACGGCAGCAAGGTGTAGAGATCAAGTTTGGACAGAAAGTCTACAGACGCTCGACAAGGAGCACGCGGGCTCGAGTCTAGAGATAGCCAGCAAAAAGGAGAAGTACCTTGTGGTAAGATCAGAGGACCACACCATTGGTGGGACTCTGGATCTCTCTCTTTTGTATTGTGTCCATAGTTTTGGACTGTCATGACAAGAGAAATGATTATTTAGTTAATTGATAGTCATTAGAACTTTATTATTGTTAGGCGCCAATTTGATGGTGCGGTTATATGTTTGTATTTATGATCGATCAAGCGGTGTAAATAGTACCGCCAAACTATGTAACATTGGCCAATGATTAGTAATAAAGATGTGCACACACGTGTCTAGGTCCTAGGGGCAATAGGAAAGGGAAAGGGTGCATTAGAGTGCATTGAATGGTAGGTGCATGGGTCATAGGCTAAGGGTAGGTGTAAATGGGAAGATGGAACTTGAGTGATCTCAAGGGACATTAATGAAAGGGTATCACCCTTTCATTGTGAATCTCACGTAGCATTCTTTCTACCACATTGCATTCATCCGTCATCTCTCTCCCACCTTGCATGTAGGTCGAAAAAGAAACAAGTACTCTCACGAGGGCGCTCTTCCCCATTGGAGGGCCAATCGGCATTCAAATTCTGCATGCATTGCACACATTTGCATTTTCGAAAAGCGTGGATCTTCACATTTGGTATCAGAGCAGCGACGATCCACGAGCGGGACGAGAAGAGGGCGACAGTTACGAACGACGGAAGTCGCAAGAGAGGTTGGTGGAAAAGGATCACGACTGACCGATCTCGAGGTTCTGAGACAAGGGATTTTTCTGAAAAATTTTGGCCTTCAACGGCGAACGGCGAACGGGGTGTTCTCTTTTGCCCCCCCCCCCCAATGTGAATGTACCCTTAAACCGTGAGAAAAAGGGATTCCCGTTCTACCCAACCGGAAGTCGGATCGGAATAAGATTTTAAGGGAGTGATCCACCCATCAAGTAACCCCTATAACGGTATCTAGAGCTCCAATCCGCTCAAAACAAGTAGCCCAAACGGAGCGTACCCGTTTACAGCAGAAATACAAGAAGAAAAGCTTCAAAGAGAAGGGAAAGGAGGTCATTTTAAGTGTCTTCTCAACACAAACGAAGCGGGAGTCGGATAAGTACCACCACCTCTACAACACTTGAAGTTTGCTGTAAAATAAACCTTCTTTTTTGAAATTACAGCAAGACATTTTCTCTCTTGTATTAATAAAAGGAAAGAATGGAAGGGGAAGGGACATATAACAATGAACTTATTCCTTTTCCTCCATTACCCCAAGGAGAGAGAGAAAGAACACCTTCACCCCCTCTTGAAGAGGATGGATTAGGTGAGAGTTATACACATCTTGAGTATGATAACCCACAAATAGATTTACAACAGTCTCTCCTTCAAGAACCTACTGATAGGGAGTTCTCCTTTCGTAATGAAAGAAGAAACGAGACCAGCCAAGAACAAGGTGATGAGTTCACGCCTTTAACTCAAAACCCAATACACATGGATTCTAATCCAAGTGCAAGAGGAAGAGAGGAGACTCCTGTTGATAAGCTGGTTTTCCAGCTTAGCAATATGATTGAGCAGTCCATTATGACAAGATTAGGGACTAAGAGGACTTTAAACTTCGGGGATGAAGAGTTGAGTAACCCTTCTAAGAGGTCCAAATTCCAACCGCGAGAGAGAATTGAATTCCCCAAATATGATGGGGCAAGGGAGGCTGACAAAATCCTCAATTGGATTCGTCATTTTGAGCTATACTTTGCCCATCAAGACAAGACCGAGCAAGAGAAGCTTGCTCTTGCCACATTGCATCTGCAGAAGGATGCTCTAATGTGGTGGTCCTTGTCACAAACAGGAAAAGAGCCTATTCATGAATGGGCTAAATTTGTGGAGCAACTAAAAACCACTTTCATGCCACCGAGGCATGAAGAGAACCTAACCTTTCGTTGGGAGAGGTTTAGGCAGTTCGATAATGAGAGTAATGCAGATTTTACAGCCAGATTTTGGAAACTCTCTCTAGAGTTACCCGAAAAGAGTGAGGAAGATAGAAGAAAGAAGTATTTAGCAGCTTTAAGCCCAAAAGTAAGGTATGAGGTTGAAATGTTTAACCCGACCACGCTTAAGGACCTCACTAAGCTGGCTGAAATAGCCGAGAGAAAATTGAATCCTCGTAAACCCTTCAATAAGGAGTATGGGTCATCATCTAAGACCAATAATATACCCACTTTTAGGAAACCAAACCGGTTTAAGAATAATAAAGGGAAGGGTAAAGCTCTTGTAAGGAATGTGAATAGCCAATCACGTCCTGGATGGGTGCCATTTCCTTCTATGACTGACGAAGAGAAGAGGAAATTGATTAAGGAAGGAAAATGTTTCGGTTGTAAGAAACATAAGCCAGGGCACGTATGGCATAAGTGTCCCGTTCTCTTGGCTAAGATTGCCAAGACGAATTCAGTAAAAGGGAAAGCCAAGGCATCCAAGCAGGAGGGTGAGGCTTCCACCTTGTCACCCTCGAAATCTACTGTGACTATTGAGCCAATAGTGAATGCTGTCCATTCAGCCAATACCTTTGGGCCTCATGATCTTTTTAAGGTGTATGGATTCGTGAATGGACAGAGAATAGTGGTTCTCCTAGATGATGGATGTAATTATGACTTAGTAAGTGATAGATTGGCAAAATTACTCCATCTTAAACCAGAACCTATAAAAAACATGTCGCTTTCAGGAGCTTTTAGGGGACACAATGAAGAAGACACATCCATAGTACGAAATATTCCTTTTCGTATACAAAAATATAGAGATCGAAGGGATTTTCTAGTAGCCCCTTTACAAGACGTTGACATGATACTAGGTAAACCATGGCGGTATGATTTTAACCCTGCTATTCATCCTCATACTCATCATTGTTGCTTTGTACATAAGGATGAAAACATAAGGATCGTAGCGGATCGGGACGTGTATACAATTCCATTGATTACTCCTACCCAAGCCAAAAGATTGGTAAAAAGAGGGGTAGATTGCAATCTTGTGTATATACGGGATTCACGAGATCTTCATATCTCAAAAGAAGATCGGAAGAGAAATGAGTTCCTTAGAGCTTATGAGGATCGATTTTCAAGAGATGACTCATTCGAATTGCCCATGGAGAGAGAAGATGATCATGCCATAGACTTAGAGCCAGGAGCTTCCCCTCCATGTAGAGCCCCATATAGGATGAACAGGATAGAAATGGAGGAGGTAGAAAAACAAATTGAAGATCTGTTGCAAAAAGGCCTGATTCGACCAAGCAGTTCTCCATTTGGAGCACCTGTATTATTGGTTAAGAAGAAGGATGAATCATATCGTATGTGTATAGATTACCGTGCTTTGAATAAACTTACGATTAAGAACCGGTATCCGATTCCAAGAGTGGATGATTTATTGGATATGCTTAAAGGTGCTAAAGTTTTTAGCAAATTGGATTTGAAATCTGGTTATCATCAACTTCGTATGAAAGCTGGGCATGAACATAAGACTGCTTTTCGCACTCTCACTGGACATTATGAGTTTTTGGTCATGCCTTTTGGCCTAACTAATGCTCCAGCCACTTTTAGTAGGCTGATGAGAAGGGTTTTGCGACCCTACTTGGGAAAATTTGTCATAGTCTTTTTTGATGACATTTTAGTGTTCAGCCAGAATGAGGAAGAGCATAAGGATCACCTTGCTAAGGTGATGGAGCTTCTAAGGAAGGATCGATTGTTCCTAAATATCAAGAAGAGTGAGTTCTTCAAGACAGAAATAGAGTATTTGGGACACATTGTGTCTGCCGAGGGAATTCGGGTTGACCCTAAAAAGGTCAAGGCCATAATTGAATGGCCAATACCCAAAAACTTACATGAGCTGAGATCCTTCCTAGGGATGTGTAGTTATTATCGCAGATTCATTAAGAATTTTGCACGTCTTGCTTCCCCACTAACAGATTTGTTGAAGAAGCATTCCTTGTATGAGTGGGGAGAGGTTCACCAAGTAGCTTTTGAGGAGCTTAAGAGAACATTAGTGACTGCACCAGTGTTAACACTTCCGGACATGGACAAAGAGTTCTTTGTTGTATGTACGGATGCAAGTGGTACCTCGATTGGGGCAGTGTTGATGCAAGGAGGGCATCCCATTGCTTATGAGAGTAGAAAACTTCAAGGGGCTGAATTGAAATATATCACGTATGAGAAGGAGTTATTGGCAGTCATTCATGCTCTAAAGTTATGGAAGCATTATTTATATGGTTGTGCTTTCAAGATTAAGATTGACCATCAAAGTATCAAGCACTTGTTCTCTCAACCCATTGTCTCTTCAAGACAAATCAAATGGGATGAATATATTCAATCCTTTGGGCAACCAAATATCGAATATCAGCCGGGAAAGGAGAATTTAGTAGCTGATGCTTTGAGTAGACGGCCCCAAGTTAATCACGTTTCTGTGATTAAGGAGAAATCATTAGGAGCAATGGTTGAAGCTTATCCTTTAGATGAGGACTTCGCTGACATTTATGGGAAGATTCAACGTAATGAGGATGGGGATTTAGAGGCTTATTCCATCGTGGATGGATACTTATTTTTGGGACGTGCCATATGTGTACCCAAAACATTTCGGTATCTAGTCATGAGTGAGTTACATGCGAGTCCATATTCTGGACATAGAGGTATTAGAGAAACCATTGACAATATTGAGAGATACTTCCATTGGCCTAAACTTCGCAAAGAAGTTTCGACCTTTGTTCAACAATGTGACGTATGTCAACGCATTAAATCTGACACAAGTAAGACTGCTGGTCTTTTGCAGCCTTTGCCTATTCCTTCGGAAAGGTGGGAACACATTACAATGGATTTTGTGTCTGGTTTCCCCAAGGTTGGTCAGTTTGAGCAGATTTTCACTGTTATAGATAGGCTGAGTAAACAAGCTCATTTTATTCCCTGTAAAAAAGAGCTGTCTGCTCCTGAAACAGCAAGGTTATTCATTAGGGAAATCTTCAGGTTACATGGGTTACCAAAATCCATTGTATCCGATAATGATGGCCGTTTCATTAGCAACTTTTGGACAGCTCTATTAGAGAATCTCGGAACCAAACTGAAATTTACTACAGCCTTCCATCCTCAAGGAGATGGACAAAGTGAGAATGCCAATCAAACCATAATTACTTTACTTCGAGCTTATGTCCATGACCAACCTAGAAGGTGGCCAGAGTTCTTACCCATGTTAGAGTTTGCTTATAATAACACTGTACATACTTCCACCAAGAAAGCCCCATTTGAAATCATCTATGGGCAATGTTTACCCACTCCAATAACACACTTGGGGGAGCGAATTTTTGCTGCTGATCAGTTTGCTGAGGATATGTCACAGGTTATTGAGCAGGTAAAAGAACATATTAAGAAGGCCCAGGTTCAACAATCCAAGGCAGCCAATAAAAAAAGAAAAGAAGTTTATTACAAGGAGGATGATTGGGTTTTATTGAAGATTGATAAAAGAAGAATCAAGTCAGTGAGAGGAAGTACCAAACATGTCAAGCTAGCACCGAAGTTTTATGGTCCATTTCAGATTTCAGCAGCTTTATATCCAGAAGAAGGATCCAGAGCGTATGAGCTGAAGTTACCAGCCCACTGGCGTATGAAGAACATCTTTCATGTGAGCAATTTGAAGAGATACCGTGGCGATACTTCTGCGTTTTTGGATACTCAGCAGCAAGAAGAACATGAACTTGAAGATGGGACTGAAGTTCTTACTCCGGAACAGATCGTATACCATAAAGAGAAGAGTACTCGTGGAAAGAAGAGATATATGTATTTACTGAAGTTTAAAAACCAGCCAGCTAGTGATGCACAATGGATGGAAGAAGAGTTCTTTACAGATTTTCCACAGATACTCGCAGATTACAAAGAGGCGATGCAATGGCAGAAGTAACAAGAGAAAGTGCACATAAGAGGAAGAGACAAGCAATAATCCAGAAGAGGACTTCTGCTCATTCAAGCAGGAGGGAGTGTCATGACAAGAGAAATGATTATTTAGTTAATTGATAGTCATTAGAACTTTATTATTGTTAGGCGCCAATTTGATGGTGCGGTTATATGTTTGTATTTATGATCGATCAAGCGGTGTAAATAGTACCGCCAAACTATGTAACATTGGCCAATGATTAGTAATAAAGATGTGCACACACGTGTCTAGGTCCTAGGGGCAATAGGAAAGGGAAAGGGTGCATTAGAGTGCATTGAATGGTAGGTGCATGGGTCATAGGCTAAGGGTAGGTGTAAATGGGAAGATGGAACTTGAGTGATCTCAAGGGACATTAATGAAAGGGTATCACCCTTTCATTGTGAATCTCACGTAGCATTCTTTCTACCACATTGCATTCATCCGTCATCTCTCTCCCACCTTGCATGTAGGTCGAAAAAGAAACAAGTACTCTCACGAGGGCGCTCTTCCCCATTGGAGGGCCAATCGGCATTCAAATTCTGCATGCATTGCACACATTTGCATTTTCGAAAAGCGTGGATCTTCACATGGACGGAAATATATTATTTTGGTGGTTTCTCTATCTGGCTGGTTCATTGTCTATTGATGAGTCTGCACATCTATTTTATGCACATAAGTTAAGAAGTTTGTGATTCCACATCCCACACCACACTGTGTGAGCTCTTGGGCATTACTATCAGTCTTCCGCTGTGCATACCCTCTGTTGGGTCATTTCTATCATGGTATCAGAGCCCAAGTAGGAGGCTCACAGGTGTGGGAGCTTGGAGGCAAGGACCTTGCTGAAGGATGACCCTGATTCAGACGCTCTTGGGAATCGACTTCCACGACTGGAGGATTGTGCCCTTGCGAGAAGGAGGGTGACTCAGGTTCAGTCAGGTGCGTTTAAAGTTCGCGGTCCAGGTTATCTGGAGATGTACTTTGGTTGCAGACCTTGTCAAAGGAAGGACGGGTTGAAATAGACCCTCAGAGCATGGTGCCTGGAAGACTCCAGGTTGTTCACTCATTATGAGGGGGACAACTGGAAGATTGTGATGGCTGGATTGCTCGAGTTCAAAGGCGGGAACGTGACTGAAGGAGGTGGTGCCATGAGGTGCTACCAAAGATGGATCTGTGTACCAGGATCGTGTGTAGAAGCGGAACCAGACCTGGTGGAGCAGGAGCCACTGGATGAAAAGCTAGGAAAAGATTTTGACACCGAAAGGTTCCAGAGGACTATGACCATGGAGTTATTGGAGCATCGTCATCAACGTGTTGGCATTGGGCCGAGATGTGTCGGTGAGAGGGGGTGTTGGAATGGTCACCTCCCCATCTGTAAGCCTCCATATGAGGATAGCATGGGGGGGGTTGAACCTAGGGTTTGAGGGAGTGCCACATGGGCAGCATCCTGGCTGCCATGTGGATGCTAGTCAGACAACAAAGAGTGAATTACTTGGAGAGATCAGCATGGCTGTGTCAGAAGACACCTTTGTGAAAGGGAGATGGCGGGGACAGGATGTTTTGGATCTGCCCTGGCAGAAAGGATCTGATGAGGAGCATGATTGCGTGGTGATCCAGAAGAAGAGGCGCTTGCAACAGGTGTCTGCAGCAGCAAGGCCAGCACATGGTGCATTAATGGCGGGGGGGAACCAGCAGGAGTGTCTGCCATAGAACTGGCTGGTTAGGGCTGGTTGGAGCCAGCCAACCAGGCCAGCTATTGGGCAGAACTAGGGGCTTGACCCGGCCTTGAAGTGTGGGCCAAAGGCCGTAGAAAAGAGGGCCCCAAAGGGGCATTTATAGGCAGACCAGGTGAGGGCCTGGTCGGCCTGTTTGGGTCGGCCATAGGCAGCCTGACTGGTCGGTTGGTTTTCCCAGCCCCTTGGGGCCTATAAAAGCAGAGGCTCTTGGCCTCATTCCACATCATCTGGAGCAGCAGGGCCTCAGCAGACTGGAGCAGCAGATCAGTACCTATAGGGCCTACATCCAAGAGGTGTATAGGAGGCTGAAGAGCTGCAGACAAGCTGAGTTAGGGCTGCACACCTAGGCTGACATCCAGGGCAGCAAGGTGTAGAGATCAAGTCTGGACAGAAAGTCTACAGACGCTCGACAAGGCGCACGCGGGCTCGAGTCTAGAGATAGCCAGCAGATAGGAGAAGTACCTTGTGGTAAGATCAGAGGACCACACCATTGGTGGGACTCCGGATCTCTCTCTTTTGTATTGTGTCCATAGTTTTGGACGGAAATATATTATTTTGGTGGTTTCTCTATCTGGCTGGTTCATTGTCTATTGATGAGTCTGCACAATCTATTTTATGCTCATAAGTTAAGAAGTTTGTGATGCACATCCCACACCACACTGTGTGAGCTCCTGGGCATTACTATTAGTCTTCCGCTGTGCGTACCCTTTGTTGGGTAATTTCTAACAATATGAACGTTATGACAAATCTTATGGCATTGTAACTGATTATAGGCAACTGTTGGTGATTAAATACTCTATTCCTCTTACATGCATGGTATACATATATATGTACATTCATACTTTCATACATACATACACATGTATATAGACGCAACGTAGCTATTACTGAATAAAATGCCATCTAAGTAGTTAACTCTTCATACAAAGGAATACAATTTTCTTATGGATTGGCTTTTTTGTCAGATAAGCTTATCAACTAGACCCTGATACAAATAAGTGCATCAAGCAGTGGACATCTATCTCACTTCCCACACCATGAACACAAGACTGTAAGAGAGATGAAATTTCCCCAACTTACCGGATACAGGGTCAGAGCATTCATAGGATTGAGTTCCATGAGGCGGTCCCTCTTGATAGCCTGGTTCCTCTTCCTCCGGAGGACAGCGTATGGGAGGTAGTAGCTAGTTTCACTGCGTGGAACATTTGGGTTGCTCGCTGCAGTCTGGTGATGGGTGAGCATCTGGTTCCACCCTCGGCTACCTTGGTCGCCATTTGGCAGGATATCATCTACACCCTCCGCTCCCTCTGGGAGCGTGGGACCCCAGGCTCTAGGGCAATGGTTGCGAGGCGTGCTTGTTTCTGCAAGGCTTGGCCTGCAGGAGTTTTTTACATTTTCACTCCGCGAGGGATTCGGTAGTTGTATAGTCCCCCCCACCTGCCTGTTAGCCCTAGTACCAGAGATCCCCTAGGCAGTGAGCTGGGTTTCTCTGGAACAGGCCGGTTTTTTCTTTCAGCCTTTTTCCGGTTTTTTCCATACTCAGCACCTTCGGGGCTGCTGTTTTGTATGAAGTTTTTTCAAGCATTAATAGAAGATTCCTTTCTTTCCAAAAAAGAAAGAAAGACTGTAAGAGACAGTGGACATCTAATTTTCAAAAGTGCACATGCGTTTAGATGGTCCAGATTCTGTAATGGTTTATGAGCTGTTTTGTCTCCTGAAATCAAAGTTCTGCAATATATCGTCATTGTACCTTTCAAGGTAAATGCATGTTTATTCAAATCTTAAAATGGATACATTTATTAGAATGCAATTTTTAATCACACTTGTCCTAGCTACTATTTATTCATTTTATTCAGTTGGTACGTCGATTTTTTGTAAATAAGAATAGTAAACAAGTGGGGAGGACAGTGGTTTTTGACAAACTTCTGGTAAAAGATGGTTTTCTTTCTAAGTATTTATTCAAAATTACTATGCAGACTTCTGAGTAAGGTCCCAAAATTCTCAGTGAACATAAGCAGCTGCTTGTGCTAAACAAGTTTGGCCCTGTCAGTTGAAGTTGAAGAGAAAGTCAGGTAGAATCACTGAAGAGGATGTTGTCTTCATGTTTTAGTGATATAGGATAGCACTAGTATACAACCCGCGCTATGTTGCGGATGTAAAAAACTTCAGCATACGTTAAATTATCTATATGTTGCCTGTCACACATTGGAGAATCAAGACCAAATCAACAACAATTTGAAATCACATGGATTCCGTTGGCGGACTTGTCCTAAAACATGCCTTCCACAGTCTCTTTACAATGCTGATATTTACGTTCGCATGTGCAGAAAACCATTCATCATTTTCTTGTAAAACATTATTTTAAACTTTGACAAAGCTCAACAAGTATTTTCCATAGCTTATCAGCACACCCATAAAAACAATTACTATAAAACCTCTTTAGATTGCGGAAAAAAGACTTTACATGAAGCTTTTACCACGCTCAACAGTGGTATCCTTGCGTCTTTTGGTCATTTATCGAGTCTAAAAACAAATGCTTATCACTAATTGCACCTTATCTGGATCGATTTCAACTTCTTGTGGGAACCTCACCAAATTGCAACTCAACAACGATGACTTGAGCGACATACTGGCAGCATCTCTCAGCTTGCTCTCTAGCCTCACGAAGCTTGTCCTTTCTAGCAATTCACATCTTACCGGTCCTATTCCCATGTCATTTGGTAGCATCTCCAAATTGCATAATTTTGATGTCCAAGATTGTAGCATCACGGGTCCTCTTCCGTGATCCATAGGAGGAATGGGCTTTGGGAAAGGAAAGACCTTGCAAGCACTGGAGACTCAGCCATTAGAAAAAGCAAGACAAAAAATCTTCTTGCAATTGGAGGTGTCGTCCCTCGAGCTGCTATTGCTCCTTCCACCGCCCTCTCCTCCTCCTCTTCTTCTTCTTCAATCTTCTTCTTCTTGTCTTTGGACTCGGTCTCTTCATGTAATGTACTTTTCTACCTTAAGGCATGTAATTAATAATGAGTTATTTATAGTACACTATATTCCAATGTAATATAATGGAAAGGGGTTCCCTTAGACTCTTAAGACTATGTAAACTCCATTCATTATATATATTGGGGTGTTGCCCCATCCAAAACATTGCATTGATATATGCTTTTGAAATCATTTCATTTGTGTCTTACCAATGAATATAAAAAATTAAGAAATCTTAAACATGTAGTCCCCAAAAATAAAATAAGTTGTCACCCGAAGAAGTGCTACATATTTGCATATTTGGTTGCCTTCGAGAGATTGTTGATTTCTCATGATCGAGAGCTTAGCAGCTTTATATTTCAATGCTATAGCTTACACTTTGTGACTTTTGGTAGCTTGTGCATATCCTCGGAAGGTGAATGCCATACTATGGTTAATGCAATCATAAATAATTTATTTTCTGCAGGAACAATGCTTTGCTTCCTAAGAAAAAATATGTTAGATCGTTGCAAACTGGACAATCCAAACATGCCGATTTCTTCTTCACTAGATTTTCTTCATAGCGGTGTTCTTCTATAGTTGTATTTGGGCTTTGATGAAGGTCCGTTAGCTTTTCATGATCGTCTATCAGGTGTGTTGGACACAAAGTGAAGTAGCAGCTTACCCTTTAAATTTCTTATTTTGTGGCTACTTCTGGCCTTGATCTTCGCACTTTCCTTTGTGGGCACTCGTTCCTTGGTTTATGCTGCCCTCCTCCCCCTCCTCTCCCCCTTCGCCGGACTCCACGCCACTCTTCACCCATCCCTCCTCCATCACTTTGCCTCCTTGCATACCTATGGAAAGTGGTAGAAGATAATTAAGGGATATACGCTGAGGCAGGGGAAGTATACTGGCAGTTCTTGTACGATCAGGCCGAACCTTAGAAGAAAACCTAGTGCTCGCACTAACTTTGCAGGTACAAATGCTGGTTGATGGAATCACACTAGCTTTGTACAAATGCTGGTTGATGGAATTGATTGCAAAGTTTGGTGGTGGTGGTGTACGTAGTCACTACCTGCAATACGTTCGTTATTATCCCCCCAAACATGGCTTGATTTGAGAGGCGTTTTGTACATGGATGCCGATTAGGAGTCCCTCGCTTTCACCCGCTCTTCACTTCTCTCTAGCCTTGACATTGGTTCACCAACGAAGACCTCCAAACTATGTCGCAATCCTATCCTCCCTCTCACTCGAGCGCTCCAAATCTCAAGCTTCCGCTTTGCAATTTGCCAAATGCTTCAATCGGGAGTCCCTCACTTTCACCCGCTCTTTGCTTCTATCTAGCCTTGTCATCAATCCACCAACCAAGGCCTTTAAACCTTGTTGCAATCCTGCCCTCCCTCTCACTCGAGCGCAGGCTCCTCTTGTTGATGGGATAGACGGATAGGGCTCCCACTAAAGGCTCCAACGACTCCATTCCTAGGGGTTTTCTAAGGACACCATCCGGTTCATTTCTCAATCTCTTGAGGGTACCATACATCAAACCCCCAACCTTTGACCTTTCGAGCTCCATCTCCTTCCCATCGACCTCTCCCCTTTGAACAATCTGCAATCGTCCCTATTTGTGACACGTGGCAGCCCCTCTTTCTCCAAGCTACCACGTGTCCTCTTTTTTTTTTTTTCATGTCCGTGGTTAATCGGTAAAAGATTAGATACCATGGAATTCTTACAAAATTTTGTTCACCACTTATTTCAATATGATTTGTAGGTACACAATTGTTGAAGGGGAGAATAGTCTTTGGGAAGGTGTTTCTGGGCCTTATCGAGAGACTATCCAGGCCTTCCTTATATATTTTCAAAGTCAAGTAAGTTTATCTTCATAGAAAATGCAAAATAATGTGACGTGAAATTTTTGGGCTGGTATCACCTTGTTATGTGAATCATTTGTGAAAGTTGTGGGCAAGGACAGCCTTGTCTGAAATTGCAAATAGTGTATTGCCATTGAGCAAAGTTTGCAAAAAACAGATAATGTGGTGGTGTGACCACTTTGCTAGTATAGAAGAGGTATAATCCAAGAAAAATAATGAAAATAGTACGCAATCTTAGATATGAAGTCTTTTATCTACGGTGTATTGGCCTTAGGTATGTTTAGAATGATTGAACATAAGCTGAAAACAAAAACCGGGGAGCTGGACAGACCGTTTTTGTTTTAGTTTTGAAAAATAGTTAAATTGAGTACGCATATGCTTTCTACGTAAGGACTTTAATATTGCATCATTATTGTAGGAATCACAAGTGATTCCTTTAGTGTTTAAGATTTTAAATAATTCATTGTTTCTGTCATTCTTTCTTTCATTTAGACTTGAGAGAGAGACAGAGGGAGAGGGAGATTTTTTATTCCTTTTTTTTGGTCTCTTTTGTTTCTTGATTTGTTTGTTTATTTTTGCTTAGTCACCTTGTTCCTTTCTTCTTTATTTCTTGTTATCTTTCCCTTTTGTTTATTTGACGTATTTTAATAAGCACCGGGTTTGCCCAAGAGACTCCACGGGTCTTTAGAAATACAATATAGCTGCTTATGCTTAGGCACCGGTGACGACATAAGCTTTGCTTTGCTTGCTAAATATGTCTACCTTTAGTTTTCAAAAATTTTGGTTAGCCAATTTTTCTTCTCTTTCGTTTTTCTCTTGTATTTTCATTGTAGAAATTTTTTTTTTCAAGAAAATTACTTCATTAAGTATGAATGAAAACCGCGAGAGCAAGCTCAAATGCGGGAGTGCATCATGCAATGCATGAGGAAAAAACAGCTCAAAGTGAGCTAATAAAGAACCAAGGCGGAGGCTGAAAATGCATGTTACACAATAAACTGTGGGAAAGGGCAGAATATTGTTGTCTTGCAGGTTGTAATAATTTTGTGAGCTATTGTTACAGAAATTTGCAGTTTTGGATGCGTTTGGATTCATGATTTTGCAGGAATTCATTGTAAAGATTGGGGTTTTTGTGTTTGTGCAATATATTACACTTCAGCTCAGCAAGAGATTAGCCCATTTGTTGTGTGTGAAGGAAATACAGGTTTTGTGCTCATTTTGGTTGTAGTCTGATAAACTTTGAGCTCAAAATAACGTCTGTAAGTGATCAGATAATTAGTGATGCAACAAGCTGGAAGGGTTATATAACTATCACATCTTGAAGCACAAGGTTCAGAATTGCCTCTTAGCTTTTGAATTATGGGAGGTTGGGGATGGTATAGAATGGTAGCTGGAGACAAGTGCTAAATGAATAGCGGACTTTGTGGAAGGTAGAAGAATGCGCTTGCATCATTAATCTTCTATTATCCTTACTCAAGTCCTCTTTTATATCCTTACTCTACTTTAAGTCTATTACTTGAGTCACCCCTACCCACTCAGCCCTAGTATACCTTAAGCCCTATACCCATGTGCCTACTCACTTAAGAGTGCATAGAGCAATGAGTGGTATATCTTAAGCCGCTTGTGATACCCTAATCCCTAAAGCAATATCCAAGGCGCCCTTTCAAAGCACTACCCTTTCAATACCTTGAGTCCATTGCAATTCCCTAAGCTCTAAAACAAATGCCAAAAGCCCACACCTATCCTGGATGTGTACAACTATTGCCTACCCACAGCTATATACAGAGCTAAAAAACTTGATACAGATTTTGTCCTATCATTTTGCCCACCCCCAAGTCTGCAGACATTCATGTCTTGCACTAGAGGAGCGGGATATCTTCAATCCTAATCTTTCCACACAAGCTTGGGTAATCACACAAATCTGTGCACCTCCATCTGTATAGGCCTCTCCAAAACCCTTTCCTTTATGCGAGGCTTCTACAGCAGGTAAAAGATTTTCAACTCTGAGACAGACATCAGCTTAATTGTACCTTTATGAGAGTTCTTCTTTGCTGGATTTACAGCCTGCCTCCATTCTTTTTTAAGCTTTGGGCATAGACCAATCATTTGAGCAAATGTAATGTTCAGTTTCCTCGCTGAAAGATCTTCCACCAAATCATAATCTCCCTGCTCCTTCCCCATGGGATAATCTACAGTTCTATACTTCCTTCTGGGCTTCCTGCTCTTCTTCTTTTGGTAGGTCATCATCTCCTCAGACTGCTTCCCCTTCTTTGCACTCGGACCAACCTCCTCTTCTCTATCTCTCTTCCCTAATGGCATGACATCTTTAACTTCCTCCAACTCCAACAAGCCAAATGTAACTGCCTTACCTTTCCCTTTCTCTTCTGCGGTGGCTTTATAGATTCCAGAGGTACTAGGCTGACTTGCATCTTTTACTTCTACACTATGATCATTCATCCTGTTATTTAACCCTGTTGGCAATGGATAAACATCACCTCCAGCACGAGGAGGCTTATCACAGTGTGTGCTGTAATGTCCCCACTCTCCACAATTAAAGCACTGAATACAAGGTGCAAATGACCCTTGACCTCGTCCTGCCTGCCACGAGCCTGAATTATTTGAAGAAGGCATGCTGCCTCTACCATAACCACCCGATGATCTACCTCTTCCCCTACCATTCATCAAGTTCAAACTCAAACTCTTCATAAGCTCCGACATTTCATGAATTTCTTCTTTCATATTCTCCTCCTTCTTGACTTCAGGCTTTCGTATTTCTGGCTTCACATGAGAGATAATTTCAGGCACATGCTGAACCATTGGCATCTCTTGCATCATTTGTGACAATCTTATCTGCTTCCTCTCCTTCTCTTTTGCTACCCTGAGAGCATCCTCATAAGTGACCAGCTCTTTACATTCAATCTTTATCCTAATCTCCGACTTCAGACCAGCAACAAACCTATCCTTTTTTATGACTCTGGGAGGAACTTCAGGTAATAAGGCCACCTGCCATTTATTCCACAACACAGTGAACTTACCGACATACTCATCCACTAACTGAGTCGGCTGTTGCTGCAATAAACATAGCTCTCTCCAGATGCCATCAGGATCTCTAATACACATAAACTTGTCCAGGAAAGCTGTCCTCACCTCTGGATAAGTCGGTTTTCTGTGAGCACCCTGATCATCACGCATCCTTGCAGAGAAAGTCTGCAGCCAAGTTCTCGCTTCTCCCAACAGACAAAAGGATAGAATCTGAAGAAGAACTCCTGGAGCATTCCTGTCTTTAATAAGAGCTGTAAACTCCAAGCACTCTAAAAATCTCTCTGGGTCTTCATTGGGCAATCCATGAAATCGAGGAAATTCATGAGCCATCTCTCCTCTTAACTGACTTCTCTCAAACACACTTCCAACCATAAATACCACCCAACCTCTTCTGGGAAGAAAGCGAAAATAATCACTCTACTGAAGAAAGCTTACCCTGCATCTGATTGGCATTCTTCTTCCTAAGAGCAATCACTTTCAAAGCCTTTTGAATCTTAGCACGGAGACGTATCACCCGAAGTTCAACATCAAGGCATCTATCTCTCCTGTGTCCACACTCCCCACATAACTCACAATGAACCACTCTCATACGAGGCTTTGTCTTCATAGTTTCAATCCCTAACCACACATAAATTCAAGCAACATTCCCCAGCCAATTCTTTTGGGCCGTTTTGTCTTGAGTACCCAATCTCAATTCAAAACTCCTCTTGTCCCCAGCAGGATCACCAAAAAAGATGATAAGGAAAAATATAGAAAGACAACCAGGAATTATGTACTTCACCACGTCAGATAGGTGAGACTTCACAGGGATCAGCTGCAATGCGGGCTCGTAGATGATGAGCTTATGAACCAGGTTCCAGAGCAGATATCCAGAAGAGCACACAAATAACAAGTCAATCTCCCACACAATTTGACTAGAACACACACAGACTCTTTGAAAGAGGGGAAAGACTACACAGCCCGAAACAGATTGAACTTAGAACTGAACTTCCCCCCAAAAAAAACTCAGAAAACAGTCAGCCTCAGAATACTATGAACCCACAGCCCACTGCTTAATGGCCAGCAAGACCCCCAAGCCCACAAGCTGTTCAAAAGAAGAACTGGCGGGTACAATCATCTGTAAACTTGCAGGTACATTCACCGTACAAGCAGCCGTACAATCATACGTATGACAGCAGGTACTTACACCCCGTACAACCATGCATAGTAATCCGTACAGTCTGCATTTAATGACGACCATCCTCCGTACAGCTCGTAGAAGACATCTTTAATGACCCGTACGTGCCCGTTCAGCCTGCAATCAAGGCACCGTACTACCAGCCCGTACCAATCAGCAATTAAGGCCCGTACAACCTCGTATTGCAGCCCGTACAAAGCCCATGCTTGAGATTCCGTACCAGCCCGTACCAATCTCCTTTGCAGCCCGTACAACCTGTACGGCTCTTTCCGGCCCTCAACCCACGCACGTCACCCGATGCAAGGCTACCCTTGTTCTCAGAGCTCATGAAGCTCCCAGCCCTTCCAAGGTCCTCCCGCTTGTTCTGTGGCGACGCCTCCACCGTCACAAAGCTCTCTTCTACTCACTGCCTAGTAGCCTCTCTCGTACACGATCCCCGTTCTCCTTCCCTTCTTTACGTGATCATCCTCCAGGTGCCCACGAACTCCTTCCCGAATCCTCCTGCAAGCTGTCACCTTCATCTACGTCCAGCTCGTCGACTAGAAGCCTCTCTTCATCCATCACGTAGCCATCTTTGCATGAGCAGGGTGCCTTCCTAATCAGTCCAGCCACCTCAGCCTAATTTGCCTTCTCATCAGTGACATTATACCACTCTCAAGACATTTCCCCCAAATCACGTTAAATGCACATTTTGGACCTTTAGTCACACAATTCCCACACACATTAGCATGCACATTAAAGCTTGCATGCACCCCCGTACACACACATGAAAAGCCCCTTGACATGGGCACCAAAACATATCAAATTCCCGGAACATGCAAGTGCACATTGACTCAGGAAAATAAAATTAAAAAACCCTTCATGACTTGATTTTCATGACCCCAAAAACATTTCACTTGACCACACAGTGGATACCCTTGCTCTGGAAGTCTGGTACAACCACATTGCATTTCATCATTTCCCATGAAGTCCCTGCAAAACATACTTTATTATCTCAAAAAATATATACATTAGTCCATCATGCTTGTGAAAGAAAAATCCACAAATGACAAAAGCCCACACCTATCTTGGATGTGTACAACTATGTGCCTACCCACAACTATATACAGTGCTAAAAAACTTGATAAAGATTTTGTCCTATTACCGGATACAAAATGGATACAAATCAATGTCCCGTCTCATGCAGAAAACTGTACGCTGAACTAGAGGGAGTACGATGATGGGCGACTTTTGCTGCATCCATGGCTGTGGGATATGCTGGATCTGATGCGCCGTGCTGCTGTCCATGAACTGATGCTGCTGAAGCCAGAAATGGATGAAGACCGAATCCCCAAAATGGGGGGGCTGAGGCCCCTAATATAGGGCCTGGTCAGCCGATTGGGTCAACCGATTGGCTAACATGGTGAACTGACCAGTCAACCAACTGACCTGATCATCCCAACTAGGCCGACTTGGTCTGGTCTGAGGCTGCTTTTTCGCCCTCCTCGGGAAGGAAGCTGATTGCTTGTGAATTTCTTGCTCTTGCCAGAGGAGCAGAGTCGTCAAAACTGGGCTACTTGCAGAGGAGAGGGTTGCCATTAGATGGCATAAAACATTTTCAAGGTGGCTCTTGGAGACTCTCATGGACAGCAAGCAAGCTCAGCCCTTGGCTGCCCGCACAAGAGGTAGTCAAAAACATATGCATGGCAATGTGCTTGATTGCCACTGCTTGTAATGAAGAACCCTTATGCCATAAGGATGCATTTGATGGCAAGGAATGGATGGATGCCATGAGAGCTGAACTTGATTCTATTCATGCAAATAGCATAAGGGCAAGCGCACAATTGGCACTAAGTGGGTTTACAAGGTGAAGTGGAAACCTGATGGGAACGTAGATTGTACAAAGCCTGCCTTGTTGTTGCAAAAGGCTATGCACAGCAACATGACATTGACTTTGACGAGACCTTTTCTCCCATGTCTCGTATCACGACCATTAGATGTATCATTGCCATTGGGTGGTTCACCAACTTAACATTAAGACAGCTTTCCTTCACGGTGATCTACTTGAAGAAGTCTATGCGAGTTATCCATTTGCAAGTACAGTTCAGTTTCTTCAGCTTGTTGTCTCCTCCTTGCATTCCAGCTTCCTTTGATTGCTCCCCGCATCCTACACAATGAGGGTCACACGTAAGCTGGAATTCCTCGTGATGTAAAAAGTCCAAAAGAGAAATTGGGAGGAGACTATAACTCATCGATAGATGAACTGATCTGCTTAGAGGTCTTGTTATCCTATATTTTTTATGAACCAAGGCGATTCTAGATTATAGTTTGAAAAAAATAAAATTACGTGTAGTAAAGATGACAATAGTTGGGAAGCTTTGGAGTCCCATAGGGAGTGATATCCTGAGTTCATCTCTCAAAGATTTTGTTTGTTGAAAGCCTTTGAGAATGCTATGTCCTTGTTAGACATAACTGGGGGTCTAACCAATGGTGCGCACTAGCTCAAGACTGAAATCTGAGCTTGCACGGAGGAGGTCCAAATAATCTAGTCAAGATTGTCTTTGGAAGGATTGATACCCACACAAGGGCTTCTTCATATTCTTGGTGCTTAACTCATGGAGTGAGCACTGGTTTGGTAGTGACTAGCAAATTTGTGATTGTTCTAGAGACCTGTCAATATTATAGCAAGGAGATTAATAACCTTGAACAATATCTTTGATGTAGTGAACGGGCAAGAAAACGTAAAGGTGATGTTGGCTTTAGAGTGCCTTGGGGGAAAAACAACAGTATTGGCTGCTGTAATCCTCTAGACAAACTAATGCAATACTCCCAAATGTCAGGAAGGATATCTATACTATTTGTCAAAAAGCAAGAAAAGGTATTTGCATCTATAGAGATCACATTATCAGTATTTAAAAGCATTGTGCCCACTTTATGTGAGATTTGAGAGTTAGGCTAAATGTTTCATAGATGAAAACTGCTAATTGAAGCCATGAAGTCTCTCATGCAGGATCTAGCCCTCTACAGGAAGCTTCAGGCTCTGAAAAAATCACCATGCTAAGCTTACATCAGACCTGTAGTGGGGCTGTGCTTGAACCCAAAGCAATTTCTCCATACTATGACATCTGAAATTGTCATCCGCTTGGCTGGCTCCTCTTCGTTTATACTAAATGAACAGCCTCGTTTTTTCCTGTTCTGTAATCCTGATAACCTTTTTTTCTTTTTGGGGGCTTGTGTGAGTTGCGACGAATGGGACCATCTTTCATTAATAAGAGGGGTTGATTTTGGGGAAAATAATCGATGATTTTGGGGAAAATAATCGAAGCCATTTAGCTTGCTTGGTTCTAGTAGTTTTAGAAACTCTTGAAGAACTCACTCTCAAATTTTCTTTCATTGTTTCAAAATTTCCATATTAACAGCATAACTTTGACATAGCAATCTTAGGGCGTGTATTTGATTCATGGTGGCTCTCAGAAAGCTGCCCGTCTTGTAATGGAAAACTGAAAATGGCTCAATGTTTGTGGTTTTGTAGATTCTATCTCGCTCAAGCGAAAGGTTCTGTTTTAGTAATGGAAGGTACTTGGAATTATCATATTTCTTTTCAAGTAAGAAGTTGTGCAGATGGGGTCCCTGCTTTTAGGGTGTTGGTTGTGTCCCATATATAAGGATTTGAAAATGGATCGTGGTGTTGCTTGTGATTAATAGAAATCTCAGATTTTGGGGTTTGTTGTCTGAACTTCACCCTTTACATTACCCTTTGTGGGGGTGCGGGGTACCTTTTGGTTAAACTTGTCTTCTTTGAGCAGATGTCTATTGGTGTTGGAAGTTCTGTATGTGAATGAGGCAGAACACTTTTTAGATGCAGCTTGCTTGAGTGCAACTTTGTGATGACTTTGCTGCTGGACTTCACAGTGTCATACCTGACCTTATGATGAATGGTCATGCCTGTGGTGGCTCGTTTTCATGATATTTGGTATCCATGTTGTAAAGTATCAACACACTGGTTCTACTTGCAAATCATTTCAAACTTGTAAATTTCAACTTCCATTTGTATAGATAACATGAGAATCCTGATTTAAAGAGTCTCTTTCATTTTTGCTAATTATTATTATTATGCGATCTCTCATTCTTAATTTTGCACTTCTGCAGTATAGGAAATTTCTTCTTTGCTGGAGCTCGGATTTTCTTCCAGTCACTAGATGCGGCGATTTTTTTATTTTCTCGCGTTTCCCAGATTCCAACAGATAGTTTTGTCCTTCCTGTTATTTGTACAAATGACCGCCTCACACTTGGGTGCGAACTACAAGTGAGTCATGATGCCTCTTGACATTTGTGCTGATTTTCTCTCGCTCAATCATATGTAAGTGGTTGCATATTTGCTTGTTTCTTTTGAAAGTAGTGGGTGGCATACATCTTTAGATTTAGTTTTAGGATTTTTCATTGGTGTGATCGGTGGTGGGCTTATGAAAGGGAACTGTCAAGAATGTAGAAGGGTGGCTCGTGGACCTGCTAGTTATGGACTTATAATCTTGTAGCTCATTTCTTGCTAGGGGATACTTTCCCATTGTGTTCCCGTCTTTTTCCATTTTAAGTCTTTTGAAACCTGTTCTTGAAATTTAATTTATTTTCTCACTTCATGTCCTTCTTCCAAACAGGACGGGACAGTTATTCGTGGGCAGAATGAGATATCTCATCCATTTGCTTTGGATTCTGTGGAAATCCCACACTCTGTGAACAAGGTTTCTCTTTACATTTGCATAACAGTGCATTCATACCAGCTTTAGAGGGCATGTGCATGCATAGATTTTTGGTTTCTAATTATTCTCCATAATGGTACAGAGTTCTCATTGAGACTCCCTAATGTATTTGATTTTATGGTAGGTCATGCATTCTTCGAGCAGGCTTCCGGCAGCCATTAAGCGCATATTCTACATGTCAAGTGAAGGCACAAATTTGCTGCATGAGGTGTGTTATATTTTCTTTTGAGGGTTGTACAACAATCCGGTCTTGTAGAAGTGGGAGTGAGACTGGTGTGTGTGGTTCCAGAAATAGTAAATTTCGGGCTTTTCCTTTAACCACCTCAGTAATGGTGGAAAGCATGTAGATAATTCCTATGACATGCTTTTGTGGGACAATGGACATCTGATAACAGTATGTTCGGACTTTTAGGAGTTTTCAACAGCATGTCATGTGGAAATCTATTCTGCAGGGTTGATCTTCAATTAGTAGCTTTAGGAAATGTTGTGAAGAGTGGAGCATGTTGTTTGTATTGGTTTTGAAGCACCCCTTGCTTTCGGTCAAAATGGAAACAATTCCTGGGTTCAAGTTTTAAGGAATCTGAGGCGAAGGTGAGACGAGCATAATTATACTCCGGTGAAATCTGAAGGCAAAATTTGCATATCTTAAACTTTCTCAACTAATCTTAATTATAGGGCAGTTGCAGAATGACAGGCCTTACTGGGTCTCTTATTCTGAGGTTACTCTCTCACAGACCAGTAGGCTATTTGCTATAAGGGACAAAATGTCAGCACTTTGTAATCATTCCATGCAAACTGGGGAGTCCTCTAGGAAAGCACCCTAGTTAATCCACATGGCAGGGGATTATAATGCATGCCCACTTGGATCTAACCCTAAACACAGCCGAATCACAAGGCTATGCCCATAGCTTTGACATCCCTCGCCACTAGAACCGTTCATAAGGAACCTTCAGCATAATATCTTGTAATCCGCCATGTGGAAGGTAGGCAGGAGCCTAGGCTCAAAGTCCAGACCAGAGCATACAGTGGCGTGTAGATACTGAATACGAACACAATAGCCTTGGCCACTCTTATATAGAAGAGCATCCCACATTATGGAAAGCGTCCTAGCTAAATATAAGCCAACTAGCCCTTCGCTAGTGTTCAACTCTCTAGTCCCACGTTAGCCTTCTTCTTTTAGCTTTGAGGTACATAGCATTTTCCCCCTCTTTTAAGCGTTTACTCTAAACGAAATTGGGAAAGTTCTACAAAAAACTAGCAATCGTGTAACAGGGAGAGAGCCTCACTCACTCTCATCAGAGGGAGGATATATAGTGGGCCTCTGAAGAGGGACATAATAACTGAAACAATGTCTGGCCTAGAGGGCTGAATAGCACATACTAGAAATTCCTCCTCCTTGCCTGCTTGCTCTGAAAGCAAACCATGCACCCCATGGTCACACACTCAATTCCCTGTGTAGTCTTGTAATGCCCCTTGTAGTACTACAGCTTCCATCTGACCTTGAATCCATAGGTCCTTCCAAGGAATCCTCCCTCGTGTTCAGTAATACTAGCCAAGCAACCAAAAGAATCCAAGCACTCAGTGCTGTCATTCATCTTCATAAAGTCTTTGAACTCCTCTCTAGACCAATTCTCAATGGCAGACATTGTCACCAAGAAAAGCTGTTTCTTAACTACGCATTTGTTGAATTCTTTGACTCCTGATTCTGAATTGGACTCTTTCCTCTGCTTTAGAATTGGAATTTTTCTTCCTCTTTTGATTTCCCTTCTTTTTCATGTAGTCCTTTGCTAAGTTCCCTGGTAGATCACAGTAGAAGCGCTTCTTCTAATGCTCTCTCTTCTTCTTAGTCTCACCATCTGAAGTGTCCCCATCATCCTCAGATTGTTCTTCTTGGGCTTGCCATTGCTAGGCTTGCCTTTCCCCCTTTCCTTTGCTCTTGTCCAGAGCGGTAAAGGCCTTGTCCTTACTGGATCTGCCTTCGTACTTCTTTTCCAGAGCCTTTTCTTGTAGAAGCAAAGGTACTAGTTCCTCGAAAGTAATCAGCACCGACTCTCTCCCTGTAATCATTGTAGTATCAAAGCTTTTGTAGCTCCTGGGAAGCATGCCAAGCAATAGCCTAGCCGTCTTGGTAGAATCCATAGACTGACCAGCTGCTGAGAGTTTGTCCTTGACCATGTTATGCTCTAGCCGAGATAGCATGACCTCGGAAAGATCGGTGGGCATTTTCCCTTAGAGGACCGACTTCTGTAATATTTTCTGTGCGTAAATTAAATGGTCAAGGGAAGTAACTGCCAAGGTCCTAGGTGAGGTGAGGGTGCTTAGGCCAAGGTGCACCTAAATGTGTAAAAATGCCAAGGGGCAAATGGTTTAATTGTGCCCCAATAGAGGGGTAAATGGTGTACCAAGCTAAAGGTCTAAAATGATGACATGTGGTAGGAGGGAACCATCTAGGGAATTGTGGCCTTGTGGATAGGCATGAAGGAAAAAGGAATTACGTATCTTTGTGTGCATGCAATCCATGAGAGAGGATGGGAGGAAAAATACGATGTCATCCCCTGTGATTGCCCGTGATTCGACGAAAGGAACTGATAGTAGTAATTAGTGTATCATTTGGTGTCAGAGCGTTCAGGCTGGACGAGGGGATTCATACGGGTTGCGTATGAAGGAAGCGCAGGGTATTAGGACGTGCGACGGAAATCAATGGGGTAGGCTGACGATGGGCGGCGATGGGCATTGACGGGCACTGACGGGCTCTTGGCGACGACAGCCTCTTGGCTATTTTAGGTGGCTCTGTTCGTGCGGGCTTGTAGTGGTATTACGCAAAGGAATTCAGGATTCCGGGATATTGCAGGGACGTATGGCTCACGTAGCCAGGTGATGAAAGTTTAGACGCCCACTGGTTTACGGTGAGTTTAGGACCAGAGAAGCAAATCGTCCGTTGGCATCATGCAAAGAGTAGAGGTTATCTTGGTAGCGTGGTCGAGCGGTTCTTCAAGGTGATTGCGCATCTGGGATGTGGTCACGTAAATAGCCCGTGGGCTGAGGCTGATTCCGAAACAGAGAGCAGGCTTCGGGACATCTGCGTTACGTGGAGCTTCCAGGGAGCATCAATTTTTCCTTCTATATAAATTTTCAGTTTCCAGTTTGCAGTCGATTTAATCCTGTACAGCAAAGGGAAAGTTGAAAAAAAAAAAAACTATTTTCCCTTTTGAAAGAATGGAGGCAGAGGGACAGCATTCCAGGGTAAATCCTGGTGAATCTAGAGCGCGGTCTACACAACAAGTGTCCCATCACACAACACCTACTCTGGTGGGTAGCATGAGTACCCGAGAAAAGGGGGATTTCAGAGGAAATGGACTTCAAAGACAAGTGTCTCGCAGCCAAGTGGCCAAACCAAGCAGGTGAAGCCGGTTGAGGGACCAACAAAGACAAGTACCACCGTTGGGATGAAAAGAAAAGTAACTCCAATGGCAGCCCGGGCTTGGTCAAAGTCCTCGTTGACCCCTGAGCAAAAAGAAAAAGCTAGGAAAGAAGGATTGTGCTTCGGCTGCCTTCAGCAACATCAGTGGAAAGATTGTCCACTAAACAAAGACCGTCGCACGGCCAATATGATAATATCTGAATGCGACGCGGAAATGCAGGAGAGTCCCAATGCAGAACATATGCAGATGCAATTGGCGGGACCTTCTCAGAGGTTAGTACCTGTGTTGTTAAGTGTGTTTGTTACCAAGTTAGTAAGCGGTGCACCCGATAACATCCTTTCAAAGCGCGCAGCAACGGGGTATACGGTTTTCGATGAGCCCGAGTTGATTAAAATGAAAGGGCAAGTAGCCAATCATGATGTGATTGTGTTGTTTGACTCAGCGTCAACGCACAATGTAATTAACTCAAAGTATTAAGCGGCTCAAGTTGAAAACTAGTCCGTCTGACTATGCTTATACGGTCAGGATGGCGGACGGAAGTTCAACTGAAGTATGGGACCAGAGGGTTACCCAGTTGGAACTTTGAATTCAGGACTATGTTGAGAAGCTGGACTTTGAGTTGACCAGGCTTGCTCACGCAGATATAGCCCTAGGCATGGCTTGGCATTTTTGAAAAAATCCAGCCATTGATTGGAAAAAGCATATTTACCAGTTCAAGATGAACGGGGTAGAATATGTTTTGTGAGGTGAAAAGGATTTACCTCGAGGACCATTGATTTCAGCCATGGAAATTCGGAAGACTCCGAAAGAGTTTTTGTGTCTGTGTATAGCATCGGTAGAGTCGATTGATGACGCATCGACTAGCACTGAGGCTACCCAAGATGGGGAAATGGCCGAGTTGGCTAAAAGAGAGATCGGAGAAGTACTCTGATTGTTTCAGGGATGAGTTACCTTATGGGTTACCTCCAGAGCGGAATGTTCAGCATAAAATTGAGCTTATCCCGGGGGCAGAACCTGTAAATAGACCTCCCTATAGATTAAGCTTTACAGAAGAAGCTGAGGTGCGAAGACAACTGGAAGAATACCTCAAGCTGGGGCAGATTCAACCCAGTTTTTCACCTTTTGCTTCGCCAGTGATATTAAAGAGGAAGAAAGATGATACTTTTCGTCTCTGTATAGATTACAGAGCATTGAATAATATCACTAGTAAGCACAGGTATCCGATGGCTCGGATCGATGATTTGCTAGATGCATTACATGGGGCCGTAATTTTCAGTAAGATAGATCTTAAGTGTGGCTACCATCAGATCCGTATTAGAGCCGAGGATGTGCATAAAATCGCTTTTAGAAGCAGGTTTGGTCATTATGAGTTTTTGGTAATGCCCTTTGGACTTACCAATGCTCCAGCTACATTCGTCATGCTTATGAACGATTTACTACGTCCGTATATCGGAAAGTTTGTAGTACATTTTATTGACGATATTCTGGTATTCAGTAAAAGTGTTATTGAGCATTATGAACACTTAAGAATAGTGTTCAGTACTTTGAGGAAAGCCAGTCTTTATGTAAATAAGAAGAAAACTATACTGTGTATGGTTAGACTTGAATATTTAGGATTCATAATTACTCCTGAGGGGGTAGAAATGGATCCAAAGAAAGTGGCTGCGATACTGACTTGGCCAATCCCTCAGAGTCTGACCGCTTTACGATCATTCTTGGGATTTGTCCAATTTTATCGAAGCCATATCAAAGGATATTCCGAAATAGTATCGCCATTGACTGATCTGACCTCAGATAAAGTACCTTTTATATGGGGACAGAATCAACAGGAAAGTTTTAACACCATAAAACAAGCTGTGGTCACAGGATCGGTGTTAAAAATAGTTGATCCCCAGAAACCGTTTTTCCTTGAAATCGATGCAAGTGGCATTGCGGTAGGAGCAATTCTCCTCCAAGGGGGAAGGCCAGCAGCCTTTGAAAGCAAGAAGCTTTCTCTCTCTCTTGGAAATTGGCCAACTCATGAATTAGAGTTGTATGTTGTTGTCCATGCTTTGAAAACATGGAGACATTATTTGTATGGATCAGAGTTTTATGTGGATGTTGATCATGATACTCTGAAACATTTTTGTAAACAACCTGACTTGAGAGGCCGCCAAGCTAGGTGGGCAGAACTCATGCAGGAGTTTAATTTGACGATTCGGTACCGAAGAGGGAAGGATAATAAAGTTGCTGATGCGTTGTCACGCATTATGCATATAACATGAGTTTCACGGTGTTAGAGAGTGCTCTAATGGCCGAGATTAGAGAAACTCAAAAGGTGGACGAGTTCGTCCAGAGCCTATGGCCTAAGGCTCATATATTAAAACCCGGGGAAAAGGATGACCTAGCATCCAAAAAAGGCCAAACTTATGCAAGATATGCCATAAGGGATGGTATGCTAAAAAGAAATGGCAAGGTAGTAGTACCTAATCAGAATGATCTCAGGCAGAGAGTCATTCAACAATGCCATGATAGCCCATGTGCGGGACATTCAGGAGTCGAGAAGACATATGATCTCGTGAAGCGAGATTTCTTTTGGCCAAAGATGAAAAAGCATATTCATGAATATGTGACATGTTGTTTTTCGTGTCAGGTAAGTAAAGCAGAGCGGGTGAAGCCACTCGGACTTTTACAGCCCTTGGAGATACCACTAAGTAAGTGGGAGAGCATTTCCATGGACTTTATTGTAGGGCTGCCTACGACACAAGGTGGATATGATTCTATCCTTGTGGTGGTTGATCGTCTTACCAAGATGGCTCACTTCATTCCAACTAGAGAATCTGTTAGTGCCCCGCAAGTGGCGGATTTGTTTATTAGACATATATTTCGTTTGCATGGATTACCAAAATCCATAGTGTCAGACAGAGATGTCAAATTTACCGGTCATTTTTGGACTGCGGTATTTGAGACACTAAGGACTGAGTTGGGAATGAGTAGTGGGGATCATCCAGAAATGGATGGTCAGACGGAAAGAATCAACCAAATTTTAGAGGATATGCTTAGAGCATATGTGTCATTGAGGCAACATACATGGGACAAGTGGTTGCCATTGTTAGAGTTTGCCTACAATGATAGAAAACATTCCTCTACAGGGTTTAGTCCGTTTGAGCTGAACTATGGTTATAGGCCAGCGAATCCAACTATAGTTGGAATACCTCAGAAAGTGCCTAGTGCCGCTAACTTTGTGGTTCAGATGCGGGAGATGCTAGCACTTGCGAGAGCTAACATCCGCCAAGCTATGGATAGAGCTAAGGCGTATGCGGATGTAAACCGATCCACTAGAGAATTTAAGGAAGGAGAAAAAGTTTTTCTCAGAGTTCCTTCGCACTCTAAGTCTTTGACTGCAGGAGAGTGTGCTAAGTTATCACCTCGATACTGTGGGCCATGGTTAATTCTAAAAAGAATAGGCAAGGTAGCCTATAAATTAGAATTGCCACAGGGGTGTAAGGTGCACCCAGTGTTTCATGTTTCTCGTTTAAAGAAATTTTTGCATACAGGTGACTCACTAATCGAAGGTGTTGTTTTGTTTCAGGAGATAGAGGATAATGCAAGATGCAAACCAAGAAGAATCCTGGACCGAGGAACAATGCAAGTACGCAATCGGAAGACACCCACGGTGTTGGTTGCATGGCATGGTCTACCTCTATCGGAGGCTACCTGGGAATTCGTATATCAGCTACGGAGAGTGTTCCCAGATTTCATCATCGAGGACGCTGATGCTTGAAGAGGGAAGGAATGTTATGCTCTAGCCGAGATAGCATGACCTCGGAAAGGTCGGTGGGCATTTTCCCTTAGAGGACCGACTTCTGTAATATTTTATGTGCGTAAATTAAATGGTCAAGGGAAGTAACTACCAAGGTCCTAGGTGAGGGTGTATTGGCATCGACTAGGTGGTTCTGAGTGCTCAGGCCTAGGTGCACCTAAATGTGTAAAAATGCCAAGGGGCAAATGGTTTAATTGTGCCCCAATAGAGGGGTAAATGGTGTACCAAGCTAAAGGTCTAAAATGATGACATGTGGCAGGAGGGAACCATCTGGCATGAAGGAAAAAGGAATTACGTATCTTTGTGTGCATGCAATCCATGAGAGAGGCTGGGAGGAAAAATACGATGTCGTCGCCTGTGATTGCCCGTGATTCGACGAAAGGAACAGATAGTAGTAATTAGTGTATCAGACCACCTTCCTCTTTGTGATGTGGTCCTATACTGAATCCCCCTCATCCATGCTTATGGCGTACAGCTTCGTCTTGAGGTTTAGAACCCTTGCGTCGTTATTCACCTCATACACTAATATCACTAATGGGTCTACTAAATTCAAAAATTCATTATCTACACATTCTAGCATCCGATTTCTGTGGGATTTGTTCCACTAGGTTTGTAATTTTGTATTTCAATTGCATCTGCATTGAACAATTGCATTTGGTCTGCAAAACTCCAAGAATTTGCAAGATTCATTGGAAAAAATTAATTGGTTCATTAGCCTAACTTAATGCATTTAATTAACCGCCTAACCTTATCTATATTAATTTAATTAATCCTCCCTCCCCCTCCCCCTCCCCCTCACCTCTCCCCGTCTCTCTGTGTTCCGCCTCTTTGTGCTTTTTTTCGCCCCTCGCAAGCATCCAAATCTCCCCGAGACCTACTTTGCTTGCCGATCACCCCTTCTTCCCCTTCCCCCATATCTGCATCCCCTTCAACCCCCCGCCCCCCCTCTCTCCTACCCCCCGCACTCATCTACATTGACTCTTGAGTTCAGTGAGGCAATCATCTAATGTGCAGTGTCGAGGAAGCAGTGGCGACACTAAATCAAGGTCCGCCGTTCATCTTCATTGAAAAAAATGAGAAGCCTTCGGGGAGGCTAGATGCTGAAGTGCAGCAGATTGCAACCACCTGACCATAACAGCATCGGCTGCGTCGCCTGCATTTTGAGCCGGAATGTAGGCTCCCTTGGTGATCGATGCATCAAGCATGAAGAGAGGGCAGCTGACGATGTCGGGGAGATGAGAGGAGGCAAAGCGCAGTGAGAACGCAGATGGGGGCCACGGGTCTTATATCCTGTATCAAGGCTGTGAAGAAAAGTCTAGAAAGGACACGGGCCATTTATCCCTCCCCTTCCCCCATCTCTCATGCTCTAATAGCATTTTCACCAACTGGGGCCCCTATTCACCTCATACATATTGTTGAATATGGTCCATGTGGCAAGGGAAGTGTCTGTGTGCGGGAGCATAGAACCCCCACTGGTGCCAATGATTATGGCCAAGGCCTCCGCATCATGCATCACCTAATTCTTCATCGCTATAGGACCTGTAGGTACTATCATTGCCAGCGCAGTCGCAGTGGCCGGTGTCTTGGTCGCGTGTGGCCTTGGCTCCAATCCCGTGTAATCTTCCAAGTAGATCTTACCACCATGTTGCTCCGGGCCTTCATCTTCCATAGAGGGTAATTTGTCCCATCCAACCACCTGTAAACTTCCGTCAAGGCTCTGATACCATGTTAGACTAAACAAATAGAGGGTCTGCACAATGGAAGACTAACCCCATAGTTAAGCTTATGGATCCTAGGGACTCAAACAGTCGTGTATTTCAATCTCAAACTTCTTGCCTTGGTGTGTACTGAGCGTAGATGTGGAAAGAACGTGGACACAATACAAAAAGATATGTTCGGTGTGCCACCCTCCATCATAGAGTGCTGACTAGATGTGGACCCCTAAATACACAAAATGCTGTTTTGCTACGTCCGTGGCACTTCCAAAACACTTGGCCTGCGTGCTCTTCCAGAGCTTGAGTTGGCCTCGTAAATGCGCCCTGCAAACACACCTTTGGACCGATCCTTCTGGACAGCCCTTTGTAAGGCAGTGCTTGCCATGGAACTTTGATCTCCTTGCTGCTTCGAAAGCATCCAATGGTGAGGCACAAGCTCCCCCTTGATCCTATCTTTCTTGCTGCTCTTGAGGACAGCCAATGGTGAAAACACTTTGAGCCAGCCCTTAGACACCTGCAGTCAGCCACCTCTCGTGCTGTACCAGAAGCTTCTGGATAGATCCTTGAGATAGGCTGCCTGCTGCTCCAAACTGCTCAAACATTGGATGAGATATGAGTCTTGAAGGCTTCATTTTACAGGTCCCAAGGGCGCCCGAAATACCCGACTAGTTGGGCCCAAAATGTTCGACCCAGTTAGCTGACCCAGGGCCTGTTTGACTGTAATCCCCTTCGTAAAAGACAGCAAATACAGTTTCACAATCTCTCCCTCATTCCCTCTCTCTACAGACGCACTAGGGCCCAAGATAATCGTCGGGCTGGACCCCCCCGAAGGTTTTATTCATGAAGAGAAAAGTCTGTTACAAGAGTTCAGCGTAGAGCTGTCTGTTCCAAAATCCAACGTGAAATCCATATTACAAGAGCTTCAAGCTCATTCCAAATTGGCAACATGCCACTTGTCAAAAATCTAGACTAAGTCCTATTACATGCCACTAAGGGCAACTCTGGAGTCTTCGAAGCACTTGGTCACGCGAACCGCCTCCTAGATGCTTGTTAGGCTCCATTGCGCTTAGGAAAATAACTCTTCCTAGTACCTGCAACAATTAATTAAAGCGCACCACCATGGTACCCATTATTATTATTATTATTTCTTTTTTTTTGCAAAAAAGAGACTTCTATTAAGTATTAAAGAAAACCGTTAGAGCAAGCTCCATATGGGAATATGGGATACACCATGCAATGCATGAAAAGCTCAAGAGCCAATAAGAAAGGATTGGGGCTGATAGTGCCATCTCAATCCGGTAGCAACCTCGGAGAAAAAGGGAGAACCCCTCCAAACTCGAAGAAATACAGTCCTCCTAGAAGAGGCTGCCCGTGAAGGGCCCCTGCATGCTAGCCCATATGGCTATCAAAGTGTGAACCGTGTCACTCCAAATACCAGTGAATACCTGTGATGGGTGTATCTGGGTGTCATCCAAGGCCTCTGTGCATCTGGCTCTCCAAATGTGCCAAGAGGAAATGCTAGCCAAAATCTCCCAAGAGGTGTCCACTGAAACATGTGAAGCTCTGAAAGGAGTATGTGGTACATCCTGAAGAGAGCAGGGCTCTATCTCCTGTCGGCAGATCGAGAGTGCCCAAGAAGAAGGCTCACCTTCATAAAACACCTGGGGCCCAATAAGGGATAACCATGCGACTGAGCCCCAAGTCATGAAGAAAGGGGACGTATGAAAAATGCTGAGTATCCGAGCAACTCCTTTCCAAACAATTCTCGCTTGATTGCAGTCCCAAAGGCAACGTTGCACTGACTCCTCTGCAGAATGACAACGAGGGCAAGTGGGATCAGTCCCAAATCGTGATCTCCATAGGTTCACTGCAATCCCTTCATGAATAGAAAGCCAAAGGAAAAGAGTGATCTTTCTATTTCTGAGGGATTTCCAGAGCCTCCTCCAGAAATTCCTACCTAAATCTACGGTGATGAAGAAGCTATCCCAATGGGGGGCTCTGGAGGGAATCCAACCTCTACTACTCAGCTGAAATCTCCTGGCATTACCAACCGTGAAACGAAAGAAGGGAATCCCCCTCTCTCGGTGCCCATGATCTATCCACTCCCACTCTCCTGGGTCCCACTGCAAGCATCTGATAGGTGCACCTCCATATAACCACAACCTCCAGGATCCCAGGGTTAAGAGCAGAGGGTCGGGGTCTAAGTGCCACTGCAAGCCCACTCCGTGGTCCACAAAACCAGCAATCCTGACAGGCTGAAAGGCAACCTCTAGAAGAATATCATCCGTGGATCTAGAGAGTATACCTCCATCCCCAACGTCAAAGACCAAAGCATCTTCCCCGAAACCTATTATATGCAGTGGTCTGGATGGGAGAGAGGACCCGCCTACACAGTAGGCACTTGGAAGGCTTTTATCAAGCTACCTGAGGATTAGAGACTACAGTCCGTGAGTCACCTCACAAGGGGTAGCACGCAGGATTCAGCAGATAGATGCAGCCATCCCGGTGGAATGGACAGTTGAGGTGCCTATTACTTCCACCACTTGGATGGGAGCTTTTTCGAGGACAGCAGTTCCTCTATAGGTGATCGCTCTTCTATCAATCTCTTCAAGGGTAGAGGGCGGAGCCCTTCGAAGAGTGTTCCTGAAGCTCCCCCAAGCTTTGAGGATGGCAGTAATGAGAGGAGAGGCAGGAGACCTGAGAGAGGCGGAAGAAAAAATCATGCGAGGGCTGTCCACCCAATCATCTCCTAAGCTAGGTGTGCAAGCCTGAATGCGTCCAAAAAAGAAATCCTTCCAAGGTTCCTGCCCAGGCAGGAGTCCCCTCACCACCACCTTACAAAGCAATGCCCTGCACTGCAAGTCCGGGTCAATGATATTAAGTCCCCCTTCCCATGTAGGGAGAATAATGGTCTCCCAGGCCACCCTCGCTACAACATCTGCCGTGCCATCAAGTCCACTCCATAGAAAACTCCTGACTGGTCTAATGAGCTGAGTGATGCAATCCCTAGACCGGCACCAGCAAGAACACACAAACCAAGCGGTGGCCAAGAGAACCTGGTTCACTACCACAACTCTAGAGGCAAGGTCGAGTTTGGCTGAGCTCCAAAAAAGGAGCTCTTTCCTTACACTTTCTAATACTGGGGCAAAGTGCTGTGCTGGAGAGATGCCCAATCCTACCTGGCATCCCAAATACCTGACAGGAACACCCCTCTGAATCCAAGAAAAGCCAATGTCAACTCCCCAGCCGGGAGTGTCCTCATCACTGATCCAAAAGCCAAAGGATTTATGCCAATTGATGTGTGCCCCTGCAGCTGAGCAAAAAATATCCAAGGCTGTCCGGAAAGAATCAAGTGACTGCGAAGAGGCCTCAATAAAAATAGCAGTGTCATCAGCCAACTGATAGTCAAGAAGCTCCTGCTCCTGTCTCAAGGGCAGTCTCAACCCATAAAGCTCAGCCTGAGATCTAAGGAAGATACTCATAGCTTCTGCCACAAAGAGAAAGAGGAAGGGGGCTAAAGGGCATCCCTGACGAACTGATCTGGAAACCTGAAACCTGTCACCCCTTACCCCTCCAATCAAAACCTGGCTGTGGGCTGATCTGTAAAGGGAGGCCACCCCTCTAATCCATGCATCTGAAAATCCAAACCGTAGAAGAGTGCCCTCAAGAAAACCCCAATCTACTCTGTCATAGGCTTTCTCAAAGTCGAGGAGTAGAACTACCAACCTCTGCCCGCTCTGCATAGCCCACTCTGTGGCTTCCCAAAAGGAAAATATATTATCAAATATGCTCCTGCCATGCACAAAGCCTGTCTGAGTATCATGGATAAGGTTTAGAAGAAGGGGCTGCAACCGGATGCTGATCGTCTTGGTCATGATTTTGTACAGAGTGCCCAAAAGAGTGATGGGTCTCCAATGGGATACAAAATTCATGTTGCCACCTTTCGGGATAAGGTGTATGAGTCCCTCGGTCAGTGAGTCAGGCATCTCACCCGAGTCCCAAATGCCCTGTAGGGCTGAAGTAATATGATCACCTATCATATCCTAAAAGGCTGTAAAAAAAGGAGTAAGACCATCGGAACCAGGGCATTTGCCCTTATCAAGGGCGGAGAGAGCACTCTTGAATTTTGTGTTGGTAAAGCGTGCATCAAGTGAGCATCTCATCTCTGGTGTGACCAACACAGGTAAACTCTGCCGAATCTCATCTCTAGCCACATCTCTGGCATGTGTGTCAGGATCTGCGGACAGAAGGGAGGCATAGAAAGCTGTCGCTAAGTGCATGACGGTATCCGAATGAGACTGCAAAACGTCGTGAGAGTCAATAAGCTGCTTGACACTCTCTCTACTATGTCTGGGACCAAGTGTAAAGAAAAAGTGTTTATTGACTCTCCCTCCCATCTATATCCAAAAGGACTCCCGTGCATGGAAGGCATACTCTGCTCTCTGATCAAGCAATGTCTTCAAGTGAGCCCTTGCCGTAGCAAGGCACTCCTGTACCCAAGCATTAGATGGTCGTTTCTGCTCCTCCCTTTGCAAGGCTGCCAACTGCCGGTGGATACCAATCTCCCGCCTAAGTACCTCACCTCGCCGAGCACTAGCAACGGAGTGATAAAAGTCGCTGATATTGGCAAGTGCTGTGGCCACATGTGAAGGACCGGCCACCCCTCCCTACATGTGAGAAACCCAGATCTCCAAGATTGCCTCTGTGAGGGTCTCATCCGTGTATAAGGCATCGGGGATCCTGATACTGTGAGACCGTCCTCTCAGACGGGGCTCTGAGACGGACAAAACTACCAGAAAATGGTCGGAAGTGGAAACACCAGGTGCAATGTAAACTGTCCCCCCTCTATCAAGAGCCCAGTCATCCACATAAAATCTGTCAATCCGGGCATGGATAGGCATCTGCACCCTATGGTTCGACCATGAAAACAAAAGTAACTGAGACTGAACATGAAATGCATCATCTGACCAAACATCTCTGCCACTGAACATGAATAAGAAGGCATCCCAAGCTGCTCTCTTGAGGGAATGAATATCACCTTCTTTGCCTCCTTGCTTATCAGAAGGTGCCTCAACCATGTTGAAGTCACCTCCAATAATCCACGAATCTGCAATGTCAGCCCACGAGAGCAACTCTTTCCAAAACAGAACGCGGTCCCCTCTGTTGTTCGGAGCATAGAGGTTGAGGAAACCAACCTTACGTCCGTCAATCAGAAGTAAAACCCACTGGGCCCTGAAGGTGGGCCCTGAAGGGGGTAATGGTACCGTGTCCAATGATCAGAGGGAGAATAGAATCTGAAACTGATATGCATGTACCTCCTCTGGTTCCCAAGGCAAGAAGCGAAAAAGTCCGGCCTGAAAGCAACTTACCTGACTCGGAGCAATCTCTGACATCCAATTTGTATTCCTGAAGAAAAAGCATGTCTAGGGAACCACTTGAAACACCTAGATGGAGCTCAGCTGTCTGCGATGGCAATGAGGGATGTCGCTCAATCCCTGTATATTCCAACTGGCTATCCTCATCGGCGGGAGGAAGCGGGTTGGAATACCTTACCTGACTTGGTGGCGGAAAAAGAACCCTCCACCGGAGCTGACCTCCTGCCATACACACGAGGTCCAAGGGGAGGAAAGTCCACAGGTGAGAGAGAGGAAGATCTCTCAAGAGGGATGCCGATAACTGGCTCTCTGAAAGCGGAAGGTACAAAATCATCATCTGGGAGGTCAGAGAAGTTCTCCAGAGCGGAAAAGGAGTTCCGCTGAGCCAGTCCTGGGGAGGGGGTGCGAAGGATTCCTACCGAAGCAGGGATAGAATGTAAGACCCCCTTCCCTCTATCCACAGAAGGAGGCACCTGTACTGAGGCCTGATCAAGAAGTGCTGCAGATGAGGTGCCAACAACCTGGGCTGCTGAGGAAGGTACAGCCTGATCCTGGGGTGGAGTCGAACAAGACTCCTAAACACTAGTCTCCTCCCGAGGCTCCAAGGGGGTAGCCTCCGAAGCAGTGGATGTGTGATCTGAAGTAGAGGGCCTAACCGCGATCGGAACCCACCGTGGGCCATAGGTGGTGCGGGGTGCAGGAGGGACTCGAGTAGCCCTTGGAGGGGGGGGCGTGTCTGAGGCGGTGCCTATGGAGCGGTAAGTCCTGCGCCTGCTCTCTGTCATAAGCTAGTACGAGCTGGTTGCTTTTTAGGCCTCTTTTTCTTCTCTGGGCAATCTCTGGCGAAGTGCCCCGAGGATCTGCAAATCCTGCACTGGTCCTGCCGACCTGCAACCTCAAATCTCTGGCGGAGGAAGGACCCATCGGGTCGCTGTAGCATGATGTGGTCATCTGAAATAGTAGGGTCTTGGACAATGACCCTAACCCTGGGTAACCCATCCATCCTGACCGCCTCAGCAGTCGAAGAGGGCTGGCCAGGAAGAGGGGGGATCTTTGCTACCACACCAAACCTCTCTCCAATAACTGAAAGAAGCCTATGATAAACTGAGGGGAGACTAGGGAACCTGATGCAAACAGAAACTCCCTGCTTGTCCTCTTCAACTGGGTCAAAGCCTAGTTGAAAGGGAAACAAAAAAATCCTCTTGTAGCCTAGAAATAGAAACCCGCCTGTAGCAGGTCTCTCATGACGTCCGAGGAATCTAGGCACACCTGAAAGAAACCTCGTCCCAACAAACGAACATCCTTAAGGTGGGGGGCGAGCTCCTGGGGAAGTGCCGCAAGCATCCAATCTCTAGCTTGTGACCTGGAGCGGTGGGAGCCATGAATGCGTGTAAAGAGAGTCGTGGAACACTCATGCTCCAAATCCTTTTGCAACTGCTGTAGCTCGTCTTTTGAGAAAGTGATGGTTCTCGCGGCCGGTGTGGGCGGTAACGGATTGACTGAGTGGGAACCCATTCGTCAATCGAGGTGGAAAAGGCCAATTCAAACGCAAGGAAGAACTCCGTCCGCTTTCCTGAAGCCTAGGAGACCCCTAACAGAGAATAGGGTACTCTAGATGAGGGGAGAGGGTGAAAGGAAGGAGGGAGAGAGAGGATGAATAGAGGAGGAATCAGCAAGGGGATAGGGGGGGCAGCAAGGAGGGGGGAGAGGAGAGGAGGGGGGAAAGAGGAGAGGAGGAGTGTAGGAGTGACACGTCCCATCACTCCTGAAACCTCTGATCGCATAATCACTCGCATCGGCCTCTAAAACATAAGGCCGGGTAGGATCGGGTAATGCAAGAACGGGTGCTTCCTTGATAGAAAACTTCAAGGTTTCAAAAGCCTTGTTCATTGCATCATTCCAAGAGATCGGCCGGGTAGACCTGCGTCCACGACCTTTCAATATGTTTGTCAGGGGTGTCGTGATATGTGAATAATCACGCACAGACTTCCGTAGAAATACCGTAAATCCTAGGAAAGAACGAAGTTGTTTCAAACGGTCTATCAAATCATCTGAACGAGGTAGAGGGTATCGATTCTTAATTATCACTTTATTTAATCGTTTATAATCTATACACATTCTCCAGGTAGAATCTTTCTTCTTTCTTAGGAGGACAGGTGCACCCCAAGGTGATTTACTTGGGTGTATATAGCCCATATTCAGGTAATCTTGAAGCTGTGAAGCTAACTCATCCTCCTCTACCTGGCTCATCCTATAAGGTGGTACACTGATAGGTTGAGCCCCTGGGACTAAGTCTATGCGATGATCTGTTGCTCGTTCTGGAGGTAAACCTTCCGGCAATTGAGCGGGGAATACATCCTTAAAACTATCTAACAACATTCTCAATTCACGGTGTTCAAACACACTTAAATCATTCTTGTTAATTACAGAGACAACAAATGAAGAAAGCGGAATCAAAACACACTGATAGACATCATAATGAGAAGTGTTTAATATATTCCGAAGCTGCATCGCAGATACAATAGGTCCCTGAGAAGAGGGAATTTTATCACACTGAATACAAAATTGGGTGTCCTTATCTACAAAAGAAAGTGTATGCTCCGTCCACCCAATCTGAATATTGTGGGTTTTAAACCACTCTATTCCGATCAACAAGTCTACATGCTCCAGGTGCATAACATAACACGTAAGAGCCCCTGTGTAAGCTTGAATCCGGATAGAAAGCGCTTCAACCTTGCGGTCCCAAAACTGCTTCCCAGTTGGAAGCTGCACCTCATAGGTGTGATCGCTAGGTACTGTGGGCAGCCCCATCTTCTGCACAAATTTGTAATTAACAAAGTTGTGAGAGCTGCCCGGATCAAAGAGAATGTGAACCGGTTGGTCCCTAACTTCTCCATAAACTCAGAAAAGATCATGGGAACCAAACAACGAAGTATTGAAAGTGCAATTACAAGAAAGTGGGGCAGGTAATGACATTTACAGAAATACTTGTCATGGCAACTTGGTTTGCTCCCTTGGCTCTCCCTTGGCTCTGGTTCCTGGACCTGCCTGGAGCTTCGGTCCGAGCGCTAACTTTTGATTCTTGCGCTTTGGACATTCATTCTTGGTGTGGCCCTGCTCCTCGCAGTAGAAGCAACGTCCTTCTTTTTTAAGCTTCAAGGTGCGGAGGAAGCGGGCTCGACCATTCTTTGCCTGAGTCAAATGTTTCTTGGAGGCGTTGTCCGTAGACTTCGTCTCCCCGGTACCAGTCGTAGGCTGAAAGAACTTTCGTTTGTTCTTTCCACTCGTGTCGGAAACTGTAGTTGCTTTTGTTCCGGCCATGGTATCATCATAAATACGCGCGTAATTCATGGCCTCTTGCAACGTTGTGCATTTGTTGTTCTTTATTTGCAACTTGTACGAATCTGGCAAACCATCCACAAAGAAACCTAACAAGGTCACTGGATCCATCTTTGTGGCCTTGGTCTGCAGATCTCGAAACCTTTGAAGATAAACTTCAAATGACAAGTTAAGCTTTGACATATCGAGGGCTTTAAGCTTGCCAACGATATCATAATCGTCCTCCTTCTTCAGGAACTCCTTCTTGAAGACCCCTTCGAAATCTATCCATGTATTCGGCTTAGGCTGGAGTTCCTTCCACCATAGCAACGCTTTACCTGACATGAAACCCGGCTGCAAGCTGGATTTTCTTCTCATCTGGGTACGGGTGGAACTGGAAGTGTACCTGCCACTTGTGTAACCAAGTGTCAACAACCTCCTTCGTTCGAGACTTTTGATCTCCTGGAAAAGGGTATGGAGTTATGTTTGGACCTAGCACTGAAGCCATGGCATCCACATGCGTGAGTGCCTACACAGTGCTAGCCAGAAGAGTGAGAGTCGCTTGAATCCCTTGGAGTTGCTGTGTCAACCCCGTTTGATTCGCATTAACCTGCTCGAATTTTCCATCCAGAGCAGTGGTGAATTCACTGAAGGCCTTCTTCGTAATCAGATCGTCATAAAGACCCTGGTCTTCCTCTCCCATAGGAGTGTAATCCAAATCCTGTTCTCCCATGGTGAACTCGGGATTTGCAGAATCAGACATATCTGAAATCTGATTTGAAACGAATATAACTGAGAGAAATAACTGAGGGAATCGAAGCTGAAAGGACAGTGGAGCAGAGAAAAACCGTCCCAAGAGATGCTGACAGAAGAAGATGCTGAAAACTGGCGAACCTCAGGCGCAATAAACCCTGTGTCTTGCTGAATTCATAGCAAGTTGCAGTGTACGGAATCCTGCAGCAAACCGTACCGTACGGTACCCTCCTGCTGACCGTACATGTGACGCAGCTGTACGGATGGCTGACGTGGCTGTACAGCTGCTGACGCGATCCGTACGGTTGCTGACACAATCTGTACGGACGCTGATGCAGTTCGTACGGTCGCTGATGTGTGCGTACGGTGGCTGACGCAGGCAGTACGGTGATGACGCAGGCTGTACGGCCAATGACGCAGGCTGTACGGTCGATGACGCAGGCTGTACGGTAGCCTGCGCAGGCTGTCCCGAATCCCGATGGCGCAATCAGATCATAGGGCAAAGAGGGCTCCTCGCAAAGCTATGGCTGGGGTTGGAACCTTGTCCAACTATATAGGGAACAGGGCAGCCTAATTAGGAAGCCCTGCTTCCAAAAAAGGCTCACCCTCCTAGCTTTGGAGGGTGGTGCTTTTTCGAAAAAAGCAACACCTCTCTCAGGGTGGCCGCACCCTGTTCCTGCTCCTTGCGCCTCTCCCTGCCCTGGCCGAAAATCCTACCAGCCATCGCACCAACACAGCCTCCACCGCAGCCCCGTCAGTCGCTATCTACTTGCCTACAACTCAGCTACCCTATCGCCTCTCTTTCCTTCTTCTCTGCTCTCTCCCTGCTACGTGCATCCTTCTCTCTTAAACCCTTCAGTAAATTCGAAACACTCTCCTTCTTCCTCCTACCTTTTCCCTACATCCTGACCACCCTTGCTAACCCAGGAGCCAACCAGAATTTGCAGCAGCAAATTTCGAAATTTAGGGCATACCTGGAGGAAGAAATCGTCCAAAGTTCTCGCATAAAAAATTCCTACCTCAGGAGCTGGCTCTGATACCAACTGACACGTCCCAGCACTCCTGAAACCTCTGAACTGCAAACAAACACACACCATGTGAGAACTGAGCAGGCTGCTCACCACCCAACCATGACATCTACGGGATGTGATCTCGAATCACGAGATGTCCCCTCCGAGCCACGAGCTGAGCTACTGGCACGAACTCCCAATCAGATCCAAACCAGCCTGGTGTCCCATACCACCAGGTGGCGCTGTGAAGCCTGGGATCTGCCACTGGGCCTTGGGCTACACTAAGATGCAGGCGCGTGTCCGCGACTCAATCCAGGATCAGACCTAGCACCTGGGAACGAAGCGAAGACCTATAAATAGTTCGTACCCTTGCCACTCAACCCGAGAATCAAGCCTGCCTAGCTCTAAGCCTCCCCAGGCTACCTGAGCTAGTCCTGTGTACCTAGTACACGTCAGATACCAATCCGTGCACATGACAAGGAGAGAGGGGGGGGCGGGAGGGGGGGGGGAGCAGCAGGTAGGAGGGAGGGGAGGGAGGAGGCAGCGCGCAAGGGGAGGCTGCAGCAGCGCGGGGGGGGCTGCAGCAGCGAGGGAGGGGAGCCGGGGGGGAGGTGGGGGGTAGGGGGGAGGGGAGGGAGGAGAAGCAAGGAGGGGAGGGAGGAGGCGGGGGGAGCAGCAGGTAGGAGGGAGTGGAGCGGAGAGGCTGCGCATGGGGGGAAGGAGGCAGCACGCAGGGGGGGCTGCAGCAGCGAGGGAGGGGAGTCGGGGGAGGAGGCGGGGGGAGCAGCAGGTAAGTAGGAGGGAGGGGAGGGAAGAGGCTGCGCGCGGGGGGGGAGGAGGCAGCACGCAGGGGGGGCTGCAGCAGCGAGGGAGGGGAGTCGGGGGGGGGAGGCGGGGGGAGCATAAGGTAGAGGGGAGGGGAGGGAGGAGAAGCAAGGAGGAGAGGGAGGGGGCAGCAAGGAGGGGAGCAGGAAGGAGGGCAGCAGGAGCAGCGGGGAGCAGCAGCAGTGTCTGGTACCCATTAATTGTTAGCGCTTTGCATGCAAATAACACACTGTGGACTAATTCTAGTCACGGTGGGCATCCCCACTGAACACATGTGCACATATAACAAGTATATATAAATATATTTATTCTCTGGTTGATCGGAGGCGCCTTAATTATAATCAAGTCTCTCCAACCGAAGTTGGCACAACTCTCCAACCGAAGTTGGCACAACTCTCTAACTGAAGTTGGCACATCTTGTATAACCGTAGTTAATCCTCTTGGCGCATGCCAAGTCTCGTTGACCGAAGTCAACACTCTCTGACCGTAGTCAGCTCTGTGGTTCTCTGGTTAATCGTAGTTAACCCTCTTGGTAATAAACCAAGTCTCCCTGACCGAAGTCAAGCTTACTTGACCAGAGTCAAGTATCTTTGACCGTTAAAAGATGACCATGATTAACACATATGAAAACTCTTTAATTATGATCAGATAAATGGCCAACTGTTCTTTGACTTAGGATATTTACATTGTGGTGACATTGACCCTGGCCTGCTGGTCTGTAAACTAGGCCCAACTGCATTCCCGCCTGGCCATGTGGCAGATCAGCCACTGGCCCAGGCTTCCTGTTCCGTCCCGGGGCCTTTTCTGGGCCTTTCATGGCCCAGATCTCTACTCCAGCCAGTCATCCACTGAGCTCCTTCTGATCCCGCTGTTTGCTGGCTCTGTTAGCGTCAGATCCAGCTCCGTACAGACTGCTGCAGCCTTCTATACAGTTCCATACAGAGGCGCCTTCAATCCTGGCCCTTTTCTGGTCACCCTTCATGCTCCTCCTGGGTCTGTTCCAGGCCTTATGCTAGGTTGTACACATGCTGAACACCCTCCAGGACATGCCACGTGGCATCACGGCATTGCCCAGTAGAGTTCCAGGTTTTCTGTGTGAGCTTGCTGCCCACATGGCAGCCCATGCGGGTGGTAAACCAAGCGGCAACATGGATGGAAATACATCAGCAAATTTTGTTTCTATTTCAGCAAGTATGCATGTTTCCCATGATCCAACTTAGAAGATTCATTAACATTGTTAACTTTAAACACGTCATACTCAGAACTTGCTGTCATATTTATTACTTCCAAAGATTTTACAAGAGGGCAGAGTGAGACATCAAAATCACCCTGCAAGACATAGGGTACTCCCCCTTTGACAAAAGCTCACCTATGACTCTACCAGTAAGTTTAACATTCAGCTTCTTCAACCATTCTTTCCCTAGAATCACAGCCACTCAATTGAAATCTATTGGCATGAAGTCTAGATCTTTAGTGGAATTTTGTATATTGAGGGGAATCTATGTTGCATGTCATTCCCATATCTGCTTTCCCGTTGCCACGTCCACCTCATAGACATGGTTACTTGGCTGCATTGTGGAGCCTCCAAATTCTGCACAAATTAACCATTCAAGAAATTTCCAAAGTCAACTAGGATGTGCACTGTTCTACCCATGATTGACCCGTATCTACGTACAAGATGATTGGGTTTGAACACATTCATATTAAAGTTACAATCTTTCTTGCAAGGACTTTGGCCCAATATTGTGGTATGAATGGAAGAGAGATTGTTACCGTTGACTTTGGTCAAAGTAGCCATCTTTGCCTTGCCTTTCTTCTTCGGACAGTGCATCCACATATATCCCTTTTTTCTGCGAAGAAAGCAACGATGGTCCTTTACATACTGAAGGGTTTGTTCGGCCTTTTTTACACGCTTTGCAGTCACCTCAGTCGGAGTCTCTGATACCAACTAATGCATCCCCACTAGGATCTAACCCTAAACACAATCCAAACACAATCATAATAGCATAATAGAGATCAGCAGGCGACTCACCTCCCAGTCACCCCCTAGCACGTGGGCTAAAGATAAGACTCCCACAAGGCTATGCCCATAGCTCTGGCATCCCACACCACCAGAACCTTCCACAAGGAACCTTCAGCATGATCTGCCATGTAGGAGTCTAGGCTCAAAAGCTAGACCAAGCGATCTAGTGGTGTGTACACACTGAATACCAACACAATAGCCTTGGCCACTCTTATAGAGTAGAGCATTCTGCTTTATGGAAATTGTTTTGGCTAAATATAGCCAAGTGGCACTTCGCTAGTGTTTTATGTCATCTCCTCCATGTTGGGGTAAAGGCACATTGCCAACCCTTCATTAAAGATAGGACACCTATGACTGTCTTAAGACAGTCATAGGGTAAACCTAATCCTAATAAAAAACAAATGAGTTTGTGGTGTGGCTCATCACTTCACACCCGCACACCTTGAGTCTACTCTCTCTCACTCTCTCCCTCTTGCTCTTCTTCCCCCTTCAGGCCCCTTTCAACTGGTATCAGAGCCTTCTACCCTTGACCAGCCTACCCACCCCCCTCCGTACAACGCAGTACCATAGGGCCGTACGGACATACGTCGTCCGTACATCCGTATGGACGGACATCGCGGGCGCGGGCTGTGTCGTGGGCACGGGAGCAGCGCAGGCGCGGACGTGGGCTGTGGCGTGGGCACGGGAGCAGCTCGGGCGCGGGCACGAGCGGCGGCGCGGGTCGCGGGCTGTACAGCAGCTGCTAGCAGCAAGGCGGCGCTGCATCAGGCAGCTGCACAGCAGCTGCTACAGCTGCATAGCTGCTAAGCCCTTCGAGCGTCGCGCAGTCTACTCCAAGGACAGCCATACGGACGACCGTCGTACGGACTGCCGTACGGTCGTACGGACGCCGCCGCCGTACCTGCAGGGAACTTCAACAGGGCAAACTTTCGACATTTTTTTGCTTTCCCTCTTCTGGGATTCCGTACACTGCGCCGGTACAGGAAGTTCAGCAGGTGCAGTTTTGTTTTTGTTTGGGGAAGAAAGAGAGGAGAAAGCGTATTCTGCTCTTCATTCCTCTTGATTCAGGGTCATTTTTCAGTTCACAAAACTGTGTTATCCTGAAAGTACAGCAAGTACTTTCATTCATCTCGTGCTTGAGGTGAAGAGAACCACAGTGTGTGGTTGATTGCACAGTTATTTTGTTCTGGGAAGGTAATGCCTTGATTTTGCAAGAGGACATATGCTTTTACTGGGTTTGAATCTCAGTTTACAGGTGAGCAGATCATAGGGCTTTTGCCCGGAAGGTGATGCATTGTATGCCTTGAGGCAGTGTGGTGCCAGAGAGCACACATTTGTCTTGATTTCCGCAGTGTCGAGGTGACATTTTATTGCAGGTCACATTTCTTGTGCAACACTCAGAGAACCTCAGTTGAGCCACGCTTGGCCAGGGCGCATCGAGTTTACTCGGTCCCTAACTGTCCATCGTTGACAGTGCTCAAAAGGTTCCTCATTGAGTGTTTGTACGTTGGGATCTGTGTATGTCATTTCTACATAGGGCAATATATGCATTACACTGGTGGATGATTTTGTCAGAGAGATTTTCACTTTGCATGCTACCTCAGTGTTGAGGTGTTCTCCACTTGATTCAGGTGTCAGATCAAGGGGCTTTTGCCCAGATTTTGTTTGATAGCACTTGGGTCACCGACAGAGATCTTCAGATGCATTTTATCCCCTTGGCAGAAGGGTGATTGCTTGGGATTTATCCCATTTTCTGTTGCAGGTTTTGTGACAGGCTGAAGTGTCATTTTTTTTTGGGTGTTAGCCAAGTGGTTTATGCATATTAACTCAGTGCAATACCTCATCTGAGGTGGGAGAAGTGATCAGTACAGTCAGTACAGCAGTGTTTGTGCTTTGTCAGATGATTATGCACTGTTAAGCACTTGTTGAGCAGCTGCAGCAGTCTGAAATTACTGTTTTTATGCCTCTTTGAGCACGGTACAGTGTGTCAGAAGGTACACTATTTGCAGGGTCATTTACTGTTTTGCTGCAGATTTTCCTGACAGTAAAAACAGCACCATTGAGAGTGCTTCTGGCTCTTGAATAGAGCAGGTTTTTTCTGAGAAATCAGAATTTTTATTCAGTCTTTTTACTTCCAGGGAGTCAGGTACTTTCCTTATCTGATATGGCATCAGGGGGAAGTGATTCTTCGATTCTGAACATAAAGAAACTGGAAGGAGCACACAACTATGCATTATGGGCAGAACAGTGCTTGAATGTACTTCTGTTAAAGAAGATTGCTAAGCCCATAAGGGTGAAGGGTGTCAAGCCATCTGACATGGCAGCTGATGACTGGGAAGAGCTTGATTTGTCTGCAAGGGCAGCTATCATGCTCACTATTTCAGACACTCTTGTGTTCAATGTTCAGGCTGAAAAGACCTCTTATGGTCTATGGCAAAGACTAGAAGAATTGTATGCCCAAAAGAGCTCAGCCAGTAAGGTTTATTGGCTGAAGAAGCTGGTCGATCTTCGCATGAAGGAAGGTACAGCTATGACCTCACACTTGAGTGAGTTCAATGCCATCTTTACACAGCTGATTGCACAGGGGTTGAATCTTGATGAGGAGTTCAAGGCTACTTTCCTGTTGTGTACCCTTTCTTTCAAGACCACCCTGTCTAATTGAAATGTCACTCTTATATATGCTGATGTAGAGAGCTCTCTCCTTATGGAGGAGATGAGCAGGAAGAATAATGCGGGCAGCAAGTCTTCAAATGCTTTGCAGGTACAGGATAGAGGCAGGACTCAGCAGAAGGGGAGATCTGCTAGTAAGTCCAAATCCCGAAGTCAGTCCCGTGGTAAAAAGGAAATTGAATGCTTTTATTGTGGCAAGAAGGGACATGTGAAGTCTAAGTGCTTCAAGTTCATACGGGATCAGAAAGCCAAGAAGGCTGAAACAAAGGATGCAGGAAATGCAAGCAAAGGCAAAGGCAAGGCCAAGGCAGATGACTTGGATGCAGTGAATGTTGCAGCAGAGGACAGTGATAGTGACATACATGATGTTTTATGCTCTTCTGCTGTAATAGCACATGCCTTGGTTATTGATGGTCACGACATGCACACCTGGCTCTTGGATTCAGGTGCCTCTTTTCATGTTACTCCTCATAGGGAGTGGTTTACTTCCTACACAGGTACTCATGGAGTTGTTCATCTTGGGAACAACTATGCATGTCAGAATGCAGGGATTGGTAGTATACAGATAGTATTTCCTGATGGACGCATATTGATGCTTGATGGTGTCCGCCATGTGCCGCAAATCAAGAAAAATCTGATTAGCACTGGCTTATTGGATGACAGTGGTTACCACACCACATTTGGGAATTCCAAATGGGTGATTACTGATGGCCAGACTGTAGTGGCTGAGGGTTTTAAAAGTGATACCTTGTACCCTCTTTATGTTTCCAGTGTGGGTAATCATGTTGTTGCCATAACCGAGCTGCCAAAGGTTTCATTGTGGCATAGCCGGTTGGGACACATGTCTGTTAAAGGAATGCAAGAACTGTCACGTTTGGGTTATCTGCCGCCTCTTTCTTGGGTGATCATTGCATTCTGTGACTCCTCATAAGAGGAGAACTCCCCAGAATAGAGCACCACTTGATCTAGTGCACACTGATTTGTGTGAGATGCCACAGTTATCACTAGGGGGTGCAAAATATTTTATTACTTTCATTGATGATGCCACACGCAAAGTGTGGGTCTATTTCTTGAAGCATAAGGGAGATGCCTTAGATGCTTTCAAGAAGTTTGTTAAAACCGAACTGACTGTGAAAGACAGCTATGGTTTCACTTCAACGACGGAATTTAACTTTCCAAAGCTCTCCCTCACTCTCTCTCTCTGGACATACACTAGGGCCCAGGACAAATTGTCGGGCTGGACCCCCCCGAAGGTCTTTTTTCATTTCAGAAAATCTGTTACAGAAGTTCAGCTTAGAGCTGTCTCGTAAGTCTCTCCCTCTCAAACGTGAAAAGAATTCTTCTTTTACAAGAGCTTCAAGCCCCATTCAAATTGGCAACATGCCACTTGTCTAAAATCTAGACTAAATCCTATTACAAGCCACTAAGGGCCATTCTGGAGTCTTCAAAGCTCTCGGTCACATGAACCGCCTCCTAGATGCTTGTCAGGCTCCCATTTCGCTTAGGAAAAATAATCCTTCCTAGTACCTGCAACAATTAATTAAAGCGCACCACCATGGTACCCATTAATTGTTAGCGCTTTGCATGCAAATAACACACTGTGGACTAATCCTAGTCACGGTGGGCGTCCCCACTGAACACATGTGCACATCTAAACAAATATATATACAAATAAATATATATATATATTTTCTCTGGTTGACCGGAGTCAACACTCTTGATTATAATTAAAGAGCTTTGACCAAGGGTCAAGGCGCCTTAATTATAGCCAAGTCTCTCCAACCGAGGTTGGCACATCTTGGTTAACCGGGGTTAACCCCTCTTGGCGCATGCCAAGTCTTGTTGACCGAAGTCAACATTCTCTGACCGCAGTCAGGTTTACTTGACTGGAGTCGAGTATCTTTGACCGTAGTCAATCCTTTGACCATTAAAATAACTCTTTGACCATAATTAACACATATAAAACTCTTTAATTATGATCAAATAAATGGTCAACTGTACTTTGACTTAGGATATTTACATTGTGGTGACATTTGTTGCTCAGGTTGAGAATCGGACAGGTCGCAGGCTGAAATGCCTCAGGTCCGATAATGGGGGTGAGTATGTGTCACATGCTTTTGTGCAGTTTTGCCAAGCTAAGGGCATCAAACAGGAACTCACAGCTCCTTATAATGCATCTCAAAATGGTGCAAGTGAGCGTATGAATCGAACTATTCAGGAGAAGGTTCGATGTATGTTGTCTTATGCTGCATTACCCCATGGCTTTTGGGCAGAAGCCGTGCAAACAGCAGTTCACATTATTAACAGGTCGCCAAACAAGGCTTTGGAGTTGAAAGTGCCAGAAGAGGTGTGGTCTGGCAAGCCACCTTCATATAAGCACTTACGTGTATTTGGCTGCGAGTGCTTTGCTCATGTACGCAAAGAACTGCGCACACCAAACTGGATCCAAAGTCTATCAGATGCATCTTTATGGGTTATGGTGACGAAGGTGAAATGGGGTACAGGTTATGGGATCCCGTTAAACGGAAGATTATACGCAGCAATGATGTCATCTTTAAAGAGGATAGTGTACACAAGGAACCCGTGCAACCTGTGGAATACAGGAGGGTTATTTATGATGATGTTGGACAGCAAAGAATGCCCATTTATATGCAGCAGCAGCCTGCTGCAGGTCACCCTGTTCAAGAGGGTATACAGGCTGAAAATCAGCCAGATAATTTTGCCAATGATGCACCACTAGATATTCCAGCAGATGGGGCTGTAGAACAGCCAGATATAGTGGTACAGCCACCTGTCATGCATGAAGAACAGGCTGGACAGCAGCCTAATCCGGAACATTTTGTTAGGAGGAGCACCCGTGCACAACGGCCTCCTGCCAGGTTTGTTCCAGGAGCCAATAATGTGGCTGATTTTATCATGCTGACAGATTGTGGTGAGCCTTCCAGCTTCAAGGAAGCTATGGGAAGAACAGCGAAAAAGAAGTGGGAGAAAGCCATGCAGTCAGAAATGGACTCCCTACTTCAGAATGATACATGGGACTTGGTGCAGCTACCTGCAAGCAGAAAGGTTTTGCCATGCAAGTGGGTTTACAAAATCAAAGTGGATTCAAATGCTTTACCAAGGTATAAGGCCAGATTGGTTGCCAAGGGATTTAAGCAGGAGAAGGGCATTGACTTTGATGAGATTTTTTCCCCTGTAGTCAAGATGACTACTTTAAGAGCAGTGTTAGCTCTTGTTGCTCATGATGACATGGATTTATGTCAGATGGATGTGAAGACAGCCTTTCTTCACGGAGATCTCCATGATGAGATCTATATGAGTCAGCCAGAGGGATATGCTGTTAAAGGGAAAGAGCAGCTTGTGTGTAAGCTGAAGAGGAGCTTGTATGGACTCAAGCAGGCGCCAAGGGAATGGTACAATAAGTTTGATGCCTTCATGCAGTCCCAAGGGTATCATAGGTGTGAGACCGATCATTGCTTGTACACCAAACGGGCAAAGGATGGTAGTTTGATGCTACTCATTCTATATGTGGATGACATGCTTATTGCCAGTAAATCTCAGCATGAGATTAGTGCTTTGAAGAAACAACTGCATAAGTCTTTTGACATGAAAGACTTGGGTGATGCCAATCATATTCTTGGCATGCGGATTACTCGTGACAGGTCCAAGGGACTTTTGTTTCTGTGACAGAAAGAGTACATTGACAAAGTATTGCAGCGCTTTAAAATGGAGGGGGGGAAGTCTATTAGTACCCCGTTGCCTCCACATTTAAAACTCAGCAGTAAGGACAGCCCCAGATCAGATGATGATAAGGCTGAAATGGCCAAGGTTCCGTATGCATCTGCAGTTGGATCTTTGATGTATGCCATGGTTGCCACTCGTCGGGATATTGCTTTTGCGGTGGGAGTCATCAGCAGGTATATGGCAAATCCAGGCAAGCGGCACTGGGAAGCAGTGAAAGGTGTCTTGAGGTATCTCAAGGGTACCAAAGACTTGTGCATATGCTATGGTAGGCAGGATGCATTGGTGCATGGTTTTACAGATTCAGACTATGCAGGGAATGCAGATAACCGGAAGTCTACTACCGGTTATATTTTCACATTTGCAGGAGGTGCTATATCATGGGTGTCTCGGTTGCAGAAATGTGTTGCACTGTCAACCACTGAAGCTGAATATGTTGCAGCCACTGAGGCCTGCAAGGAAGCAATATGGCTTACTCGGCTGGTGGGAGATTTGGGCATTACAGGAGATATGCCAGTTTTGCATTGTGATAGTCAGAGTGCTATCATGTTGGCAAAGAATCCGGTCTTTCATCAGAAGACCAAGCACATAGAAGTGAAATATCATTTCATCAGGGAGGTACTGGAAGACAAGCGACTTGAGCTTGTGAAAGTGCATACTGATGATAATCCTGCAGATTTGCTCACTAAGAGCTTGCCTACAGAGCGGTTTGGACATTGCCGCCACATCATGGGATTAGGATGAGACCATTCTTATTTTATGGTCTTGTATACAGTAACTGTATATTGCTGTAATTTTTATTCTTTTCTCCCCTTTAGGCACATTGGCCTTTAGGTGGGAGGTTGTTGGGGTAAAGGCACATTGCCAACCCTTCATTAAAGATAGGACACCTATGACTGTCTTAAGACAGTCATAGGGTAAACCTAATCCTAATAAAAAACAAATGAGTTTGTGGTGTGGCTCATCACTTCACACCCGCACACCTTGAGTCTACTCTCTCTCACTCTCTCCCTCTTGCTCTTCTTCCCCCTTCAGGCCCCTTTCACTCCACTACTAGTTGATGGACCTGCTCCACCACTTGTGGATGTAGAAGGACCCTCAGCTTCACACAAGCTTACTTGACTCTGTCAAAGGGGGGCTGTAGCTTGGCCTTAGTTGGAGGATTGGTTCTTCGATTTGAAGAGCTCCTAGAGCTGAGGTCTGGCACATAAGGGACCTTGAGATTATAGAAGGACCTATCTTTACATTTAGACCAAAAGTTTCCCTTGTAGAGGCAGCCAAACAACAAGACTTTATATGAATGAGAAATGTCTAAGATTTCAGTAAAATCAAACAATCAAACACCTTTTGATATTTTGGCAGCCTTTACAATATTGTGTTCCTATTCTCCATCAGGTTTGCTTACAGTTTGTCTGCATGCCGTTTGTCAATACTAGGACAGGTCTTTTCAATATTATCTGAAAGATATGCAGCCCAACCTGATGCAGAGGCTTGGCATACACTTTCAGTGGCTATTGACTTTTTCAAATAGATGTACCTTGCTGAAATGTCTTCTAGTAGATGAATTAGTTTGCCATTCATGCATCGTCTCCAGCGTCTTGCTTATGTGATTTCATACTTCTGGTATCCTTAGGTGAGGTCCAGGGTATAATGCATTCGTAGGAGCAGAAGAACAGTTTTTGGTAGCACATCTGTGTGCCTTGGGTGATGACCAGTATTATGTTGTATTCCTGAGAGCAGTAGAAGACTTGTCAAAGAGCATTTGTGTGCCTTTGTTAGATGAATTACATTCTGATCAGTGAGAAAAAAGATGGTTGCTTCTGTTAAAGTAAAGCATTGAATTTGCAATTGATAGTCTGTTGTGCTATTTCAGGTCTTTCCCACAGTGAACAGCACTGTGTTGGAGCATCTCAAGCAGGTGCATGCCATATTATATGGCATGGGATCCCTTTATACATCCATATGCCCTTCTCTGGTGTGCGTCTAACCTTACGAGCATAGAATGTCAATAAGATATTGGATGTGAAGAACTAACCTTCAAAACAACATTTTTTCCTTTCTGTTGCAAACTTTATTCAGCAATGAGATGTGATGTTCCAAATACTGTAATTTGTTCTATGGTCTTCATTCTCTCCACCTTAGTCTGCATTTTCCCTCCCGCTTCTTTTGGCATATCTGTACCAAGGAGCATCTGTTCCATCTCTCCGTTTTCTATAATTTTCTTTTCTGCAGCATACATTGCTAGGAGAACTATTGTGCAATCAAGAGGGCATGTGTTCATTTGTTTTGTATGCTCAAACCTATGTTCCATATTGCAATTTAGAAGTTTTTTAAACATGCGTCATCATCGATATTTTGAATTCAAAAATCATTGGCAATATCAATCTATCGCTTTCCCTGGGAATGGGAGGAAAAAGAATGCTGATTCATCAAAAGATTATGTGGGAAGAAGGTTATTGGCATAAAGAGTGGCATGTTTACGATCTATGTTTTGCAGGTACTTTGTGGTGTGGGAGAAATTATTTCCCAGCGGACATGTCCAAAGGTAAATCACTGTGTGGTTACAAAAGTTCACCAGAAAATGTGTCATCCTCACAAAAACTGGAATGCATGAACATAAATCCTAGGTGAAAAACCTACAAGTTTGAGATGTTATATGTAGTGTGATGAGTTGCTGTGAAAGGTTCCTGAAACTAATACGTCAGTAAGCACGGTTAGAGAAATTTGATAATGATGTGATGAATGTATTTTTGATGTAGATATTCCTACTTAATGGCTCACATGACAGAGAAACGTTTGGGATGTCAGCTTCAGATTTTGTGATCTCCATTTGCAATGCTCTTAACAGGCGATATGGCGATCCCCACAAAAGCCTGCAATATCCGGTAAGTAATTATTCAAAGGCTGCAAGTCCTGAGGATTCTCTGCTTGAACTTTTAAAAATAGCAAGAATAACTAACACTTTGAACGCTCTTACCCTCAATTGAATTAACCTTAACAGGACATTGGAATTTTGCATTTTACACCTCATGATGGCTTCTTTAGATTGATGATTCTTTGTGGAAGACACTTTTTTTTTTGTTTTGTTTACAGGCAACTGCATATATAAATATCATGCTTGTGCCAAAAGGAGGTGACATACCTGTGGACATAGACAAGCTATCTGCCTTAGGTCTGGATCATGTGGTAAGATGCTGCTATCCATTATTATTATTATCTTTGCCTACATATGGAATCAATGTATGATCTAGAGCTAATATTGGATAACTAAAAGCCAGGCAACTTTATGCATGCCGCCAAAATTATGAAAGTGTGCACACTGATCCTGGTTGCAATAGATTGTGTTTCTGTGACAATCTTTGTTATGGAGTCGTATGTCATTGTCTGTTGTGAAGGAGGCTGTCTATACACCAATGTAACCAGGGACTGGACATGTGGTAAGGAAAACATGTCATGTTATGAGGGATTGTCATCACGGTATGTGTCTTCTTTCATGGGCTCTTGTGCTTTGTACACCTCTTGTATGATGAGAGGGTTACAGGCAGGGTGTTCTTAACACAAGGGATACTAGAGGAGGTGAGCAGCACCATTGGGGAAACCAGGGATGACCCCTCTCGCCCACCCTCTTCTGACTTGTCACTTTACATTGATGAGCTGGCCTTGTTTGTGGATGCATTAGGTGATCAAGCATCAGCTCTGGCACAGTTTGTCATATCTATCTGGTTATATGCGGATGATGTGATACTGATCTCAGATATGGTAGTGGGACTACAAATGCATCTAATAGAGTTGTGTAGTTCCAAGCGGGAGATTGGGTTTGAAGAAGATTGACAAATGGAGAATTAAATAAATTGGAGGGCTCACCAAATATCTAAAGCTTGCAATGAAGTATTGTGGTCCTTTTCAAGTGAAAGCAGCAGTTTTCTTCTGGTGAAAATCAGGTTACAATATTAGTAAATGCATGGAGAATGTAAGTACACTTTCATGTCAGGAGTTTGAAGGCTTACAAAGGACAACCTCCCTTAGAACCTTTGATTGAAGAAGAGCCATAACTTGAAGATGCAATAGAACTGCTGGTAGTTGAACATATTCTTTTTCACCAAGAGAAGGGTACCTACAAACAAAGGCACATGTAGTACTTGCTGAAGCTTAAGAACCATGTAACATCTGATACTCAACAAATTTCTTTTAAGAATATCCTGATATATTGAAGCTAAACTAGGAAGCTATGCAGTTTAGGACAACTGCAATATAAGCAAGAGGGAATGATATGATAGATGACATTTACCAACATGGTTACAGTCGAGGCGTTGATGGCATTGATATTGCTTACATTTATAATGGTAGTGGTTGACATGATGACAAAGGTTATCCACTTGTTGCAACTAAGACTAACTACACGGTCTCATAGGTGGCACATTTCATAGGCTACATGGGCTTCCCCGAGTGATAGTCAGTATAGAGACGCCAAATTTATGGGTAAGTTCTGATAGGAAATCTCTTGTGCTATATGGGTAGTGACTTAATCCCCAGCACTTCTCATAATCCTGAACTGATGGTTGGACAGGGAGATGCATGGAGGAGTACCTCAGGTTTCTCTGGGTGTGGAGTACATGGTTGTGTTTGGCAGAATTTTGATACAATACCACAAGCATACATCGATTGGAATGACTCCATATGAGCTCATATATTACTGTGTATCACTGTCACACATCAGCATTGGTAACTGAGATATTAGGACTCCTCAAGCGCTGAAAATGGTCACCCAAATGGAGGCATTGCTTCAGCTAGCCAAACAGAAAATGGCAAAAGCACAATACAGAATGAAAGAAAATGCTGATGAAAGGAGAACACTTGTGGAGTTTGAGGAGGGGGACATGGTGTACCTTAAGGTGCACAAACATGGATATGCATCATTCAAGGATGGCACATGGAACACCAGATCCAGAGTCGCCTGGCAGACACTGATTCTACTGCAGGCACGAGGAGGTTTGGGGATTATTGATTTGGAGATGTAGAGCAGACTCCATAGCCCTCTTGGGCAAGTTGGTCGTCCGTGGTCTCACCCAGGGCATAGAGTCCTAGAAACTCCTCTTACAGTGCGGGCTCCGGGGGAACACCCTTGTAACAGGGAGGCAGTGGCGGCGCCAGGATGCCGCTCGAGATCAATGCCATCTTCCAGGTGGTTACTTAATTTTCGTAGGGTCTGGGCCTTACCTAGAGGGAGGCTACCGAGGGTGGCGTTGGAGTCATCTATATGACTAGCTGAGAATGGAGCTTGCATAGCCTGGTATGCACGCATATCCAGATGGTTTGACAGACAAGGCTTTCAGATGGATTGTCTCCCCCCTTCCAGTACAGCTTGGATGCCCCTGATCCTTTGGTACCATGGGATGAGATCAACTGTATTATACGGTTGGACCTACTCCAGCTTTATACGTCACGGACTTTGGGAGAAGATCAGGAGCTCCCCACTTAGACCCGGTTCTACCACGACCATTTCTTGATAGTGTCGGAGGATGGGGTGATCATCAGATCCTAATATATGGAGGATAGGCGAGTTTTAGATTCTCTCAGGATTGCCTTTGGACATTTGCAAGTCTCATCTCATCAGCTGAAGATTGAGACAGGGAGAGCCACAGCTACACCAAGGAAAGCAGCAAATCTGCAGATTATGCAATCTGGATGAGATAGAGACGGAGGAGCATTTCCTACGTCACTGTCTGGTTTACTATGAGATATGTGGACGTTATCACAACCTCTTCCAGGAAGGACATGGCTTCGGACCTCTCTCTGGACTGATTCACTTTCAGGACCAAGTCTGCGTTGGCCTCCATTTGATGGAGAAGAGATGACGTAGAGAGATCCTTCTACGCCAAATCCATGAGCAGGAGAGGGCAGTGCCGCAGGAGACAGGGTTGGATCGTCGAGCCCAGCTACATGAGATAGGTTTCTATACATTTGAGTCTACTCTTGGGTATGTCGGGAGGATATCGATGACATGAGAGCAGTATGGATTTGTGAGACGAGATGACGACGAGGGATGCATCCAGAGACGCAGGCAATGCAGTGATGGACTAGAGCACGCATGATGGAGGTCCATCCCGTCATAGCTCTACTCGGTGGAAACCGTCTGACCAGAGGCGTCACTATCGTTATGGCCCATTGGATAGAGAGATCACGGCCCCGCCACAGCATGAGACGACCAGACGGACACATATACGAGATATTTCTGCAGCTCACAGGAGAGCCACCATGGCAGCTGGCTATAAGTCCCTAATTCTGAATTTGAGTATGCGTTTTGTATTACTGAGTTTAGTTTAGTATAGCACTCAGCAAAGGGCCTTAGTGAGCCCTTTGCCTCAGCCCGTAGCAGCTTGTATGAGCATGTGTCACTCTGATATTCTGCTTTGTCTCAGAGGCCTGCGAGGCCTCCTCATCTCTCTCTCTCTCTCTCTCTCTATTTTTGGCTTGCTGGCTTTTGTTACACCCCCTCAAGAAATACGATCTTATACGACATACATATGGGGAGCTTGTCATATGGCTCTTGGGGTCTAACCAAACTTGGAGCTAGCTGAAATCACAATTGTGGAGTTTCTTTTGTACAGCCAGCAATTGTTCTTCTCCGTGCTCTTGTATTTCCTTCGATAGCTGGAATTGCACTTCTACCGGTTCCTAGCTTCTCATTGAAGTGAATTTACTCAAGTCTAGCTTGCAGCAGAGCTCGTTTTTCTTGAGTTTTTTTCTTCTTTTGGAAGGGAGATAATCCTCCAATTGTCATTTTTCTTTTGCAAGCCATGGATTCTCTTGGAAACATTTTTAATGCAAAACGTAGCATGCAAGGTGGAGGGAGAAACATACTATCCCATGTTTGCCAACCATATCATGTGATCACAGGTCTGTGGTCAATGCTATGGAGGGAAAGGATTTGGAGGTTTGGGACCTCCGAAAATCTTTAACTCCGATAAAAAATTACACAGAAGCTTCTGACTATCTTCTGATGAACTACATCTGTATGCTAGGCTGATAGGTTTGTGTTCTCTTCTGATGAGCTAGTATCTTATGTTAATCTGGTCAGGGTTACAATGCCCTCAGCTATTAGTATCTAGCAAGTTTGTCTGGTATACCTCATGTATATGACCTGCATGTACTGATGGGTTTGGCTGATGGTGGTACAGATGTCATAGCTTGTAATTTATTTCAAATCCTTGCTAATGGTCAATCTGTTATTTCTGGAACTTGCTCTTTTAGATAAGATAGTGATCTGGTCTATGTAGTCTTATAATCTATTGAAGTTATGTGTCAAATGTCATCGTTCTTCCCCTTAAAACACATGTAGCATGCATGTCTGACGCTGTTGTACATACAATCATGTAGGCAGCTTTGAGTTTATTTTTGTTTCCGCCCAACGTGAGGTCAATTTAACTTTGTTCTTTGGATATTTTATGGAAGTTCTATCTTGATATTACTCTCATGAAATTTTTGTGGGATGAATTGGGTCTCAAATTGTCTTCGATTTTATATGCTGCAATTTTTTCCTTTCTATGCTAATTTTGCCAGCATATTGTGACCACACATATTTGGCTGCCCAGTTTAAGAGGGTGCTGACAGAATTAATGAACAGGTGATTGTAGAGTCCACACGTGATGAAAGAGGCAACATTATTTATGATGCGAAGGCTCTGATCCAAGCGTTAAAAAGTGTGATTCAGACATTTACTTGATAACATCAATGATCCTAGCATCATTTATGAACCAGTTACCAAGGGCTTTGATGCAAGCATTAAAAAGTGTGATTCAGACCTTTACTAGACAGAATCAACGATCCTAGGCCTTCTATCTTTATTAGCTCAACAGGGCAGACTTGAGGTTTAGTATTGGCAATCATATTCATGCCCTTGAGAAAGAGAAGTTTTGACGGGCAAGAGAACACGAGTGCTCTTCCGTAAATAGCAGTGTTTCAAGGCAGACAAATCATGGTAATTGTTCCAAACCTTTGTCTGTGGTGTTGCAACCAGGCATGCAGCTACACTCACTCTATATTAGAGGGACAAAATACGAATCCTTGTCTCGTAAGAGATGTACACTTGGGCTAATTACAACATGATGGGGAATGTAAGTATACTGGTAAAGCAGGGAATAGTATAAAATGTATTCACTAGTACCAGTCCAATGCTATGATCAGATTATATGTTTGTCTTGTTGCTCTTAACTTCTTTCTGTGTCTTCAACTGTTTTTGCAAGATAAATCTATTCGTGTTTCTCTCTATGTTGTAAGCCTTTTGCTAGCAGATGATGAGATTGGCAGACAAAATGAATGACTTACAATGGGACAAGATGAAGAGAGAGAGAGCAAATGCAAGACTTCATACTTTGTTAGAGAACCGCACTCAGCTACCTTGAACCTTTGAATATCTGTTGAGGTTACGTGGAGCGGCTTTCTTGTAGCTCAATGAAGAAGTACCTGACATACAGCTAATTTTTGAAATGTCTTTTTGCTCCTCCTAAGAACTATGAGAATGCTGGAGTACATGTAGCTTATGAACTTTTAAATGTGGTATCATTAAGCAGACTGAAGATTAATGTATCAGGTGCCATATGCTGCAAGGTCTGTGTGTACAGTACAAGTGGAGATGTTTGCTGCACAGGTGATTGGATCAAGATTGTGAAAATTACTCCTTTTGTGAAAGACCAGACTTTCTGTGACTTGTGGTGTTGAAGGAGGTAACCATACAATGCATTGACGCTCAATGTGAGCCTTTCTGGCGTGGTTCATCAATTTCCCATTTGCAAAGAGGAAAAGATGTGTAAATTCCCCAAGAAAGATGGAATAGCTGTGTAAAATACCGCATTCAAAATAGACATGGAGTGGTTCATGTATATAGCCTGATTTGGATGGATGATGGACACGGCGTTAGTTTACATTGGTTTCTCTCAGATGTGTGCTTGACAATAAGTCATGATTCCCCCTTCCTTTTAGGGGGGAGCAAGGAGGTCGTTTCTAGACGAATCATGTTCTCTTCTAGGGTGGCTGTGCCTTTGTATGCTGAAACACAGTATAATCTCAAGAGCCAAAAATCATTGTTGCCACCCCGGCTGAGTCTGTAATGCCGTCTTTTTCGTCCCAGCCCTCCTTCAAGGTTTCCTTGCCTTCTTGTCTCTTTTAGCCTCTTTTATTGCACTCCTCTTTACTCCCATACTTTTCAACTTCTCTTGCCCTCTTCTCCTCCACTCACCCCCCAGGCCCACCCTGAGGAAAGGAACTTTCTATTAATGCTTGCAAATACCAAACATACAAATTAGTTATTCGTGTGGTGCTGATCATGGAACCAATACAAATAACAGAAAGTCCGATTGTCAACCAGCTTATTGCCTAGGAAATCTCTGAAATTGGGGCCAACAACTAGGGTGGAGGATTGTACAACCGGCAAATGCCTCGTTCCATGAAAATGTAGGAGACAACGTGCAAGCCAACTCTTGCAAAAATGTATGTGCCTTGACGGTGATTTGAGGTCCCATTGTCCCTCACTCCCATATGGCGTGGAAGGTGTAGATGATACGCTACCACAGCAACGAGAGGCTAATGGGGAGACTTGTTGTCCATCGATCATCGAGAGGCATAGGGTGACCTAGATATCATCTACCAAATACTCTCTGGTGAGGATACGGCCGTTGGTGGGAAGGAGACATGTCTTGAACCTCATATCGGAGGATCCCCTCTCCTTAAATCTTGTGAGCTAACATAGCCGTGTCTATGGAGAAGTCCATTTTATCTGCATCATCTGGAGGGCCTCTATCCACATTGTCTATGCTGTGAGATAGTTACATAGGTAGTGTGGGATTGTCTTGATGTCTCTTTCCATGCCACGAAGGCACCTTCCATACACTTGCATCTTCTCAAACCATGGGGAATTTCGAATGGGTCACCATCCAAAAGAAACATGTAATCTTTCATAGTTGGAGGTTGGTCCATAACCCTGAAATGTACATAAGAGTAAAAAATACCTAAGGGATTTCATTATCCCCCTTGCTGCTGCATATTCCTTTTCCAATTACCAGATTCTAGCTCCTCTTTTCTTGGCATCCCTTGGATCGAGAATTTTTGCCAAAAACATATATGGTAGTACACTCTTTGCCATTTGAGAAAAACACTTGCTAAAAATTTCTTCAGCCACCATCGATGCCCAATGATGAAAGAATAATGTTTCCAAAAAATGGCAACAAACCAAATACAGAGGCCAATCTAAAAAATTGTATGAAAATCAGCTAGTCAAGCATTCAATTGATCAGTACAATGGAGCTTTGGAAAGGGCTTGAATTAAAATGCGACGTGTCAAGAAAATACAAGGTTTTGAGAACCTCATATTATTTTTAAATAAAAGACAAAACTCTTCAAATGTATCATCGTTGAAATTTGTCGAACAAGAAAGTCATCGAGCCTCCTGTCAAACTTAAGGGTTTCACAATAGCCTTCAACTATGAACTGCTATAGAAATACAAGCTTTCAAGTTGGCAACCTATAACAATTTCCCATACCAGCAAGCCTCTAAGGCCAAAGTAGCATGTATCCAATAATAAACCTTGTTATATGAAGGATAGATTTTTCGTTTAGATCATCTCATGAGGCATATGTAGGGACTATATCTTTCATGGGCTAATTGGTTTGTTCGTTTGACCATCTATTTTGGGATGATCCATTCTCATTGATAGTCAAACTTATGTAGTTAATTTGTTATTTCAATCATTAATCTTTTTGAAACATTGACTATTAAAATTGTGTGGTTATATTGGCTTCATGGTCATTGTTAATATCTTAACGCAATACATATAGCTTGAAAAAAGCCTTCGCAAGTATGTGTAAGAAAAGCCATTGAGATGCTTTTATACTTTCTATTGGAATTTCTAGTGGAAGCAACACACAACTAGCTTGTAGGCAATTGATCTTAATTAGTAGAGGTTACACTTGACAATATAGTCTTCTACGTAAGATGTCATCTTTTTCCTATGAAGGTGTATTTTGAGGTTCAATGTATGCTTGGCACTCGGCATATTATGACATTTGTATTTAGGCCTCTAGCACTCCCAAATTCTTGGATGCATAATTGGTTTAGACCTCTTACAAAATCTTTTTGTAGTAACAATCACAACATGGGGGATCCATGTACCCAAAATTTTTCAAATGGGAAAGCAAGTGAGGCTTCAGAACATGATGTAAGCCATCACAATAATAAGAGGAATATGGGAACCACACATTGCACTACATACCTTTAGAGATTTTGTTTATTAGAAGATCTTGGTTGCTATCTTGGTATTTATTGATATACGTAGGACCTCAAAGAGGAGACAGTGTCATAAGACACTAAGGCAGTGCATGATCTAATGATACGTGGTAACCTATGAATGTGAAATAACCCTCCAAAATCTGTGGAAAACATCCAACATTGGTGGATCTATAAACATTTTAGGGAGGGTTGTTTCACCTCTCTCTCTCTCTCTCTCTCTCTCTGTTTCACCTCTCTCTCTCTCTCTCCAGTTCATAGACTCTAGGTTGGGCTGAACCCCTGGCCCAACCTTGGGGGTTAGCTTGAGTAGGGGGTACACACACAAGTGCAAGTCACCATGGAATTCCCTAAGGTCAAAGTTTTTGCAACCCTAGCTGCCTCTTTCAAGCCTTTGTATTTGACCATTGCAAAGACAATTTTCCCCTACGCAAAAATACATCAAATGCAGATGGTTAATATTGACCCGCAGGAGCAAATCTATTACCTACAACAAGAGATTAGAGAGCTCAAGCTTCAGCTTACAGCCCTTGGGAGAAAAGTGAGGATATGGAGAGGAGTGGAAAGGAGGAAATTATTGCAGCGGCAATACACAAATGTAATGCATCTCCATCGGCACCGATACTTGTCTCCGCGGTTCAAGACATGATCACCACTCACGTGAGCTCAATCAAGCAAGGAATAGTTGCTGACGCCAGTAACAAAGTGAATAGATGTGACCTTTACGTGGAAGTAAAAGAGTAGGAGCTATAGCACGGAATAAGATGATCTTACACATTGGGGGACTGGAAGAATGTTGCCTTCATGATGATGAGGAGAAAAGCATTGAGGATATAATCATATGCCTTAAGAAGGAAGTACCACAAGTCGAATGGGATGATAATGATATCTACAATGTCTGTCAAACTAGCACACAAGCACAGATCTACTGCAGAGGGAAGGTAACAAGAATCAAAATTCTTAGACAAACACATAAGTTGAAGGGTACAAATATTTGGATATCTGAGGAACTCACTTCGCTCCAGCTCAAACAAAGAAACAATGAACTCACCAAGGTAAAGGAAGCACACAAGACATGCAAATGGGCGGTTTATCGAGATGGACAAGCATTGATTAGGGACTTCAAATCCAAACCCAAAGATTCTCAGTCTTAAATTGATATTATAAAGACCACTTTATAATAGTGTTAGAATGTAGCTACGCTTTATAATAAATCTGGCTATCTAGATGTAGTAAGTCACTTTTGGGTGTTGGTACTTTGTCTCATAGACCCGTGAGGTCTTCTATAGATGTTAATAGATCTTTCTTTCTTTCCTTCTTTCTTTCTCAATGAATGTGTCCTCTCATTTTTCTAACCTGATAGGCTCATAAAGACTGTAATTTTTTTTGACTCAAATCTTTTACTCATATATCATGGGGTAGCTCATGATATCATTGCCTTTATAGCCCATGGTAATTTGTTTACAATGAAATCAACACATCTCTCATAGATCTGTCCCTAAATTTAGAAGGTACAACTAGTTTTATCTCTATAGCATATGCTGAATGTCATATCACGAAATTATTGAGAACAAATTTACAAAACATTTGTGATATGTTCCAAACCAATGCAAGGAAAGTAGATAGTATGTATGTCTGCACCAAAGTATGATACCTAGTAGCACTTGGGCATGCTCAGCCAAAAGGGTGCATTGGCCCATAGGACTCTTAGCTGCAATTTTGTGCACTGGATGCCACTCCAATTATGAGGCACAACGCCAAAGTGGCCTCAATGGAAGCACCCATGACTACTACTCGGCTATTGCAGTCTCAAAGACTATAGTCCAACGACATGTTGCAAAATTTATTGAGGAGCTCGAGAAGCTCCAGGTGAGAACACCACGTTGGAATCTACCTAAGCTTCCCCCTACCTCGAAGAGGATCAAACCCAAGCGGGCCTTGCAAATTCCAAAAATGACGTTTGGGCATGCAACAAGTCGTAGCACAAGCACATCAAGCAGATGAGTCTGAGGTGACCAATCAGCCTGTTGAAGCTGAGCTAGGTTCCCTTTGAGCAAAACGGGACTCCCTCTATGAATAGATTAACCTCTTTTCCCACATCTAAGACCTCATACTAAAGATCCTTCTGTTGAATGAGCATCCCAAGAAGCTACCATGATGCCACGACCAGATGACTAGGAGGTTGTTGTGAGCTAGAGGGGCCCGTGGCCTACATAACTTTAAAGGTGGAAGTTCCCACACCTCTAGCCCCCATAATTTTTGGAAAGACGAGTGTTGGCTCAAGACCACTTCTATTGGGGCAAGATCCAAATAGGCAATAGCTATAGCCATGTTTTTTATGATTGGTCCACTGTGGGCCTATGCACTCCTTTGGCATGAATCAAGTGTCCAACAAGACCCCCCTTCTTCACCAAGGTCTTGGTCATTTCCATCCATCATTTTTTTGGCCTCATCTCCCCTATTCCTAGCCAATAGCTCCTCACCTAGGTATTGGGCTGATGTGGCCACCCAAACTTCTACCCCAAATCATATCCTTAATATAAAGCCCCTCCCTTCAGCATCAGACGTTTTTCCATATTTTTATAGATATCATTTATGATATCTAGGGAAGAGATTACATCTAGATGACCTTTTAAACCATGGATGTCTCTTTATAGATGAGTCATCAGCCCCACAAATGTACTAGCCCTCAGCTTGCATAATTCCCTATAACTATCTTCCAATCGAGGTGTGCATGTACAATTGGGCCAATCACAAGTTTGAACTCTTGGTGAATGCTAAGGAAAAATGGCAACAGGCAACTTAGAAGGCCAAGCAATGAGCAATCATGTCAAAAATTGTGGCTCTTCCCCAACACGACTATTTAGACAATCAACTTTGGAGCCAAGGCAAAATGTTGACCCTAGATGACCACAATTGCCCAAGTACCCCAAGAGTCTAAGTAGCTAGGTAGAACCAAACCAAGCAAGGTGGTAGTTTAGTCAGGAGTCTGAGATCCTAGCACTGAGTGGCGAGATGGAGATTTTGAGTACAAAATCTTGAGATAGAGATTTAGGTTCCCCCCCACCCTAGATTCCCTTCCTCTCCCAAACACCATAATTCTTATCTCCATGAAGCCATCCCTCTCAAGTTATTCATCAAGGGATACATTGCCTTTGGGACACTAGAGCTTTATTGATCTTAGGGCAGCAAGCATTAAGCTGAGAGTTAAAGGTCTTCTCCTACTATATTGAGTGTCTCACTTCATTCTACTTTATAAAAGCTCACTACCAAGATCTTTCCAAAGAGCTTGTATTCTCTTCGACAATTCATTACCTCATGCATCTTTTCACATAGCTTGTTGATCATTGCATGGTTACCTAGTTATTCTAGTACATCACTTTGATATCACAAACCATGGAGGCATCAATCGATCGGTAGTTATGGCCCATACTGGCTCTACCTTATTCAATAGTGTGGTCATTCCTTCTGTGAAAATGACATTTTCTCAACATTTTCAATAATTTCTATTGATCCATCTTCTTATTAAAACAATAATCTCCATTGAGTCATATTGTTATAAAAATTATGACTTTCAATGCCCACAAAAGCTTGCAATAAGCATGAATTTTCTTGCATTTGTCTAAATTAATCAAGTGCCATAATCCTTGTGAGTATCACTAGTGAATCTAGCCATCTTGGTTAGATGCAAATTGCTTCGTGCTTGATTGGTCTTGTCAGGTCCCTTTCCATTAGTCTGTTCTTGGGCATGCTTGATACTATCTCTAGGGTTCAAGGATTGGAAAGAGGCCTGGTTATAGGAATGGGGCTTTTGCACTGTAGAGGGAGTCCATGGTCTTGCCTTTCAAGTCTTCAGTGCGGTACCATTAAGGGGTCGGGTACTACTAGCCAAGGAACCTATTTTGAACATAACCTATGCCTTGACACATAGGTGAGCACCAAGTTTGCAATACGATGGCCATAGGCAACTACTTAAGTTGGTTTTTGAATTTGTTTGTGAAGATTCCAAGCCAATCAATCTCATACTTTCTTTTAAAGACTACCAAGGATTTTGCCACCAAGGTGTGTGGCACATTACCTGCACTTTTCTTTAGACCAATTTAACTTTGAGAGGAAACAAAAGAAGGGTCAGATGTTTTCTTCCATCGTCTAACTCATGAGAGATCACTACAAGACATTATGGCTATCATCATGAGAATACATGTTGCAATGTTTAGAGGAGATTTGCAAGTCTAAGATTGAAACCTCTTGAATAAGGTACTTGCTAGTGACGATGTTGTAGCCATTGATGAAGCGGTTATGCTTTGCCAACTTATAAGTATTGAGTATTGCACCTGCTTTAGTAGCATGGCGAGAATCAATCAATGGGATTTGGCTAAAAATCACGAAGATGATTCCAACTTGAGAATGGAATAATTCACATTCATCCATTTGATTGGATGTGGAACGGCGACATGAGAAAGCTTTCGAGGGCATGCCTAGATGAGAGTTGGTTGATCGGGGCTGTAAGAAGAATTAGTAGCCATGGAAGAAAGGAGCAACAGCATGATGGAAAATTGAAGAGAAGAATAAGGGCTTAGAGAGTGTAAGAGGGATCCAAGAAGATAAGAATATGTAGTGCAATGGGGCTTGAAAAACAATAGCCTATATTGCATGGGGAAACTGGTCATTTCAATCTCGAGGATGTTGACTGCAAATAATTGAGTATCTAGGAGCTTGGTGGTGACTCGTTATGCATGGTTTGGTGTGGGTAGGCACAAGGGAACAAGAGGTAGTCTGCTTGGTCTAGTATGGGTAGGCACAAAAGGCAGATTGAACCCACATGGAACTTCCCCGTTTTATGGGAAAATTTGCAATCAAACTCTTATAACAACAACATCTAGCATACGAGTCATCCTTGAACGATTTTGCTATTAATCAAACACATTAATGCTTGGTGATATCCGAACATAGAAAATAAAGGAATTACCAAGCAAATAATGTCAACAATTATGAGCATTGTTAACCATTCTAAGGGCCTCATTCTTGGTGCTACTATAGTTGCACTAGGGGGATGTCATGAGGTGACTGGCATAGTAAACCAGATAGTCCAATTTACCATTTGGTTGTGCTAAAATTATGCTGATTGCATACTCAGATGCATCTTCATGAACATGAAAGATTACATGCCACTTGGGTTAGCACAAAATGGGTGTGAGGGTTTCTCATTGTTGAGTTCTTTGAAGGCTATTGACAGTTTCGCATTCTAGTGAAACTGAATAACCTTTTTGGTAAGCTCATACAATGATGCAACTAATTTAGCAAAATCCTTCATGAACCATCATTATAAGCTATTGCAAATGATCATAGTTGCATTAGGTTCTTGCATTCTTACATTTCTTGGATCTTGTTAGGCTCACTCCTCATCCCTTCCTTGGATCTTGTTAGGCTCAGTCTTGATCCCTTCCTTGAAGCAACATGGCCAAGTAGGATGACAACCCTGACACAAAAGATGCATATGCTCAGGTTTAAAGAGATTTTGACCTCCCTAAACTTAGCAAAATCTTTTTGAGGTAGCCAAGGTGCAGGGTTGTTTCTAAGTACACACAAAAGTCATCCAAATAAATTGCAATGAACTCATTCATAAAATCCCTGAACATCTTGAACATGGCTTTGGAATGTTGATGGTAGATTATATAGATCAAATGGCATGATTTTGCATGCACGTGCACCCCTTTGGTGATGAAATAAGTCTTCTACTGATCTTTTGGTGCCAATGAGATTTGGTTGTAGCCATGTAACCATCCATGAAAAAGTACATCTTGTGACCTGCCACTTGATCTCATGACTTGCCACTTGATCCAAAATACTATCTATGAAGACTATTACAAATGGATCTGGTACCATCTTTGCATTGAGATTCTTGTAGTTGATGCACAACCATAGCTTCCCATTCTTCTTGAACACTAGCATGATCAAGAATAGGCAATCGCTCCAATCAACTACATATGTGAATGCTGTCTTGACGAACTGATCGAGATTGGATTTGACTTACCTACCATAATTGGGGTTCATCCAATATTTCTATTGGTGGATCATGTATCAAGGGGATCCAAGTTTGAGAGACCTTAGGTGGAGCACCCCGCTGGTGTAGCTTCAAGAAAATACATCCTCTTCAAAAACATCAATGCAAAAACCAAATATTTTAATATTTAAAATAGAGAAAATACTTAAATTTATGATATTTGAACTATTAAATTATTCAAATTACTACATGCTTAGAAAGAACAAAAAACATGTACGACTTAGAGCATGTCTCCACTAATTGCTTCAGACTAACATGCCACTTTCTTCAAAACATCCCTCAAGCATATGATTTTTCAAGCACAATCATCAATTTTGAACACCTAATTAAGGATCTTAATGTTCTACATCACCAAATCTAAAATGAGAAAGCAAGAGGACTCCAGCCAATGATTTTAGACTCTCTTCAACATATTTTTTAGGGCCTTTTACTCTGAGCCATTTCTTAGGACTACTAACCTCCTCAATGTGTGACATAATCTTGATGTAGGTCCCATTCCATATAATGGAGTCCTACCATTGAGGCATTTAAACAACACCAAAATCTTTCTCATTTGTCTCATGTTTATCACTGCATTCATTGCTGACAAGCTCTGCACCCATATACTGCTTGTTTTGAAGCCTTCTTGTTCTATTTTGATATTTCAATCTTATAGTGTGCAAGCTTTTTGAATCGGCAATGTGATAAGGTGAAGCTTCTTGCTTGACTACACATAAAATTGAAATTTGGAGCATTGGGCTAATGCAATGTTTGAGGCAATTTCGCATGAGAAAATTCTTGTGGAAAATCTAACCGTAGTTCAAGTTAAGAGTTGATCGAGTTTAATTTTTCTTTCCATTATATCATAATGTCTTAGTAGCTAATGCCTTATATGCTCTCCCATTAAGGATATATAAAGGATAGGCATGTTCTTAGGTAGCTATGAACAAGATTTATAGAAAGAACTCAAGGATCCTTCAAATGCACAAGCATCAAAGTAGTCTAGCTCTATCATGACTTTGTCGTGCCTTTTCTCATCTTCCTGTGTACAATTTTGAGATAGTAGGGATGGGGTAGGTGTTTGGGTGGGGAGGGGGGGAGTAGGTTTTCCATCATAGTTTAGTGTTATGTCTTAATCTAACTCTAGTTAGCTTGTAACTAATTGGGTTACATATTAACATATGTGTAATGGCTATTAGTTAGGGTGGACATCCCTCGATCCTAAGGACTGGTCAAATAGCAACCTAAGGGGAGGTTTAGAAATGTCACTTAAGGTCGAATAACAATCTAAAGGGAGGCTTAGAAATGTCACTTAAGGCTCATTTTATATATATATATATATATATATATATATATATATAGGGGCTTCGGCTATATATCTGGCTCAACCTCCTTAGACTTCTTAGTCATACCATAGATTCTTGTTGGATGTACTAGCTCAAGGTGTGTCACAGTGGTATGGGATGCCATAGCATCTTCTTTTCCTTGCTCAAAAAGCAAGGATTTTCTTTATTAGGTGAGGCTTCACTAGTACAAGAAGATGAAGAGTGTTTTTTGGAACAAAGGTAGTTCTAACCTAGCAAAAACATTCCTCTAACTAATAAATCTCATCCTCAAGCACAATTTCTTTTGACCTATTTTGAAATTATAGCCATCCCTTGCTCTTCTGTTGATAAGTGCTTGTTTAGCCTGCTTACACACTCCTTGATCAAATTCCAATTGTTCTCACTACTTTCCATCTACAAGTCATTATACATCTCTTACCTATGTTTTTTCCTACTAAAAATCATGATTCTTTGCTAGGTCGTCACTTTCTTCATATTTTTCCGATTGACTCTCATTTCTTTTTATCCTAATTTAAACAAATTTTGGCTATGGATGCTTACAAAGATCCATTTGATGCCCACATTTTGGTCTTTTCATCTCGTGGTATAACACCACCTATGCCACCACATGGAGACACACGAAAGTATGGGTCACCTTATATAGAAGTACGAACAACAATTGTACAAATGAGTATAGTATATGTTGGTTCAAGTTCAAGCATGAATCATGGTATTATAAGAATTATAAATCCAATTCTAAAATTCTATCAATTCTCAATACCTCTCTTTTTATCTCAGGCCTATTATGGTGAAAAGGAGAAGAGATGAGTACTATGTTGATATATGGTTGTATACATGGCTAACATATTTTGGCATGCATCAATTCTAGAAGGATACAGATCTTATTCAATACAACTTTATTTAAAGGGCAAGGCATTAACCTGGTGGATAGACCTTTCTCCAAATACCATGATGAGAGATGACTTTAAGAATGTAATTTTTGAAGCATTCATTTTAGTTAACGCTTGTAAAAAGAATAAACCACCACATAGTCATGTAATGGAAGTATCAAAGTGATGAATTTATCTCTTATGCAAATACACCATTGTATAAGTTACAATTATGGCACATTGATATTTGACTTGAATGCCTTGATCCTTGTTAGAATCAATCATGGAAACACTAATGCATATTGCTTGACAACTTTGGCCTCATAACACTATGAAAAAAAGCAATCATTTAGTTCAAAAATTCTAACTTCCAAATCACAAAGCAGTCCCATGCACACATGGCCAATCAAAATAAATGAGATCAATTCAAACTTTTAGGATTGCATTGCATCAATATTTGATTGCAGATGGAGCATTGTTAAGAATATATGGGTTTCCAAATGATGAACCTTAACAAATATGATATAATTTTGGGCAAGGCATCGTTTTATTATAAACAATGTGAGGACCTACAAGTTTACTACATGACTCAATGGATCAAATTATTCTCACGATGATAGTGATTCCACACCATCAATTTTTGTACAATTAAAAAGACTCATGTGATATACAAAATTCAAAATTTGACTTTATTTCATAAATGTGAGGTTTGTTTTTATCCTATTTATCCATTCTATAATTTAAGTTGTTTTTGTTAAAACTGTCAAATTTTAAAATTGTGAATTAGATAGCATTTCTTTCTAGAACCCATTATTACAACAACATATTTAGCACAATTAGCAAGAAGTCTTTCTTAGGTGGTTACAATATGGTCCACCATTGCATTGTAGGTGCTACTGTCATTTTTATTGGACAATTATCATATGATTCACCATTGCATTGTAGGATGAATTATGGACTACATAAAGGAAGAGGAGAATGGCAAGCAATTGAAACAATATCTAAATATGGATATATTTAGCCTAGTAAATTGCCATGGAGAAATTCATTTCTTCTCACTAACAAAAAGATGATCCCTCTTGAATATCTGTCAATTACAACTCTTGTGAATGAAAAATTTGATGGGTTGACTATCATGCACATTAACCAAGATTTAATCCACATAAAGCCTTCAAATGCTCTCAAAACAACATTAAGGACATACTATGGTCACTACAAGTTCTTGGTTATGCCATTTGGTTTGACCAACACCCAACTACTTTCCAACAAATCATGAATGATACATTTAATCCCTATCTAGAAAAGTTTATCGTGGTATTGGTTGATGACATGAACATTTGCATTGGATGCACGAACAACATTTGAATGGTCTTGGATGTTCTAAGGAAAGAGAAGCTATACTCTAACAAAGCACTCGTGAGTTCCTTGAGAGTTAAGTTGCTTTATCTTGGACACATCATATTTGTTAATGGTTCTTCAATAGATGAAAATTGTATAAGTCCTGAAGAATTGGAAATTTTTTAGAATGATTTCCTAGGTCAAGTGATTTCTCAAATTTATTGTATGTTTTTGTAAGTTCATCGAGGTCTTTGCCAAGATTGCAACCCTATTGAAAAGGGGATGAAAAGGAACCAAAAAAAGCCATCCACAAGTCCAAAGAAATTATAAACTAATATACAAGGGTTTTTAGATTTCTAAAGTATTTAGTTACCACTATGCACATGTAGGACAGGTTGATCCAGATAATTCCATAGTGGTGCCGATGACTACACTTTGGGTACATTTTTCTAAGGTGAAAGTTTGGTGGCATTTAAAGACACGAAGCTTCCTAATACATTTATTAGTTTTATTAGATCCAAAAGAGGCCCAAAATCATTATTATTGTTCATGCATTGAAAGTCTTGAGGCACTATTAACAAATACTACACTACGGGGTATCATTTTTCCAAGAAGGAAATTTGGTGGCATTTGAAAACATGAAGATTTATAATGACTATATTATTTATTAGACTCAAAAGAAGACAGAAATCATTGTTATTGTTCATGCATTGAAAGTCTAGAGGCACTATTAACAACCGTTTATTAAAATATATTTACAACCAACTAACCTTCAAGGTCAAAAGAGATTCCAAGAGGATTGTGGATGCTTAAAGGAAGAGTCTAAAGGTGAACACAATTTTATTTATAGAGCTATCCTCACATTTCTCTCAAGAGCTCCCCTACACTCTATTTGTTTACATTCTTACAGAGGCATTGCATTGAACATTGTTTCTTGCCTTTGGAGATTGACTGGTGTTATTTTTTTTCACATTATCAGGTGCAAAAGCATGAGGTATAGCTCTATTGGACATAATGCACGAGGACACCACAAATAGCAAGCATTACCTACTTTTGTAGTCCACCAACTTTCATATGGATTTTCCAATGCAAAAGCAAACTTTATACCAAATCAAATCTCAATTTTAGAGCTTGGACTCTTGCTCAATGTTGCAAGCATAAGCATATTATAGAGCTGCAATATGTTCATGTCATTATTTGTTGGTTTTGTAGCTATAGGAAATGTATAAATTTTTGTAATACATAAGCCTTGGGGGCAGTGCAACATATTGTGCATGATTGGCTTTTGTATGTTGTATCCTTGTACCAAGATCAAATCACATGAGGAAGATATCTATTTGATCTCCTGATTTGGCTCCTAAAAGTGATCTAATGTTGAAAATCTATATGGACTTAACATACTATTGCTTAGTGTAATTTCATGCCTATATACTATGCATGGTGAGGAGAGTTCATAGAAAGACACCCTTGTTTGTCATGGAATCAAAGCCATTATTTGATAAATTAAAGGTGTCAATTGAAGAAGACATAATCTATCATTTTTTAACAATGGGAAAGATGACTATAAAGAGGGCACCTTAATGCATGTGCATTCAAGGGTTGAGAATTCCTCATGTTTTATGAGATGCTTCTTGGAGCTATTGTGTCCACCAAGGGGAGTTGCATTGGAGATGGGGTGTTGCATAACTCTTCAATGAAAATCATGCCAAGATTTCCAATGGTCATGTCTCTGATTTAATAATCACCCTCTCACTATTAATCACATTGTGTAATCGCCAGCCTCATCCTCATCAAAGAGAGCAAACCTAACTCGGTATAGATACGTGATGCCCTGAAATGCAGCATCTAGCTGTAAAGGGGGTGACCCAAACTCAGCCTAAATGATCTGGTGAGGAACGGATGACTTACCACGAATCATCCGTGATAACATGAGAACCTGTAGCCGCTCCACACTGGCCCACTCTGTATCCGATAAGTCTGGCTCCCAACAAGGGTTGCCCTACATCCCCGCTGGTTGAACCATGGAGTCAAAAAGCAACCCCTTGGTGCATGGATCCTGAAAGTGCGAGCGGAAGCACTGCCTCTCTAATCTTGCCAATGAAGCAAACCCTCTACTTAAGCGTGCCCACATTGCGGGTCTCATAGTGAAGCTGGGTCCGGAGAAGATAACCCCAAGATAAGTGTATGATGAAACTATCTCAACAGATGACCCCGCAAATGTGAACTGCTCCTAACGCATGATGGCTCGAGATGTAATGAAGATCATGACCTTGGTTTTACCCAGGTTGACCTTCAAATCATGAGACTCACAAAAGGACTGTAGTGCATCTAGGTGTCTCTGAAGCCCCTCTGCTGAGGAAGATAAGAGAGCCACGTCATCTGCGTAGAGCAAAATCTAGATCAGCGTGCCCGCAAGAGAGCAACCTACACCCCCCTGTGTCTGCATCACTGACTCAAGCTCATCAATGTAGAGGCCAAACAAGGTAGGCGAAAAAGGACACCCTTGTTTGACCTCGACGGCGCTCATGATCTCGTCTGTCCATCCGAATCCTGCCCGAACTTTGCCTGAAACTCTCTCGTAAAGTGCCATGACAGCCCAAATGATCTCTTGGTCATAACCCAAGTCCTTTAGGCGCTGTATGAGGCAGGCTCTCAGAACTGTGTCAAATGCCTTGTGGAAATCCACAAAGCAACAATAAATGCTTTGCTTCCGTGACCTCGCCTCCTCGATGATACTTTTGAGTGTGAGAATGTGGTCCATGGTTCCATGATCATGCCGTAATCCGGCTTGTCCTGTTGCTCTAAGTCCTCGACACTCTACAAGTCTGCTAACCTCGGAGTCAAGTACTGATGCATAAATCTTGGACATGACATGTCCAATCATAATGGTCCCGTAGTTCTCTGGGCTCATGGGATCCCCTACCTTGTGGATGGGTGAGATAGTGTTAATGGTCCAAGTGTGTGGAAATCCCAAACAAACAGCTTCATTAAAAACCTTTGCTAAGATCGGGGCTAGAAGGGTAATCCCATATGCAATGAACTCAGTGCATAGCCCCTCATGATCCTTCGCTCGACCATTATGAAGTTTCATTACGGCATCCTTTACCCCTCCTCTAGTGAAGAGGGTGCAGGATGTAGGACGAGGCATGTGTGAGAGGTTAGGGACTGGCTGATTTGGGATGTCATAAAGTGTGCGTGCATAATCAAACCAGATCTAAGTGTCAATGAGTGCCGGAGGGGACCGTCCTTCTAGAAATCTCTGCCAGAAGTCCTTAGAGTTGTTACTAAACAAAATGTTCAATAGCTCCTCCTCGTTCCGACAAACGAAGTCTAGTTTCTTCCTTCGTACCCGTCTACAGTATTCGTGTATGCTGGTGCGCTCAGAAGACTGTTTTTGGTTTCGAATCTGAGTTGATGGCGTAAAGCCTTACACTCAACATCGTACCAACTATTATAGGATACGGTTCTAGGGGGTGGTGGGCGGGTGGAGGGGGTGGTGGGCGGGAAAGCGTGAATGGCAGCCTCGTGTAGTGAGCGGGTGACAAGGGCAGCACGATCCTCTAAAAGGGGTATGAAGTCAATATAAGCGAGAAGTATGTACAGATGGCCAGAGTAAGAAGGTGAGTGATCCCAACACCTCATCTCTCGTAGTCTCCTTTGAGGAGGGCTGAAATAGACTAGACCTCGTCCGTATGTGCTCTGGCCACTCTCCGTGTCGCATGTGGAGTGGGTGCCTCTCGTCTGGCAGCATCGTGGCGGAGACTCCATGATGCTCTCATCTAATTAAGCTCATCTCCCTCACCCTCCCGGTAGCTGACTCAAATGCATAGAAATCTATAAACGTGTCTGTGCTTGGTCGATCTTGGTGACCTGTGGCATCACCTTCTGCTGCTCTCTAGTCTGTCGCATCAATATATCTCTCTATCGTCGCATCTCAATCAGATAGAGCCCAGCACAAACATGGCCCAAAAAATGTATCAACCATGTAAGCGGACCAAAGCCATGCCCCTCTTGAAAGAGGCAGTGACATCGCCCTATGATCTCATAGTAGACTAGGCACATACATAGAAAGTACTCCACTATCTCGACCTCCCCTATCTGGCATAGTCTGCAGATCTTTTGCTCTCTGGGTAGGCCTGCGGCTCTCCTTGCCTCAATCCTCATCTAATATGACGAGACTCAGAACTGCCCGATGGTGATCCTCAGAGCATGTGAGACTCTCCTATCCTCGAGGTACTGAGGTCTAATAACGAGACCATACTCCAAGACCCTCAGGAAGTGGTCATGGTAGAATTGGATCTTGGCGGGGACCCACTCTCCCTCCCAAGCCCTAGAGGTATGGAGCTAGAGGAGGTCCAACCATATGATAAGGTTGATCTCATCTTGTGGGATCATCTCGGGTGGTGCATCCATGCTGTACTAAAAGGGGGGAAATCTGTCCATCTCAATGCCGTGACTACTAAACCATGTGGATACCCGTGCGTACCATGGCATATCAACACCGTTCTCTGCCAGTCGCCTGGAAGACTCCAATGCTAGCTTCGGTAATCTCCACTGGGGAAAGGCCCAAACTCTATGGAGGAATGTCACTGCCTAAAAGATGGCATCAACCTGGAGAGGGGTCATGGCGAACTTTGCATGTATAATTTGATAGGGGACAGAGGGCTTACTTCGAATCATCCTAGATCCCATAGACACCTGTAGCCTCTCGAATCTGAAATGTCACTCGCCCAAAAAGATGTTGTATACATGACAAAGTGCACAAAGGAAGACTCATACAAGCCTCAAATGGCTCGAGCAAAGGGCAGTTGGTCTCTAATGAGCTGGAGAGCTGTGAAGATATCTCGCAGCTGTGGCGGGAGACATGGCCTCCTCGATCGCTGACCCCTCAAGCCTCGTCTCTATCGGTCCCCCCCGAGGAAAGCTGTGATAGGTCAAACCTCAATAGAGTGTGCTCTGGGCGCTCTCTGTCTCACGCGTGTTCTCTGCATCCCTCACTCAGCGATACCGTGTCGGCTCTCTCTACTGATCCAGTCTGCCCTCATATCAACGAACTCCTCCTCTACTCCGCTGTGTCGGACTCAAATGTACAAAAGTCTCTGACACGTCGTTGTGCCTGGTCAGCCTTTGTAGCCTGTGGCCTATCCACCTCCTGCTGCTCTATGATCTGTCGTAGTATTGTCTCCCTGTGCCGGCGCATCTCCATCAGATAGAGCTTAATGCAGACCTGGTCATGGAAATGGATCACTCGTGAGAGTGAACCGAAGCCGCTCCCCACGAAGTAAAGATGGTGGTAGCGTCCCCGAATCTCATAGTACGCCGGGCAAGCACAAAGAAAATGCTTCTCTATCTCAATTGCCCCCAATGTGCATACAATGCAAATCTACTACTCTCTAGGTATGATAAATCCCTCCTCCGATACTCTGAGGAAGTGGTCGTGGCAGAACTAGATCTTGGAGGGGAGCTCTTGGTCCCCCCCCCCCCAAGTTCGAGATGTATGGAGCTGGAGGAGTTCTAGCTATATGATACGGTTGATCTCATCTCGTGGGATCAACTCAAGAGACACGTCCACGCTGTACTGAAAGGAGGGAAGTCTGTCCATCTGGATACCGTGCCTAGCTAGCCATGCAAAAATACGTGCATACCATGTGTTTGTCCCACTCTTTGCTAGTCGTTTGGATGACTCCAGGGCCAGCCTTGGGAGTCTCCAGTGAGATAAGTCTCAAACTCTTGTGGATGAATGTCACTGTCTGAAAGATGGCATCAACCATGGAGAGGTGTCATGGCGAATTATCTCATGTGGGACTGAGGGCTTACTCTGAATCATCCTAGACCTCATAATCACCTTTATCCGCTCAAATCTCCTCCACTCTATCTTCGCGATATCGCATCCCCATAAGAGTACTGCATACATGGTGGTCGGCCTCACTACAGTGTTGAAAAGCCAGCCCTTCGTCGATGGATCCTGAAAGTGTGCCTGGAAACATTGTCTCTCTAGTCATGCCAAAGCACTCTCCCCGTGTGAGTCGTGCCGTGGCTGCATGAGACATCGTGAAGATAGGGCTTGTGAAAATTGCTCCCAAGTATGTGTATGACTGCACTATCTCCACTAGCTCACCATGGTAAGTGAAGCTCTGTCGACGAAGCATTGCATGTGAGGTGTTGAAGATCATCACCTTGGTCTTCCCAAGGTTGACTGGCAGGTCTCTTTCTCTGCAGAAAACCTCTAGGCCCTCTTAGTATCTATGCAACCCTCTGTTGAAGAGTGAAAAACGGCTGATGTAGATATGCTGGAAGCCTAGAGATTGCTTGAAAATGCCCTCAAATGACTCGAAATGCTGCAGAGAATGTTGTCAGGTGGCCGACTACACAACAGCAGTAATAAAAGGCTGTTCTTGGTGTTGAAAGCCTTCGAAACTGCTCTGTTGAAGGCAGCTATGCAGCAGCAGCTCAGAAACCCTAGATTCAGCAATGAAGTGCTTTGAAATAGACTGGAAGGTCCACACGTGCAGGCGCAATCATCCGACCAGCAAGGAAGGAGGCTCTGAAGGGCACCTAGAGCTCCAAAAGGTCTCGAATCAAGGCAGCTGGCTATGGAGGCAAAAAAGGATGAAAGGAGGCAACAGCTAAAGCAAATAGCTACAAAGGGGAGGCAGAATGGAGACGGAATGAGCTAGCGGAGAGGAAGAGATAGCTAGAGGCGGAAATGAACAAGGGGCGAAATGGAGCAGGGCTGAGGTGGCTGCAGGCTGCAGGAAGAAGGGCCGAAGCAGAATCAGGGTTAGGGCTAGGGTGACGTGGCAGCTATGGAAGATGGCTCTAATACCATGTTAGAAACATGGTGTGAGTGAGAGAGAGAGATAGGCTAGGGAGTGAAGAAGTGATACACAAATGTAGAATCCATGAAGGCTTTTATTCATTCATCAAGTATATATCAAGATAAGTAAAGTACAAGCCTTATATAGTCTACTCACTCACACACTAGCACCTAGTGCATATGGGATAAGTCCCATGATGACACGTGGCACTCACACATGACTCACACACATAGACTAGTACTAGATCACCTAGGTACTATACACCAACACTTCACACCAATGCACTCTTTGGTTATGATATCTCCAACAACGCTCTCAATGGTTGCTGTCTAGAGCATCAATGCTGGTCCAAAAGGCCAGCACGGAGCTCTAACAATAGGCGCCAAATGCCAAGGAGCTTAGGTTTCCAAATGCAAGACAAAAGACCTTGAAAAACACCCGAACCAGAGGCGCGAAGTGTTGTAAGCCTTTGGAACTGCTGCAATCAAGGGAAACAGCCACATGAGCACCCAGGGGAACCTCTTTTCTTCTATTTGATTGAAGATCCTTGAGCAGCCCAAACTGCAAGAGGGCTGCCAGAGCTGAGCTTTGAACAGAAAGCCAGCTAAAGGAACTGTGCTGACAGTCCCAGGACTGGCTCAACTGAAAGAGGAGCTTCTGGAAACAATTCAACCTCCTGGGAGGTAACCTGGTGATGCGCAAACAGGGGAGTGGCTGCAAGAAGGCTCCTGGGTAAGCCAGAAAACGTGGAGTAGTTTGAGCAGGTCCCAGGCAGCCAAGAAACGAGCTGCTGTCCACAAGTACTGCTTACAACGATTGATGAGCAGGAAAACGCACCAAGAAATTGCTCCCAGCTGACCCAGGACCGGCAAAACAGATTGGCGAGCCTAATGCACCTCGCGACCTGCTGGGAAAGGCTCTAGTACAGGCACGACCAAGAGGGAGCTGTTGGAAAGCTCCTGGGTGAGTAGGCTGCACCAACACCTTCCACTACCTGCAGGGGGGTGTGAATGACGTGCTGTGTTCACTTGCCTTAGTATTGTTCATTTGACTATGTTGCCAATATTTACTAGAGAAACACAAATGTGCATTGCATGATGTACAATGGTTGAAGACTAGAATAGTAGAAGTATAATCTTTCATTCTTTGAAAAAAGAAAGAAGTATAATCTTTCAATAATTTGATGCTTGTGGGTCAAATACATTTCTCTCTTTCAATGGAACTTAACCAAGAATGGATTCAATTTAGGACACCAACTTCCATAGAATGTTGAGTGCATTGATTGTTGAGTAGCATTGCTACACATGTAGCACGTGGTCGGCTATATTATATAGAGTCTAGACTATTTCTCAGTAGATGAAGATAGTAACAGAAGATTAGTGCATGATTACAGTGGTTCCCTTGATACAATGGTTTCTAGAGCTAGCTAGAAAGCACAGTTTTGTGACAAAACTATGGTGCTTTGCTGGCTTGTGACAAGGCTTTGTTGATGTAAATAGGCCCCCCTTGATGACAAGAGATTGGAAGCTCGAAGCTCGAAGCCTGCCAAACCGACAACCCCTTTCTGCCTGCTCCATACTCTCTGCTCCCTCTAACACCAACTTCTTCAATGCTGCCTCTGCCTCAACCTCTCGTTCCGACTGCCTCTGCCAAGCATTTTTCTCATCACAGTAGAATCTAGACCCGGCTTGTGCTCTTGTAGTCTCTATCCCATCCTACTGAGAAATTAAACTCTTCTCTAATGGCCACCCCATTTCCTGATGGATCATGGGATCATCAATCCCTGAAGCTGATCCTGCCCAGATCTGGGAGACTTTATCACAATGAATACTAGAGTACTTTCTATCTTCATCAGTAGGGCAAAACTCCACATGACTGGCACATGATCTGTTAGAGCTGTGACAAAATTTAGCTTACCCCTGCAGGATCAAGAGCATGAGATCTTGACCTTGCTTCAAAAATTCTTTCTTGATCAAATTTGGATGTCTACTAGGGGTAAGTTATGAGTTTCAAGCCTTTTTCAACTTGGCAGAACATAGAATGAGCAAGGATGGTTTTCTTTAAAACATTGCCTTCAGTTAAATGATCAGGGCTCTAGACAAAAGCTCTAGACAAAAAGCAAACATGTCGTATAAAGACTAACAAGAGCGACATTCTATCTTCATAGACTTAGATGACTTACAGATCACTTCTACAGTCATGGTGCATAACTTGTATATAAGAGAGCCATTCTTTCTTGCTTGCCTTTGTAAATTGGAGATGATTTCCTACAGCATGCTCACATCATATGCTTTGTGCTTGAAAACTGATTTTGCTCAAATCTTCCGGGGTTGAATTCTTGATGTCAATGCATTCCCAAATGCATGTCAATCTCTTCAAAAGGGCCCAATGTGATGATGGATAATCTACAAGCTTGCATACGCACCCATGGCTTACTGAGGAACTGCTACACTTGGGTCCACTGCTCTTCAAAACCCCCTTGAGCCTCCATTAGTTGCCTTTGTTGGCTTTTGCCATCACAAACATTATACAGTGGTGCATTTCATTCCAGGGTTCATTAGGCCTTCCTGCATTTCTAAAAGTACAAGGCTTGCCATGTTGTCATTTGTCGCTCTCAATCTTTCAAGGGCCTATATTCCACTTGAGTCTTCCTTATGGAAGCCAGCAATACACAAAGACTCAGACCCGCATGATATATGATAAAGGTGGATCCTTTGAAGGCACTATAACTTGATCTCAATCAAAGAAGGCCATCCGCACCCCCAAATGCAAGCATAGGGCATTATCTTATGAATGCCTTTTAAAAAATGATCCCTGTATCATTTGCCAATCATAAATAGAGTTGTATAAAAGAAATTGAGGGAAGAAAATGAGGTTTGCCGCACCATAAATAGTCCATCTTTATGATTAATTAATTACATGTACTCACAAAAAGGTATATTCGTTGCATCATAAACATGAAGCCCATCAAGATTTTTTGAAACCCAATGGTAGCTTAGGCACTGATGAGAACACAAGTGTTGCTTTGCTAATTAAGTATTTTTTTAATGTTTGGAATTTCAATTTTGTTTGAGCCTTCTCATTCAATGCAACTGCTAGAAGAAACATTTTCCAAAAGGCCGACCATCTGCAGACTGCAAGGTTACATAATCGTACTGATGACGAAATAAACTAATACAGAACTAAAATTTACTGACAGAATCCTCGAGATAGATTAATACGGACGAATGATTCATTGCAATTATTATAGGGAAAGGCTGGCTGCTGTATGCAACTCATAGATGAGTGACACGCTTACATTGATTCAGCCTGCTATTTGAAAATGCCCACCTATTTGCCCCAACAAGGTCTATCGAGCTCCCTATGCCACCTATGAGTATCATCTGCTACCACAGCAGAGATTTTCTTTACATCATGCATTCTCACAACATCAGCTCCCTTCTGAATACAATTCAGTGCAGCTTGTAGAGAGACCACATCTCGATTCTGTGCATTTTCCTCGCCACTCAATTTTCCCAAGAACCTTTTACGAGAGGGGCCAACCATTAGCGGTGCCTGAAATGCTGCAAAACTCCAGCAGGCCAGGCGTTGTCGAAAAGATGGCAAATGCTTTAAAAGTTGCAAATTCTGCTCGTAAGTTTTAGCAAAACCTAAACCTGGGTCCGTTAGGATTCTCCATGCTGGAACACCCAGCCACTCTGCCTTTTCTATTTGAACACAAAGTTCATCTGCAGCTTCCTGACAGACGTCATTGTACATAGTGTTTCTCTCACTCAGCATATTCATGGGATTTCCTCTCATGTGCATCATAACATAAGGGACACCCAATTTAGCTACCGTGGTATGCATCTCCGGATCAAGAGACCCGCCAGAGACATCGTTCACCATATGAACTCCATTTTCTACGGCTGCCCTAGCAACCTTTGCATAAAATGTATCTACAGATAGATGGACAGACTCAGTTGACATATGGTTGGCTACAGCCTCGACAACTGGTAAAAGACGCTCAAGTTCTTCATCACTAGTGAGCCGAGTGGCACCAGGCCTTGTCGACTGAGCCCCTATATCTATAATGTCCACACCTTCTGTAATCATGGCTTCAGCTCTAGCAATGGCGTCCGGGACGGAAACAAACTTTCCCCCATCACTGAAGCTGTCGGGTGTCACATTCAGAATTCCCATCACAGAGGTTCTGAGAGACCAATCCCACAAAGTTTTGCCCAAGGGCATGGCCCTTTTCAAGCCTTCCCCCTTGAATTGTGCGTCTCCGCCCGCCCGCTTCCAAGCATCCCTGGCATTTTCAAATCGTTTAGACCAAACTGGGCACTGATCAGCAAGCTTTGCACTGTGCAAATCCATCAAGGGCGCTAAAACGAAAGGCCGCTCCCATATACGTGGATGTGGGATCGTCAATTCTTCGGAAGATACAGTGTGCTGTCCATAAAATAGGATATCAAGATCAATAGGTCTCGGCCCGTACCTTAGGCCCCCAGGGCAGCGCCCAAGTTCATTTTCAATCTCCTTAAGCTTATGCAACAATGCATATGGATCCAGGGTTGTATGAGCCTTCACCGCAGAATTCAAAAATTTGGGTTGCTCTGTAACATATGCAGGCGCACTCTCGTACAGATTTGCATGACTAACGACGCAAATGCCCTTCTCTTTCAACAGCTGCAAAGCTTTCTCAAAGTTCGCAACTCTGTCGCCCACATTGCCTCCAATTGCAATGACAACTTCCTCATACTTTTGAGGCTTCTCCGGATGCATGCAGCTTGCGGAAGCCTCAGTTTTCCCTGAGGAGGAATTGAAGCACCTGAAGAATTGAGATCGGAAACGGAATCGTGGACCAAAGTTGTTGGCAATCGTCCTGGTTGCCATACTACTGCAATCTGTGAGACAGACCGTATCATTGCCAGAGAGCAAGCATTGAGGAGTCAGGACCAGCTGAATGAGGCACTGAGCTCCTGAAACTAGAACAAATTGCTCACTCAAACTAAAGTTCTTATGCAATCTGTGAGACAGATCCCATCATTGCCACAGACTACAGTTCTTATGCAATCTGTAAGACAGATCCAAAGTACAAGCATTGAGCATTGAGGAGTCAGGACCAGCTGAATGAGGCACTGAGATTCTGAGACTAGAACAAATTTTACAAGCTATGAAGTCTGGATTTAGGTGCAACTACTTAGTGGCAGGTCGAATGTCAATCATGTTTGAAAAGCACGTTCCTTATGGAGCTCCTACTTAATCTCTCATGAAGCCACATGGCTCTCTTGAGATCCTTGTTTCACTTCAAGATCCAACGGTGTGGCTCTTATAGCCTGTGATCCAAGGGTGTGGCTCTTATGGCCTCTTCTAAATGGCTTTGCTTTTGCTCTAATCCTTCATAAAGTGCATATTGCAGGTGTTGCTTGCTTTGATGTTGCATGGCGATTGAGATTGTTGAATAGAGCTTCTAGATGGAGAAGAGCTAGGAGGAGCACTGGTGGAGGGTTCTTCAGCTAGCCTTAGTCCAATTACTTCAAAAAAATTGTGTTAAACTCCAGGGCACCCACACGCATTTGGTAACTTGGTGCTTCACAAGTAATCTGACTCTTCCTTGTTGATACATTTGATTTGTTTCTTCCCTAAGTTTTTATGTTGATTGATCCATGTCTCTTTCTCCCTTCCTTTCCTCACCTTGTTAAGTACCATTAATTCATGAATGGCTCCTCCGCTTCATTCTTTAGTTTTCAGTTCCTCATGGCCCACTGCCATTGTTCTAAGATTCATTTGCCTCTCTGTGTGGAGCATGGGCAAGTTCAAGCTTGAAGGAAGCACTTATTAGATGGTACTTCTTAGATAAGACGAAAACAACAACTTCTAATACTTACTAGAAGGCAGCTTCCAATACACTTCATTGTATCCGACCGTCGCTATCATCTAAATCCATTATCTAAATCCTCTCTAGCTTTGTGTTTTCGCCCTCACACGACACATATTTTTTTGACCTAGGGATAGATTGATGAAGCTTACAAGCTCTAGAGAAGGGAAAGGTGTTGTGTGTGCACGTGCACGTGTGTGCATGTGCATGTCCGTGTGTGTGTGCGTGTGCCTGTGTGAAATTGAGGGACATTTGTGGTAAAATGCCTATGAGAATACAAATTCCAAAAGCATGTGTTAAAAAACCCAATGTGTGAAGCTACAAGTACTAGTAATGTGTCAAAATAAGCACGACAAAATTAGCAATAACAAGGCAATTTTCAATTTTCAATGAATTGGATTTAAGTACATGAATTCTAAATTATTATGCGTGTGTGCCTATGCGCAAGGGTCTGTGCTTGCATGCACAATACAATTTTGAGTATGCATTATAGGCCTTTATGCCCGTTATGACTTGCTTTAGCCTTTTTTGCCAATCCCACATATACAAGAAGAAAAAAAGCTACTGGTTTGGGTTCTTTGTAGTACCAAGAAAGAGGGACGTGAACTACTCCTTCACAAGCTTACAAGCTTGTAGAGGGTTCCTTGTCCTTCACATTGGGTTCATCATCATGCTAACTGAGTTTGACATATGAAAAATCCTCTTCTTTGGTAGCTACATCAACTCTCCATTGTTTGGAAGAACAACTTGCCCCTTAAGCCAAAGGTTTTTAATGGCGATGTGGACTTTGTTTATTCCTAGTTGGAAGATCTCTTGCAAGATGACACATAGCTTCTACTATTTTCCCATCCTATGGTTTCCATCTTGAGACAGTGCCTCATCTCCTATCACAATGCCCCACTGCTCACATCAACTTTTTGATAGGTTGTTGGGTGATCTCTGAGCTCATTTTCCAAGCAAAAAATTTGGCAGATTTTTTTGGATATTTAGCAAGTTGAAAGGCAATATGGTCCAACATCTAACACCTTTTCATTGGATCAGATCCTAGGCTCTCTAGACCATTTGGTTGCATAATTGGACTCATGCATTTTTTGGATATAGCAATCTCTACATGATTGCTTATAGTAGAGTGGTACTGATCAAGCTTCCTTTGATGTCCTTGAGCTTTATTTTTTACTTTAATACTTCTTGACCCCTCACTTTGAGGGTTTCTCTTACTATATTATGGCTTTTTGTAATATATAAATTGGCTTTACGAGGAAAAAAACTACATGTGTGTGTGCACATGTGCTCGCATGTGTGTGTGTGTGTGCATGCCTGTGGATGCGTGTGCGTGCGTGCATGTGTGTGTGTGTGTGTGTGTGTGCGCACGTGCATGCACATGTGCATGGGTGTGTGTGTGTCCCCATAAAAAGGTGACCCATCTAGGTTTGCTATCAAACCTAGCAACTTATTGGTCCAATTACATGTGCTCTTACCAAGAAACCAAAAAAGGTTTGTTTAGCCAGTTTCTGGCAACCCACCATGAGCATTTTTAAAACTAATAAAGAGGATATTTGATACCTCAAAGATAGCAAGGATCATCAACTATCATATTTGAATGATGTATAGTAAAAATCCTACCACAAGGGATCATATGATGCAAATTGAGTTGGAGATAAAGAAATGGTTTTACATTCTTTCTCAATTAGCATTGCATTGCATGGTCTAGTAAGAAGCATGACACAATTGCTTTGTCAATAAAAGAGGCAAAGTATATTGCTTTTGTGAAACACTATGGTTTCAAAGGCTTCTAGCTAGCATAGTCCAAGAGGAAGCTACTATGGCATACATTCATAGATACATCTAGAATGACAAGTCTTATAAAAGCAAGTATTCTAAGATGAACATATGTATGCATAGACATATAACAAATAAGATATGTAATCTATCATATCTTAAGTTACTCTAACAATATGATAGTGGAAAAGCTTTTTGCCAATGTATATAAGGTCAAAATATAGAACGCGAAGAAACAAATGTATATACACATACACATCTTATTGTTTCATACGCCACCCTATGGCCCACATAACGGAAGTCTACACAGAGGCATCCTTAAATATTCTCAATTTTTTCCAAGAGGAGGTTATCATTTGGATTTTGTAAGATTAAGAAATCTCTAATTGCCTATATCTAGACTCCAAAGAATCCACCTCTGTGCTTAGCCAATCTTGTCCTAGAATTAAAAATAATACCCTTTCTCCTGCCTAAATTATTGAAAATAAACTAAAGCATCTCTTGTCATTAAAAACTGGAGAGATGGCCTACTACCCACCACTCTCCATAATCAAATACTAAATGGCACTACCTACAATCCAAAGCAAATTTGTGAAGATCTTTGGGGACACAATTCTCATAGTATTCGTGCACCCATCCATGAGTTTATTATCATTTTCATTTATATTTTGTCGTATTTAATAATGCAAAAGAGCTCATTTAAATTAACTTATACATGCATAGAAATAAATACATGATTCCACTAAGTCCTCGAAAATTATGATGGCTCCTATCTATTCAAATATATGTATGTGTCTTAAATACTACAAAGGCTTTCTAGCAATACTCTAAATGATGTAACATAAAATGGCATATTCAAGATGAGAGATTTCATGACCAATTGCAATAATCAAACAACATAAGTATATAACAAGTTGTATAGATTCCCTAGAAAATGTAGCTTAGGGTGCTTTATTATTTGGAGTATTATCGATAGAAATAAATTGCTTTTGTGACCGTTCAAGTGGAAGAGCTAATAACATTGACAGCTTGTGAACCAGCTTAGTTTTGAATGCCTTACATTTGAAATCCTTGATGTGCAGACATGTACTCATTCACTCCTCATTGAAATTAATTTCCTTGACTTCTAAAATGTGAGTTTTATTACCTCTTTTCAAACTAGTATAAGCACAAGATAAGCATGGCAATAAGCATAATATAGCATAGTGAAGCACAAGAGTAACTTTAGAGCATAACACATGAACATGAACGTGAACGTGAACAAGAACAAGAATATAAACAAGAAGAGAGGCATGTGAACAACATTGCATGGAGGACCAAGACTCGCTATCTCACACACAAACAAGGTGTTCCACAAAAACACACTCGGATAAGGCTTCAAGGCTGCATATGAGCCTTACACATGAGGTTGTATCCCTAAGCATGAGGTGGCATAAACATGGCCACTCTCCCCCATTTTCCATTCTAATATTAGCATTAACCCAACATGATTAGGACCTAATGACCAAATATCCACTCACCAACATGATTAGGACCTAATGACCAAATATCCCACTGATCTCCAACTCCCCCTCTCAATGGATGTTTGTCTCATGAGGTCAATAAACTAGTCACTTGGTAATGGGACTTTATATATGATACATGATACTAGCTACATGGGTTGTTTGGACAATGATAGGTGTCCTCAATAAACTAGTCACTTGGTACATGGCACGTTATACATGACACATGATACTACTACATGGGTTGTTTGGACAATTATAGTTGCCAATATTTTTGTTGGTAAATTTAAATTCTTTTCACTTGTATATTACTTTTTCATACCATTTTTGTAAAATTAAATTATTTTATTTAATTTTCATGCTCCATTGTGATCTTTATTATGTATCGATAATTGAAAATGTTTCATCTTTGAACATTAGGAAAAATATTCCAAGTGTTTTTTGAAATTTTCATTAATGAAAGCTACTTGATACTTGGCTTTATTGATTGGCTGCTTGGACAATTATAGTTGCCAATCTTTTTGTTGGTAAAGTTGAATTGTTTGCACTTGTATATTACTTTTTCATACCTTTTTTTGTAAAATTAAATCATTTCATTTAATTTTGATGCTCCTTTTTTATCTTTTTTATGGATTCACCATTGAAAATGTTTCATCTTGGAACACTAGGAAAAATGTTCCAAGTGTTTTTTGAAATTTTCATTAATGAAAGTTACTTGATACTTGGCTTTATTGATTAATAAGGTCTTTATTAGACCACAAACATGTACATGAATAACATGTAATGAATAACATCTACATGAATAACTTGTAATGAATCTTTTCCTTTCGAAGTGCATTTTGAATCCTTGATAATGCTTTCCCATGACACGATCTCATAAGCTTATTGGCACTAGAATCTATGTACCAATTATCATTTCCCATGTTCATAAACTTACATTTTTCTTAAAGAATGAAGCCTTTTTTATGTTTCTCTTTCGACATATTATTATTGCTACAATGAAAATGATTGTTGTAAATCAATTGAAACCTATGACCATATGCATTTCTTCATTTTCCATTTGATTGTTTCTTGCATTATTTTACCATAGCAAAACATTGGACTTGGATTGTTAATTATTAATCATACCATTATTTTGAATCAAAAATTTGATCATCAAATCCTTGAGATTGAGTTTGAGATATTCATAATTCATTTGGAACAATCTTATTTTTTATTTGTCGACAACATGGAGTAAAAGAAAGAATATGATAAATAAGATTACTACCAAGAAATTTTTGCCATGAAGTTGTTTATTTTACAAAAAAATTATCAACCTCTTGATGGAATTACAATTGAGAAAACCTAAAAATGAACAAAACTTGCTACTTAAAAATACTCTCAAGTAATGAAGGTGGTGATGAGCAAAACCAATCAAATAAAGTTGAAGAGAGTGATTCAAAAGAAAGAAAAAACCTATATTTGATAGAATACCAATGTATCACCATTTAATCAAAGAATTCCAAAGTGGGTACCTAGCTTCATATCCTTTATGGCAAGAAGGAATACAAAAAGAATATAATTCTTTTTTAGGGAAAAATATAATTGGTTGGAAATGGGTATATCAAGGAAAGTATACTACTAGTGTTTCTATTCCTAAATAATATAAAGCAAGGTTAGCACTAAAAATTATTTTCTCTAATTGCAAAGATGAATTATATTTGCTATAATTGCAAAGATGGATTATATTTGGAGAATTTCATCTTTAATTGGTCACAATTGAGGAAAAAAATTAATGGAGATCAATTTATATTTTTCAAATGGTATCCTTTCATAAGTTTATGTTCATTTATTGGAAGTTTATTGTTGAAGGAAAATAAATTTATGTTTGTAATTTGAAGAAGGCATAGCTATCTAGGTTAAAATAAGCACCCAAACCTTAATAAGCAAAAACTTGCACATGGTTTCAACTCAAATGCAACTTTTCATGTTGCAAAGTGATCTTATACGTTGATGACTTGATTTTGATAGGAAATTATGAGAATTTGTTGATAAGGTAAAATCACAATCGACACAATACTTTGACATGATAAATATTGATCTTCCACATTATTATCAGCTTTTTTATTCTACTTGATTGTATTAGAATTTGCATATTGCAAAACGAATCACAGTGTTTTCTATTTTGAGAAAAATATGCTACATTTTTTTTTGTATCTTGATGAAAATATACCACAAATGTGTTTAAACTATTCAAAATGAAAAATTGTAAACTAGTCTTAGCTTCCATGGTTCCACGGCCAAAAGTTTTTGAAAATGAAAATTCCTCTCCAATTGATGCTACACATTATACAAATGCCATTGGAACATTGATATACCTTATAAACATGAGATGAGGTACCAATGAGTGAACTTAGCAAGTTTAATTTGAATCTAGAAAAAATTAATTTGCAAGCAATCAAAAGGATAGTTAGATGCATCAAAGGTACTTTAAATTATGGAATTAAGTATGCGAATGCTATTTATGTATGTGGTATTAATGATAGAAAGCCAACAACAAGATATTGCTTCTTACTTGGATCTAGTATTGTATTACTTTCTTCTCTAGCATGGGCTAGGATGCTCGTTTAGTAGCTCCACCCTTTTGCTCCATTGTATCAGGTTTTCTATTAGTCTCATAGACCCATCAGTATTTAAGACTTTAATAAGATTTCTTTCCTTCTTTCTTTCTTTCAATCTAAAGAATTCTATAAGGTATTCAACATCCTCAACAAATCTAATCGGTATTGATTGGATTATTGAAGTTTCGAAGTTCCATAGGTGTTGAAACAAATCCAAATTCTCATGCTTGGGTAAAAGATACTAAAAAAGAGAATCATTTCATCAAACAAATTCAAGTAGGGTCTATGACTCCAAAGTATTGTCCCACCAATGACAACATTATGAATCCTTTTACAAAATCCTTACCTTATGGTGAAATTACTCATTTCAAAAGTTCTTGGGACTTTATCACTCCATATATTTTTTAGAGGGGGATGATAGATATGCATTATTTGTATAAAAAGATTTAACGTGGGAGGTTTTTCTTGAAGGGAGATATGTTGGAAATGTGTGAATGGTCAAGATAAACCTAATCCAAAGTTGTTGGATGATTGAACAAAGTAAAGTAGTGAGAAAACTATGTAAAATAAAGGTAGAAAATAAAGCTTATGGCAAGATATGTACAAAGGATACACGTGCATAAAGGAGAGGATGGATGAGTATAACAAAAAATAAACACCATAAAAAGTTGTGGTAGTGTACAGAGCTAGGTAAGAATAAGAATTTTAAAAAGTAAAAAGTTGGAACAGTTGTGGTGTATAGAGTTAGTCCAAGAAGGCAAGAATAAGAATTAAAGACAGTACCTTAGATTTGGGACTCTACTTTCCACAAAGGAGGTTAATAGAGTCCTGTGAAGGACACTGGCAAAATTGTTCTTCAATACCCATCAATATCATGTAGAATAGAACTTGGTTATTTGTACTCTTGTAGCTCTTAAGATTCTTGAAAGATTCTCACGCTCTCTTTTCAGGCTCCTTGGTCCCTATCAAGGCTTCTCTTGGAGCACATTTTCCTAAAGAACTTAAAGGAAACTATTGATATGTTATCAAGACATCATGCCTCTATCTAGCAACATTCCTAGGCCATTCCCACCTCTTTCATGGAGTGGTGGATCGGGCACTTTGTCACTTAGACCTCCTCTCGGTCTTTTTTGGATCCATTGCTACAAGTTTTGTGTCCATTAGAGTTGTCTCCTTAGGTGCTCCAATGTTATATACTTTCTAACCTACTTGCATGCCAACTCATCCATACCTAGCAAGAGATCATGTTGAGGGGTGTACCTCAAGGCCATAAAATCCAACATCTACAAGGTGAGCCCATAGTGACGAGACTTATTGAAATTTGATTAATTCGTTCGTTAGGGTACTTTAATTAAAATTAGGGTTCCTAATAATATCCATCATCTACAAGGTGAGCACATAGTCATGACAAGACTTATTTAAATTTGATTAATTAGTTCATTAGGGTACTTTAATTAAAATTAGTGTTCCTAATCTCTCAACTTATTTAAATTCGATTAATTAGCTCACTAGGGCACTTTAATTGAAATTTTAAACCTAAGTTATAAGGTCGTAATTAATCAATTAACCTAGCTTCTCCCTCTCCCTCTCTCCTCCACCTCTTCCACTACCTTTCGCCTCCTCTCCCCTCACCATCTCCATCTCCTTCTCCCCCTTCTCCACTCCTCTTTGTTCCCTGTCTCGCTCCCCTCACCCCTTGCGTGGCCTCCACTCTCTTCCATGCCTCTCTTCCCTCATCTGCGTCGCAAAGTCCTCCTGTCTTCAATCATCTTCCTAGTCATCTCATCGATCAACCCGAGGTAGTATTCTGCTCGATCCTTTACCCCCTCCACCTTCAAAACTTCACAATTGGTAGTATTGATTGGCGAGGATCTTTCAAACCTCTCCCAAAAGCAGCTTTAGCGGCCTACACAAACAATAGCTATGTGAGCAGCTATTGTCTAGCAAAAGCAACTCCAACATGCTATGTAGACAATTCCCATTACCTCTCCATTGCACCAACCCCCACACTATTAAGCTCCTCCACCGAGCACCTATGCTCTCCTCTCCCATCATAAGCATTGGTGGCACCACTGCCTTATTTATCGTAGACTATTGCTTCTCTTTGCATTCTCCCAAAACCCCCAACTCTTTGCATTCTCCAAAACCCCCTTCCCCTCTCTTGCTGTGTTCAATTCCCTCTCCTTTCCCTTCGCTCAAGGCCCCCCTTCTCTCACGGTTTCTCTCGTAGAGCAGCAGAACAAGAGTTGATCGTCATTTTAGGAGTTCAGTGAGGCTAGTAGACAATAAGGCATTTAGCAACGGGGAGTGGAGGAAGAAGAGGCCATCTTACAGTGAGGCATTCAACATGCAAGGAGGAGTGGAGGAAGAAGAGAGCGTAGGGACACAACATAGGGAGAGAGCGAAGAGCGAGGTGGAATCAAGAGAGGAGGAAAGGTAGAGATGCAAGCCCAAAGAAAGCAAGGGGAGAGAGTGAAGAGATGAGGAAGAGCCCAAGGAGATATTTTTGCAGCGGACAGGGGTGGATATGCGGCACATCCAGGAGTCGAGAAAATGTATGATCTTGTGAAGCGAGATTTCTCTTGGCCAAAAATGAAAAAACGTATTCATGAATATGTAACACATTGTTTTTCGTGTCAAGTAAGACAAAACGGGTGAAGCCACCTGGACTTTTATAGCCTTTGGAAATACCACTAGGTAGGTAAGCATCTAGAAGTAAGGTTTTGATTTGGGGGTTTCCCCTTACACCGATTGAGTTTAGAACTTAAACGTGCCAAACTAATTAATTGGAATTTCCATTTTTTCTCGTTGGGGGCCCTATTTGACGAGTTTAGTTGTGGATGCTCTTCTTTCTAGAATACTTCTTTTACCTAAAATAAACTTTATCAAAATAATAATAGGAGATCAAACATGCAAAATAAAACTTCATACTTTATTAGATATAGGGTCTAATATTTTCATGCTACAAATTGATAAAGTGGATTCGTGGGTTCAAGGTTGGCTTGATCGCAAGTACTAAGTCCTAAGCACTAGGCAAGAAATGGACCTACAATTGGTACAATGTGTATCCAAATCTTGTCAAATTTTATCATTTTACATCGGATTAATTTAATATACAAGAAACACCTTGCATTTTTGGACCACTTACACTTGTTTTCCAGGGGTGATCCTATAGGGACATGCTTTGCATTTTACTTTTCACTAATATAGGTATATATGTGTAAGTGTGCTCCAAATTTGTACAAAACTAACAAGAAATTTCTTGGTGGTTTCTTTGTCTTCACTAGTATAGCATGCATTATAGGCAACTTCAAATAACTATCGTGTTTGCACCTTGAGCTTTTTTTTTTAAGCCTATGGTTAATGTTAATGTATTGCTAATGTTTATCAACCTTAGATTTCATCGTCGCATCTCAATCAAATAGAGCCCAATGCAGACCTGGTCATGGAAGTGGATCAATTGTGAGAGTGGACCCCCTTCTAAAAGAGGCAATTGTGTTGTCCCTAGATCTCATAGTAGGCTTGGCAGATACATAGAAAATGCTCCTCTATCTCCACCTCCCCTAGCGTGCATAACCTGCAGATCCGCTACTCTCTAAGTATACTTGCAGCTCTCCCTGCCTCAATCCTCAGCTGATGGGACAAGACTTGCATCTGTCCAATGGCAATCCTCAAAGCATGTGAGACTCCTCTGTCCTTGAGGTATTGGGGTCTGATGAGAGTTCATCCTCCAATACTCTCAAAAAGTGATCGTGATAGAACTGGATCTTGGTGGGAACTCCTAATGCCCCCCCAAGTTCGAGACATATGGAGCTGGAGGGGATCTGACTGTATGATATAGTTAATCTCATCTTGTGGGATCGACTCGGGCGGTGCATCCATGCTGTACTAAAAGTGGGGAAGCCGATCGATCTGAATAATGTGACTAGCAAACCATGTGGATATGTGCGCATACCATAGAGTGTCAACCCTGCTCTCTACTCTCTACTAGCCATCTGGATGACTCTAATGCGAGTCTTGGTAATCTCTAGTGGGGTGTGGCCCAAACTCGATGGAGGAATGTCACTGTCTGAAAAATGGTGTCAACCTAGAGAGGTGTCATGGCGAACTCTGCTTGTACTATTTCATAAGGAATGGAGGGCTTACTCCAAATCATCCTAGACCCCATAGATAGTCACCTATATCGACTCAAATCTCCTCCACTCTATTGCCGAGAGATCACTCACCCAAAAAAGTACTGCATATATGGCAGTTAGCCTCACTAGGGTGTCAAAAAGCTAGCCCTTCATCAGCACTACATGTGAGGTGTTGAAAATCATCACCTTGGTCTTTCCAAGGCTAACCATCAGGTCTCTCTCTATAGAACATCTCTAGGACCTCTAGATGTCTCTGCAATCCCTCTACTAAAGATGATATGAGGACTATGTCCACATATAGTAGTATTTGTATCATCTGGTCACCTCTAATAGTAATCCCTCGCCTCCTAGGTGGTCTATAAAGATGTGATCTCATCAATGTAGAGCCCAAAGAGAGTCGATGAAAGAGGGCATTCCTGCTTCACCATGGTCGTGCTTTCAACCCAATCCAATAGGCCTTCTAGGGCACGAACTCTCCCCCTAATAGACACATACATGCTCATTACCCCCAAATCATAATCTCTAGAATCTACATCTCTTGTAATCTCATGATCAAACGGGATCATGGGACAGTTCCGAAGGCCTTTCGAAAGTTTATAAAGCAAGCATATACTTTCTGACGTCTGGACCTCGCCTCCTCAGTGATAGCCCTCAGGATGAAGACGTGGTCTAGGGTGGACTATTGCCTCCGAAATCATGTCTGCCCTAGAGCCCATTTGCCCATGAGCCTCATTATGGCCATTGATCTCCCTCTCTAGTACTAATCCATAAATCTTGGCCAAAGTGTGGCCAATCATAAGAGCGATGTAGTTCCCAGTGTCCATGGGGTCCCCTGCTTTCTGTATCAGTACAATAGTGGTAGTGCTCCAAGCACATGGGAACCCGTCACGTATTGCATGGTTAAACATCCGGGCTAGGACTGGAGCCAAAACCTCCTGCCCATGTGCCAAGTGCTCAGTCCGTAGTTCCTCATGATCTTGTGCTCTCCGATTATGGAGCGGACAGAGTGCAACACATGCATTCTATGTAGTGAACAAATGACAAGTAGTGGGCCTCGGCATAAAGGACTTATTAGGTGGTGCCTATATCAGGAGGTCATAGAGAGAGCATGCTTATGTGTGCCAAACATCTAGATTTAAGATGGGAATAGGAGGCTTTCCGTCTGATAGCAACCCCCATCCAATGATAGGATCTCCCCCTCAAAATTATCTGATCACCTCATCCATCCTGTGTGTGAGGAAACCCACCTCTTACGACATGTCAATCATCGTGAGATCCGCTGTGCATCAGTTGGCATCAGATGGCTTACGGCTTGCTCACGCATGAGGTGAGCTCTCATCTCTCTGCACTCGTCATCAAACCAAGGGTTTTGAGGCATCCTTCCAAGTGGGACATGTGCAGATCAAGTCGTGGAGAAAGATCTGGTGGCATCATCCTGTACCATTGAGGCAAGGGTGTCCAAGGCGTGGGCGAGGTCAACATCATCTCCAAGTAGGTCCGAAAGCTCCCAAGCTAGGTGGCTCACATAGACTCAAGGGCACGGTCAGAGTACAACAATTTGGATCATGGATATGTTGTATGAAAAGCTTTTTGGCAAATATTGTACAATGGTTTCAAATGATTTCAAAATTTGGAAATTATTTTTAGATTTCCTTCTATGTTGATATCAATCATGCCTCTAGAGAGACACAGACCAAATACAGAAAATGCATATTAGTGGTGGGTACTTCGACCAAAACCCCAATAAGTGGGATAAGAAAACTTGTGGAAGAGATCAGCCCATGGGATCAGGCACAAGAATTTATATGTACTTCTTAGGAGATCCAAAAAATTATATAAAAAAATGTAATGGGCCAAGAGCCAAGAAAGTTGGATGAAAATTGGGTGTAGTACAAATATATGTAGACAACATGATGGGTGACATTGCACGACGTGGAGAATACTAGAGTGAGGCATCTGTGCCTTTATGTGCTTTTTCACAAGATGTCCCCAATCGCACTTCCATGGGTTTGTCCACAAAATATCAAGTTCCATGAAGTCATCTATTGAATAAGGATGTGACTGGCATAGTAGCAGAGATACAAAAGGCTAGGTATGAATGGTCAGCACCAAGTGGGGGAGAAGGCACAACAAAGTCATGTATCCATGAGGCAAAAGTCAAGGGGCTCAGTAGTAGGTAGTCCACTGTACTTATTCCTCTACGATGTGGGAAACAAGTGAGCCTGCCAGATGATGGCTATCTCTGGAGACCGTTATATTTGATCAAATCATGGATTGCACCCAACTCCAATAGATGTCGCCCATACCCTGTCACATGTGGTGCATTTGCTGAGTGCCTCACTATCCCGAGCTTTTCTAGCTCTGGTACTATGAGAGATTAGATCCAAAGTAAAGCAAGCCCACTTGTCTATCTCCTATGTGTGCATTAAAGTCACCAAGAAGGAGGATATTTGCCTACCTAGAGAACTATGTGGTGTCATCATGTATAGTCGCATATGGGCTGTGTCCTTCTATGGTGATCTCACATGCATAAGGATGATGTATCTAGGGAAAAATAGCATACCGCAATAAAGATCAATCGTGCATTTGGTAGCTAGACTCGTATCTAATTATGTTGTGCATGCTCCTCTCTGTATCATAGATATGATTAGTCTCAAGTGTGATTTGAAAAGGACAACCACATGCCTAGAGCCTCGTACCCCATTGTCTCCCTCATCTCCATCCTATGGGTTGACTCCCATGTATATCCTGTCATTGTGGTTAGTCCTCTCTTCGGGCTCTCATGTGTCTCAGTGTAGAAGATCATATCCCTGTCAGTGTATGTTCTTAAGAAACCCCCCGATCAGAGACCAAAGGGTGCCATTGCAATTCCACACTGCCATTTTTAGTCCACTTTGTGCACTCATCTCATGGGTCTGACATCATCATGTGTTGTAAAGTTGTCCCTCTTCCTCCTCTTCCCTGTCCACTCTCTCTCAAATAATCACTTCACCATCCCTTTAGGCAGCCCATTTCTTGCTTCTCGTAACACCATTACGTGCACCATCCTTTCCCTCCAGTGCTCTTGCTATAGAAGAGTGATGTTGTCATCTAGATAAATCCTAGTTCCAAAGTTGCCCTCATACTCATGAGGGTAGACATGTCCATCGCAATCCTGAGCTTCATCACTAGTGGTCTCATTAGTGTCTCCGCCTTGCCCTCTCCAAGCTGTCTCACAAGTGAGGTTGACCCCTATCTTATTGAACAAGATTTTGGCATCTACCATTGGAGTATCTCCACTCCGACCAAGACATTTAGTGCCTTGATGGCCCTTCTCTTTTCTTCCTCAGAGGTTCAGAGATAACTCCTCCTTAGGGGCTGATGTGCCTTTTCTAACCACATCCTTCCACTCCATCATCTTTGCCTCTTTCTTGTTGATTTGTTGTTTGAGTGCAGCACGTGTGCCTAGCATGTTGCTTGCATAGCCGCCATATCTTTCACGAGAGTGGCATTTTCTATTTTGAGTTCTTCCATGCTTGCAAGTCCCTTCCGGAGTCACCTTCATGTCTTTTAATTGTTGCATTTCAATCCCCAAAGCATGTATCTTGTCTTGGAGTTTGTTTTTGGTAGATATCGACTCAGCTTTTCCCTTCTCCCACTCTTATCTCTTGGGTTTCTCTTTTCTCCATTCTTCTTGTATTTTCCCCCCTAGTACTTATCCACATGTGTTTTCTCTGTTAGGAGGTCTACATTTGTGGCCTCCAAACTGTCAATTTTCTCAATCAAAGCTAGGCAGAGATTGGCAAGGACATTAGATGCTACTGAGTAAGCTCCAATGCTTGCTTCCCCCAAATATCCTCTATATATCCTCGTGTAGTCATTGTGCAAAAGCCATGTTGCCTTTGTTTATTTGCAGAAGTGCCGAAATGCAAAAATAGATATTTGCCTCACATTTGTGTGTATGTTTGCAAGCCAGAGTACTCTTCAATTGGTCTTTAATTGCGCAGGTGTCCTCCTTTTTGTTATTAGTACATTGTGAAGAAATGTTGTTGAAGCTTCCTATTTACACCTTTTATTGACTTGAATCTTGATTTTCTTGCTTATTTTGTAGGTCCAAGGATGGCAAGAGTGCCCAAGTCTGAAAGAAGGGCTAGTGCAAGTGTGGGAGCAGGCAGGAAGGGGGGGTTTAGTGATGGGCTGGGTGTAGGAGAAAGCCTCGCACAGTAGGAGGAAGGATCTATGGGGGTAGGCGAGGGTTGGAAGAGCTCCCCCAACCTATTTCTTGAGGCACCTAGGAGCCTAGAGATTAGGCGGGGGCTGAGAGCAACCCCGCCATGGCCTTGCGTGCATGGGGTCCCGATGGAGGCCCACATTATGGTGCGGTGGCAACAACCCACCGTGCCTGGTACCAACCAACTCCGAACCATGAGGGCCCAGTTTTTGAAAGACGAGGTGAAATGTTGGACCTTGGGTCAATCCAACATAGGCAGACTTACCAACACAAGTGTGAGAGCAAGTGCCGCCCATGACTGGAAAATAGGCAAAGTACCTCATTGGCTAACTTTTAAGCGATGAGTGTCAACAACAACTAAAGGCACTGACCGTGAGTCTGAGTAAGCATCATCCTAGAGCTAAGGGTAGTAGACCAATGGAAAGTGTCGGTCCAATGAAAGTGTGTCAGCAATAGAAGTTGGTTTTGCAGTTAGTCTACTTAGTAGAAAGAGGGTTGTAACTTGGAGCAGAAGAGACGAGTCACATTTATTGTGGTTCACGATCTCTCTATCACCTAGCTTTCTAGGTTAGGAGCTTGATTGAGTGACTTCTTCATTCAAGTCGAGGTGGCTTGGTTGTAAACAAACTTTCTGAATACAACTGTGGCTTTGCTTCAACTTGTTCATATGGTTTTGTTCTGATCTATTTAATTATTAAGAGCTAGATCCCCCGTCATCATACGGTTTCCCCTTTCAATAGCAACCCCGATCTCTGAGTTGTTTTGTTGGCATCTGCTTTCATCACAACCAAGCACACATGTACACGGCTCACTAAGGACTGCAAGAGCGAGCATTTCATCCAAGGTAGATTTGATACAAGGAGAAGGGGGGGAAAGCTATGGCATGGAAGAGTAGTGGGTTGAGCAAGAGAGCCAAGCTCTCTTTCAGTGGTTTTTTCAATCATGTATATTCAGGTGCAAATTTCTAGTGCAAATAAAGTTTTTAAAGTTACTTTGACATCATTTTAGAATCCATTAGACATCTTGAATTAGGCACTGATTTCAACCAGCCACACCCACATTTTTCGCCATTTCCAAACTTGCAACCTACTTCTGATGCTTGCAACATCAAACCTGCAAAACCTTTGAGTAAGGTCTTTATCACATAACCACCTTCTCGATTGATACTCTCTGCAGGCTACAAAAGCTTGACGGCAAAGGATTCCATAATAGATAAGCTCAATGTTATTCAGGTTGAAGAGAGGTCAGAGATGGTGGAAACAGAGACTTCACCATATTTGGAATGGTGCATAGTTTGGGGGATTTTCAGTATGGAGCATTTTGCATGTGTGCCTACCTCTTCGCAACAATCCAAGGTGTCCCCTTTGCCAGTTTTCTCGTGAAGAGATAAGATGTGGTTTCCTAGCATTGCCCGATAGCTGGTGGAATGTAGTAGCCTCTTTCCATGAGGGATACGCATACTTAGGCTGACTGGCCTATGAGGCCTGGTCTTAAGTAGAGAGTAAAGCAGCATCTTATTAAACGAAAATAGTCTGTGCAGAGACGCATCATATAATTCTCACATACAGACACCTTTGATTGTTAAAATCATCAGGGATTTGTCAATGTATATCTATCTTGATCTAGCTGATGCAAATCTGATCCAATATTTGAAGCTCAGATTACACTGGCATATATCTGCAAATCAAGATGTCATTTTGTGTAATGAACGCAGAAAACGGAGTCTAGCATTCAGTAAAAAAAACCTAAAAGCTGTCCACCAACCCTCTTCTTTTGAGCTTCTTCATGATCCATGACACCTTTTGATGTTGTCAATACAACAAAACCAAACTGCGGATAAAAGCATCAAAGTTAGCAAATGAAAATGCTTTGCTGTCATTTTTTAATCAGACAACACATCCAGATGCGCAAAAAAACAAAATCGGAGAACAAGAGGTCCATTGGCAGTCACAAATGGCTTCAACAATGCTTTAACACGAGGGACATTTGAAAAGAGAGATAGGTCCAATGATGACAACCTTTATGGCAAGGACAGAATGAACTCAAGTATGATCAACACAGACACAAAAAACTTCAAGATATCAGCGTTCAGTGATGATAGACAGTATTGGTGACCGGGTTGAAGACTTTGAGTCAAAGGCCCGGGAGCCATATGATTCAGAAAGGTGGTTCTGCACCTTGGTGGACTCAAGATTCAAACCTCAGCAGAGCTCATTTCGAGCTTGTTTCTGGAGACAACTCAAAGCATTCCAGGGTTTCAAGCCTAGCTGCTCTCTCTGCTCCACCTGGTAGCCCTGCCTTCCCCTTTCCATCCCGCTGCCCTTCCCCTGGCCTCCAGCGCCCCCCCGACCCTCCCCTTGCCTCTGCCCGCTCCCCCCACAGGCTTTCCCACCTCCGACACCAACAGCACGCCTGCAAGCAGCAGGCCCCCACCCTGCTCTAGCTGCCCGTGGCCAGCTTGCCCTTGCTGCTAGTCACAAGGCTTTTCTGCCCCACCCCCCACACCCCGCGAGTCTTTTGGCTGTTTCAAGGTGGTGGCCTGCTGCTTTTTCAAGCAGCCTTCTTTTAGCCTGCTGCGCATAGGGCAAGCTTTTTCCCTGGCTATGCTGGTTGTAAACCAGCTTGGCTAGCTGAGAGGTGCTGAGGCTGAAGCAGGGATTTTGTTACCTGATCCAGCCCCTTGTTTGGGGCCTTTTTGGGACTGTCACTTTCTGCAGGCCCCCGTTGTTTACTCTTTTCCCACCCTCCTTCCTCTGCTCCCTCTTTTCCCCGCTTCTCACTTTCCCCTTCCCACTAGCAGGCCCAGATTTTGTTTGGTATCAGGGAAAGCAATCTCGCTGGTGACCTCCTTTTGGCCTAGCAAGAGGGGCTCTCATGGCAACTCACTCAACTCCCCAAGCCGTTCGGATTAAACTTTCCCCGACAGATAAACAAGTGAAGATTGCTATTCAGTCCCTCCGGGACAGAGCACTAATGAGCCACATTGTTGGCCTCACTACCCCTTGGAGCTAGGTGTGTGATTAGTTACAAGTGATTTTGGGACTAGAGGGTGACCACATTCAACAGGTCGAAAGAGGAGTGTTTTCTCTTCATCAAAGTTCCCCGTACATCACTTAGGTTCCTTGCGGAGCAGAGCCCGATCTTTCTCGGCTCGCATATGGTATTCTTCAGACCGTGGGATTCACAGTAGACGATATGGATTCAATGCACCATGTGCCACATTTTCCTATGACGTTTCGTTTCCCCGACCTCACAAAGAAGTATCATTCCATCCTGTCTTACATTGGGGGTTGCTTTGGTGTAGTGCTAGAGTCCCCACTCATGGTGGCTTCGGCTCTTGCAAATGACAGGTTCCTCGACTCAGGGTAATCGCAAAGTTTCCAAAGTCCTTGAGAGAGGAGATCCTCCTCGAGCCATTGGACACAAGGGATTTCCGTGCCTCTAGCGTGCCGCCGCACAAACATAGACCATTCACTGTCCAAGCCTCCACCGAAATCACAGAAGTCTAGGGTGGTTACATAAGCTTCCACGTATAGGAGGGTCTTGTTTGCCACCCTCCCTCCTCCCCATGAGTTGGACCGTGGTGAGCTGAAATGTGAATGGCCTTCATGATCAAGCATGTCAGCAGCCCGCAACTGCTGATTCTTCATTAGGGTTTAGGAGTTACAGAGGGTCATGGTGGGACGTCAGGCAATCTGGATTGTGAATGTTTATGCCCCAGCTTGTCGACAGCAGCAATTCTGTTTCTGGAGGCGGCTCAAAGAGAGCCTCTCAGATGTTGGAGGAGATTTCAACAATCTAGAGTTTGAGGAGGACAAGCAGGGTGGAGCCTCTTTCCCGACCATGCCATCTTTCGATGTGGTACTTGGGAGCAATTCATCTTCGTGATTAGCGGTCGCACCCCCTTGAGGGAGGTAGAGTTTTCCGAACTCCCGGGTAGTCTCCACTTAGCGGTAGCATGATGCGTTGCCGGAGAGACTTGAGAGATTCTACATGGAGAAGTGCTGCACAGAGGGGAGCCAGTGGTATTTTGGGAGGGACAACGATGTCAGGTCACTTCCCTATCATGATGCACCTATAGCGACCCGTTGTGCACTCCCGCAAAAGGGGGTCCGCATCCCCAATGTTTTGTTACAGGAGAAGTGTTATAAAACAGAGGTAGAGGTTGCTTGCTACAGCCAACACTCCCCGCAATGGAAGATAAACAAAGACGTAGTGCCTAGGAATCACACAAAGCTAATTTCAAATCCAACTTCCTTAGTGTGTACTAGTGGGGGGGAGGGGAGAAAGAGAGAGAGAGAGAGAGAGAGAGAGAGAGAGAGGTGCAGCCAGTAAATGAACTGTGCTGAAGAGAGAGAGTAGAAACAGTAATATATATTTGTCCAAAAAAGGACCAAACCATATACAAAATGTGGACACACTGTGGGTGGCACCCCTGTGGCTCCAAAATCTGTGTCCTACCAGCATGCCCTGACCTGCAGCACACCTCCATACTTGCCCTGGATGCTGTACAGATCTGCAGACCTGCTTGCTGCCTTCTGACCTGGACCAGACAGTCCCACCTTGCTACCTTTGCAGCTCCAAACGTACCCCGGGTACCGCACAATCTGTCACTGTCTAGAAGATAGCCTCTGTCACGGGCACATGAATTTCAATGTGCGACTAATGAGTCTGCACATCTATTTTATGCACATAAGTTAGAAAGTTTGTGATTCCACACCCCACATGAAACCGGCCTCTAATCACTCAGAGGGCAATGGAACTAAACCTTTAATCACTTCAGCACTTATTTACAGCTCACAAAGCATATATCACAACCATTAACCATTGCATGATCACCATTTGGCATTTACCCATTTGTTCACAAACAAAACCATTGAAAAAGGGATGGAGGCTAGAATGCCCCTGCTCAACAAACATAGATAAGTGCAGCCGATTGGCCCCAAACACCGTGGCGACCCTTTCGGTATTTCTTTATATTTCACGGTGAAATGATTATAAGTTGCATCTGGGAGACCTTCCCTGCAACTGAGCACGCAGCCCCAATTCACTGAGCCTTCGCAAGGCTTTCAAGCATAGAACACCATCACATAAATGCACTTAACCCATAGGCTTAATCCAAAGGCATTCTCTTTTCCGAGTGCAATTCCATTGGCTGTCCAGATGCAATCACACAGCACCCCAACTGCACTCTCTTTGAGTGGTTTCCAGATGGCATTCACAAAGCTTTTCTAAGCTCCAAAATAAAATCAGCAAAGTACCCAACCAAAGAATGACTCATGTAGCACTGCCTGGGCACCTGTGAGCCAAGAAAGAGGCGGCACACGAGGCCAACCAATAGCTTATGGCAAAAGGAAATTGGAGCAACAAAATCACAACTCACCAAGCCCTGAAAACTCGAACCAAGTCCTCAATCGCCAAGAGGACATAGTAGCCAATGCCTAATTGCATTCTCAGCCAAAGAGGAGTGCAAAGGCATGAAGAAAGAGCATTTACAAGAGCCGACCAGCAAGAATTCCATTGAAAAATGCGAAAAGAAGCAATCTGTCGCGAAGAAGTGGGAGTTCTTGGGCTCAAAAGAAGCGTGCTTCAGAGAGGAATGCATTGAGAAGGTTTTGGAGAAGTTTCATCGTCGGAAAGTCCTCCAAAACTAAGAAAAACCAGTCAACCAGCGCGTGGGACCACTCGAAATTCAACAGAAAGCTGTAGCTTTGCAAGAGGAGAGGCCCAGGAGGCCCAGGAGGCGATAGAAGCAAAAAGCTCCATAAAAAGCCACTTTTGCAAATTCGACCAGCAAAATAAGTGCTTAGCTCTGCCCGTTCTATCAAACGCACGGAGGGAAAAGCATATCACTACGAAGGGGAGGCAGAGGGGAAGCCATCAGGCCAAACGAAAGTCGAAGAATCCAAACAGGTGAGGAGTTATGAAGAAAAACGGAATTCAGCTGAAGGAGGCTGAAAAACCAGTCCAAAATCTCAACAAAGGGAGAAGATGAGATAGAAAACCACACATGTGAAGTTTAGAAGGCCTAGGAAGGTCCAGGAATGGCAAAGGAGCATGTAGAAGGCACTAGAGCCACCTGGAACTCTAGGGGAGGCACTGAAGGTACATGACCCTCTAGGGAGCCCATTAAAAATGCCACATCATCATTTTCCAACAACCACTCTTTTAATTCCTTGGAATGCCTTTGGGCCTAGGGATTAATTACGCTTATGTGCTAGGCACCATGCTGCGTTTAATTACACATTATTAAGCCCACACTTGGACTTTTAAAACCAAAGTTGTCATAGTCTTGTAGTACATTAAGTACTTAGAATTTCAAGCCCCCGTGACATACCCCTCTCTTGAAACAGCAAACCACAGTTTGCTGCCCCAAAACACAGGAGTGAGCATGAAATATAGCATGAAAGAGTATACAAGAAAGCCGCATCTATAGTTTACAGAGACGGTGAAAATATGGCTAGGAGAGGCATGCATCCATCCATATACACTGCTCAAAATCTATGTGATCCTCGGCAATCAATAGTCAAGATGCATCAATATCATGAAGTCTCACAGCAGAAATACTGTCAGCTCAGTATCTCGGATGAAACATACAGTGTCATCAAGCGACCTCATGAAATCACGGTGAGCCCGTCTATACTGAGGGAGTGGAGGTGCTACCCCCCTCTCGAACACCAGGTAATGCTCCAGACGCTCGCTCTGCTGAACTACCTGTAGGAGCCCAAACCGCAGTCGGCTCTAACTGGAAAGCATCAAGGTAAAGCTGCAATATCCCACGTGAATTTGCCAGTTCACCTTCCTCCATCCATTTCGCATCAAGTGATGGGTAATTTTGAAATTTTTACCAAGTAGCGACGGATAACTTTACCCTTGAGCTTTCTATCTCTGTGTGCCAGAATCTGCTCTGGGACCAGAAGTTCATCCTGTTCTTCCACTTCAGGATAGGTAAATCCTCGGGAATATCTCCATGATATTGCTTTAATAAGCTCACATGAAAGGCATTATGTATCTTCCAATGCGGAGGCAACTTCAGCCTGTAAGCTACCTCGTTTATCTTTCAGAAACCTGGAAAGGACCATAGTAACGCATGTTCAGCTTTGTATACAACCTTTCCTTGCCTTTCTTATTTTTCAGCCTTGCCTTATGAAAACGCAGCAAAACCCAATCACCTTCTGTGAATACCAATTCCTTGCGGTGCTTATCTGCTGCTTTTTCTGCTTGTCCTGACTTCTTTGCAAGGCATATTTGATCTTCTTGTAAGCCTCTTCAAGGCTTTCCACAAAACGATCAGCTTCAAAGATTTTCTCTTTTGTATGCAAAATGGGAGGTATCTTCCTGGCACCTTCCACTATTTCAAAAGGTGCTTTACCTGTGGATGTGTGCACCGTATTATTGTAAGCATATTCCAACAAAGGCAAATAATGCTCCCATTTGCTTTTGTGGTCTGAGACATAGCATTTAAACATATCCAAGATGGTAGAGTTTTCCTGCTCCGATTGTCCATTAGACTGAGGGTGAAAAGATGACGAAAAATTCAGCGTGGTGTCCATATTTTCAAACAGCCCTCTCCAAAAGAGGCTGGTCATCCTCGGATCTCTATCACTGATTATGGATTCAGGCATCCCATGATACTTGAAGACATGCTGCAAAAACAATTTGGCCATTTGATTTACTGTGATTTTCTTTCTTACTGGCACAAAGTCGGCTTGTTTGCTAAACCTGCAAATTATTGTCCACAATCCATCATGTCCAGTAGGAGTACGTGGAAGATCAAACACAAAATCCATAGCTATGCTTTGCCATGGTCTATCCGGAATTGGCAAAGGGTGTAACAACCCAGGTGCCTTCTGCCTGTCAAACTTTACTTTCTGACAAACCATGCATGTTCTCACATATTCTTCCACATCTTTCCTCAAAGATGGCCAATAAAAGTATTGCTCCACTACTGTAATTGTTGCTGTAATTCCCCTATGTCCTGCATATGGAAGAGCATGACTTTCCATTATGACTTTCTGTCGCATCTGATCAGTGACACAGAGTCGTCCATGCATCAAAATGAAACCCTCTTTCAACATATAGTGATCATGCCTTTGACCATCAGAAAGCTGATCATAAATAGTTGAAAAATCAGCATCATTAACATATTGATCTTTCATCACATCTAACACATTGTTGTAAGCAATGCTCACTGCTGAAACACTGGGTTTCTTGGAGACTGCTTCAGGCTATGGTTTCCTAGAAAGTGCATCAGCCACGACATTTTTGTTACTCGGCACATGTACAATTTGAAAATGAAACATTGAGAGGAAGTTAGCCCATCTCATGTGCTTTTCAGATAATTTTCTTTGCGTGAGAAAATAATTAAGTGACTGATGATCTGTCTGCACATAAAAATCAGCTCCAAGAAGGTAATGTTTCCATGTGGTCAAAGCATGTATCACTGCTAACATTTCCTTCTCGTATGTCTGCAAGTACAATTCAGCATCTTTGAGAACTCTACTCTCATATGCAACCACTCTGCCATCTTGCATCAAAGTGCCTCCTATGCTGTTCCCACATGCATCACAAGTTACAGCAAAGGGTTTTGCAAGATATGGCAAGATAATAACGGGTTCAGAACACAACTTTTGCTTCAGCTCTTCAAAAGCTGCATTTTCCTTTGGTCCCCACCGAAACGGTACAGCTTTCTTTTGTAAAGCATGCAAGGGAGAAGCAATTTCTGCAAAGTACTTTATAAACCTCCGATAGTATGAACACAACCCAAGAAAGCTTCTGACTTCATGCAGATTTTTCAAAATTAGCCAACTCCTTATGGCCTCAACTTTTGCAGGATCCATCTTGACTCCATCCTTTGACACTACATGACCGAGAAAATGAAACTCATGCATAAAGAACTCACTTTTCTTGGTGTTTATTAATAGCTTGTGTCTTTTCAACTCTTGAAACACAATAGTGAGGTGTTTCCTGTGCTCCTGCTCATTTTTAGAGAACACAATGATGTCATCGAAGAAAGTGCCCACAAACTTTCTGTGTGCTCTAAAAATTCTGTCCATCATTCTATTGAAAGTGGCAGGTGCATTAGTCAAACCAAAAGGCATCACAAGAAACTCATATAAGCCAAATGAAGTGCGGAAGGCAGTCTTGTAGACATCTTCAAGCCGTATCCTTATCTGATGGTATCCACTTTTAAGGTCAATACGACTGAACATTGAGGAACCTTCTAACCGATCCAATATATCATCAATGCGTGGAATTGGAAAACGGTTCTTAATTGTGACTTTATTCAAAGCCCTATAATCAATACACATTCTCCAACTGCCATCCTTCTTTTGCATAAGCAACACAGGGGAACAGTAAGGAGAATTACTTGGCTGTATTAATTTCTTTTCCAAGAGTTCCTTCACTTGTGACATTATCTCTTCCTGTTGTGCCTTACTGACACGATAGGGAGGTATATTAGGCGGTGAGCTTCCTGGAATTATATCAATTTGATGATCCTCGGGCCTCTTGGGAGGTAATTCTTGAGGAAGTGCATCTGAGAAACAATCCTGAAAATCTGAAATAAAAGCAACCCTTTCTCTATCTAAAGCAAAAAGAGTAGAGCCTTCCTGAACTGGTTGGCTGTCCTCTTTGATAAAAATCAAGTACGCTGAAATATGACGCTTTATTACATTGGAAATACAAGAAGCTGAAACTACAGGGATGGACTCCCCTTTCAACTTTACATCAAGTACATGATTTTTGCCTCTATGAGTTAAAGAAATCTTCTTGTTTCTCATCTGCACATCAGCCCCCACCCTATACATCCAAGGCATCCCAAGCAAAGCATCACACTCTGGCAAAGGCATAATGTAGAAGTCCTTTGCATCCTGATATCCCTGGATATGCATCCTCAACTTGCCAATGATAGGAGTGACAGGTGTGTTGAGTTCACGGTTGGCCATATCACACATGCCGAATAGCCCCATTTCCTCAGGCTTGATGGCAAGCCTTCCTGCCATATCAGGAGTTATGAAATTCGCCTTTGCCCCCGAATCAAAGAAAAACAAACAATTCTGATTTCTGATTTTTTCCCATGCTCTACACATCTCAGTCTTTTTCGTTTCCTCTTCATCATGTGCATGTGGCAAACTCCCAATCACATCTGGAAGAAGTCCTGCAGAAGGTTTAGGCCTTTTGCCCTTCCGATCAGCCTATTTATCACCATTCTTATCATCATCTGACCTGTCTCTTTTCTTGAATGGGCAATCATAAGAGTGGTGTCCCTCTCCTTTGCATATAAAACATTTGTTTTGCTCCATGAGTGACTTTTTCTCTTCATCAGATAACTTAGTACGGGGCTGTTTATTAGGCTGTCCACGCCTTTGACCAGCTTTGAATTGGGCTTTTCCTCCCTTTTGAAAAGGTCGTTTGCCATAATTTTTATTTTCAGATTTGATGTCCTTATCCTGGTGTTTGGCAGCCCGTTTGTTGTCTTCTTTCTTGCTGTCCATAAAGCCCAAATTCTTCTCCCGCATCCATGCATATGCTGTCCTTGCATTCTCAATTAATTGAGTCATAGAACCCACCTTGGTTTTGATGCAATATTGAGCCACATTTATGGACTGCACATTATTATTTTGAGGAGTAGAAGTACCCAAACCAAGGCCTTGTGCTGGCTGCTCATACTGTTGCACTGGCTGTACTTTTTGTACCTCTTTCTCAAGTGCTCTTTTGGGTGACTCCTCTCTCTTGAAAGTCACTTTCTGAGTCATTTTTTATGGCTGTCCCTCATGGGAAACTGATGCATGAGTGTGCGGTCCGCCATGAGAAGCTGATGCATGTTTGTACTCACTCTTTCCGTGCTTGTGCTTTCTTGATTTCTTCTTCTTCTTGGCATTTGTTTGCACAATCTGAGCCAAATTTTGAGCTAGCTGAGTCAAAGCAATCACTGCACTTGCAAGCTGTGCATTCAACATAGCACCATCATCTGACTCACTGCTAGAACTAGTATCACCGTTGAGCTCAGTTGTAGCTTCATGTGTGGCCTGCTCAAAAGGCATTTGTTGTGCTCCCTGCAACTGTACACTAGCTGGATCATTAAGGCTTTCCTGCCTTCTCCTTTGAGGAGTTGTGGAGCTCTCTTGCTCATGGGTACACCATGTTTATGGTTGTAATATTCACCTGTCAAAAAGTGCAGCAAAGATATCCTTTCACTAAACTACCGAGGCCCACCTCTTGAGAAAGAGTGTGTGGTATCCCGGCATTGGAACCAATGAAACCGGCCTCTAATCACTCAGAGGGCAGTGGAACTAAACCTTTAATCACTTCAACACTTATTTACAGCTCACAAAGCATATATCACAACCATTAACCATTGCATGATCACCATTTGGCATTTACCTATTTGTTCACAAACAAAACCACTGAAAAAGGAATGGAGGCTAGAATGCCCCTGCTCAACAAACATAGACAAGTACACCTAATTGGCCCCAAACACCGTGGCGCCCCTTCAGGTATTTCTTTATATTTCACAGTGAAATGATTACAAGTTGCATCTGGGAGACATTCCCTGCAACTGAGCACGCAGCCCCAATTCACTGAGCCTTCGCAAGGCTTTCAAGCATAGAACACCATCACATAAGTGCACTTAACCCATAGGCTCAATCCAAAGGCATTCTCTTTTCCGAGTTAAATTCCATTGGCTGTCCAGATGCAATCACACTGCACCCTAGCTGCACTCTCTTTGAGTGGTTTCCAGATGGCATTCACAAAGCTTTTCTAAGCTCCAAAATAAAATCAGCAAAGTACCCAACCAAAGAATGACTCATGTAGCACTGCCTGGGCACCTGTGAGCCAAGAAAGAGGCGGCACACGAGGCCAACCAATAGCTTATGACAAAAGGAAATTGGAGCAGCAAAATCACAACTCACCAAGCCCTGAAAACTCGAACCAAGTCCTCAATCGCCAAGAGCACATAGTAGCCAATGCCCAATTGCATTCTCAGCCAAAGAGGAGTGCAAAGGCATGAAGAAAGAGCATTTACAAGAGCCGACCAGCAAGAATTCCACTGAAAAATGCGAAAAGAAGCACTTCTGTCGTGAAGAAGTGGGAGTTCTTGGGCTCAAAAGAAGCGTGCTTCACAGAGGAATGCATTGAGAAGGTTTTGGAGAAGTTTCATCGCCGGAGAGTCCTCCAAAACTGAGAAAAACCAGTCAACCAGCGTGTGGGACCACTTGAAATTCAACAGAAAGCTGTAGCTTTGCAAGAGGAGAGGCCCAAGAGGCGGTAGAAGCAAAAAGGTCCAGAAAAAGCCACTTTTGCAAATTCGACCAGCAAAAGAAGTGCTTAGCTCTGCCCGTTCTACCAAACACACGGAGGGAAAAGCATATCACTACGAAGGGGAGGCAGAGAGGAAGCCATCGGGCCAAACGGAAGTCGAGGAATCCAAACGGGTGAGGAGTTATGAAGAAAAACGGAATTCAGCTGAAGGAGGCTGAAAAACCAGTCCAAAATCTCAACAAAGGAAGAAGATGAGAGAGAAAACCACACATGTGAAGTTTAAAAGGCCCAGGAAGGTCCAGGAATGGCAAAGGAGCATGTAGAAGGCACTAGAGCCACCTGGAACTCTAGGGGGGCCACTGAAGGTACATGGCCCTCTAGAGGGCCCATTAAAAATGCCACATCATCATTTCCCAACAACCACTCTTTTAATTCCTTGGAATGCCTTTGGGCCTAGGGATTAATTACGCTTATGTGCTAGGCACCATGCCGCGTTTAATTACACATTATTAAGCCCACGCTTGGACTTTTAAAACCAAAGTTGTCGCGATCTTGTAGTACATTAAAGTACTTCGAATTTCACGCCCCCGCGACACCACACGCACACTGTGTGAGCTCCTGGGCATTACAATCAGTCTTCTGCTGTGTTTACCCTCTGTTGGGTAATTTCTAACAGAACCATGCAAATAGTGTCTCCAAACCTTAAGAGCATACACTATTGCCTAAAGTTCCTTTTCCAATGTCGGCCAATGATATTGAGTCATCGAGCTTTTACGTTCAAAAGCAAAAGGTCTCCCCTCTTGAAATAATGCAGCCCCAATCGCCCTGACACAAACTTCTAATGTGTCAAAAGCCTTGTTTAACTCTTCATTCCAAGAGACAGGCTGGTTGAACGACGATCTCAACCTTTCAATATGTTGGTCAAAGGGATCGTGATTTTAGAATAATCACATACTGATTTCCATAGAAAGATAGAAATCCTAAGACATAGGCTAATCCAAAACCTTTTGAATACGATCTAGATCGATGCTAACACCTTCCTAAGAAATCTGGAGTCCTAAGTAAAAAATCTCCTTCATAAAGAAATCACATTTACTCATCTTGGCATACAACTGATTCTGTTTTAGTAGAACTAAGACAATCCGAAGATGACTGAGGTGGTCCTCTAATGTCTTGTTGTAAACCAAGATATCATCCAAGAACATACAACAAACTTGCCCAAATAAAATAATCTCGGAACAAGTCATTCATCATTTGTTGGAAGGTTGCGGGAGCATTGGTTAACCCAAAAGGTAATACAAGAAAATTGTAATGACCATACCGAGTTTGAAAGGCTGTCCTTTCTGGATGTTTCACATAAATGTGGATCTAGTGATAACCAATATGCAAGTCAAAAATACTTCACTCCACCAATCTGTCGATCAAGTCATCAGACCTAGAGAGAGGATACCTATTTTTAATTGTCCCTTTATTCAATCGTTTATAATCAACACACATTCTCCACGAACCATCTTTTTTCTTTCATAAAAGGACAGACCCAAGGTGATTTACTTGGGCGTATGTAGCCCATCTTCAGGTAATCCTGAAGTTGTGTAGCTAACTTGTCCTCCTCTAATAGGCTCATCTTATATGGCAGAATTCCGATAGGTCGAGGGCCAGAAACAAAGTCAATGCGATGGTCTACTGCCCTTTTTGGAGGTAAACCTTCCGGCAGTTGGGCTGGAAATACATTGAAGAATTCATTCAACAATGTCTCTAATTCTTGGTGTTCATACACGCTTAAATCATTCTTGGCAATTATAGAAACAGCAAATAAAGAAAGCGGAGTCAAAACACACGGATACACATCATAAGAAGAACTTTGCAATATACTTCGAAGCTGCATCGTAGATACAATATGTTCTTGGGAGGGATGAACATCATCACAGTGGATAAATATGTGGGTGTCTCTATACAAAAAAGAAAGAGAACGAGACTCCATCCAATCTAGACATTGTTGATTTTGAACCACTCGATGCCCAGTAACAAGTCTATATGATTCAACTGCATAACATAGCGCCTCAAAATATCATCACAGGCTTGAATCTTGATTGGAAGGTCATCAACCTTGCAATCCCAAAAATGCTTCTCAGTCGAAGCTGCACCTCATAGGTGTGATCGCTAGGCGTCGTGGTCAGCCCCAACTTTTGCACGAGTTTGTAACTTACAAAATTGTGAGAGCTACCCGGATCAAAGACAATGTGGACTTGTTGATCCCTCACCTCTCCATAAGCTCAGAAAAGGTCAAGAGGGACGAACAATATATTATTAAAAGTGCAATTACAAAATAGAGGGCAGGTAATAACATTAACAGAAATACCTATCAAAGAAGCCTGATCAGCAATAACAGGCTTCCCTCCTGGAGCAGGTTTTGGTTTTACTTTGTTGGACAATCAAACTTGGTGTGACCCCGTTCCTCGCAAATAAAACGACATCCCCCCTTGAGACACAAAGTGCGCAAAATTTGATCTTTACTGCCCTTTGTCAAAGTCAATTTCTTCTTGGAAGAGCTACTATCCCGAGACTTGCCCTTCTCGATGCCAAAAGCCGGCTGGAAGAACTTACGTTGTGTTCTTCCCAGCTGTATCTGAAGTGGCTTGCTGCTTTGCTGAGGTCATCATGTCATCAAAGATGCACGCATAATTAATGGCCTCCTGCAAAGTTGTAGTCTTGTTGTTCTTTATCTGAAGTCGATATGAGTCAAGTAATCGATCAACAAAAAACTCCAACAAAGTGATGGGATCCATTTTTGTTGCTCGTGTCTACAAGTCGCGGAATTTCTGTAATGAGTCTCAAAGGTGAGATTTTTCTTGGTCATATCGAGGGCTTTGAACTTACCTATGATGTCATAATCTTCTTCCTTCTTCAAGAACTCTTTCCGGAAAGTCTCTTCAAAATCCGCCCAAGTGGTGGGTTTGGGCTTTAACTCCTTCCACCAAAGGACTGCTTTGCCGAACAAGTATCCAACTCCAAGCTGAATGTGTTTGCCATCAGCACAGAGATGGAACTAGAAGTGGACTTGCTACTTGAGTAATCAAGTGTCCACAACCTTCGTACGTGACTTCTACTGCCCAGAATAGGGATCTGGAGTAATATTAGGACCCGGTACCGAAGCTAAAGCATCCACGTGAGAGAGAGCCTCAATGGAACTGGTCATGAGAGTAACTAAACTTTGTAGTGCCTTGATCTATTCGATCAACTGAGAATGATTCAAAGAGACCGAATCAAACGTGGCATCCAAATTGGTCTTAAATTCTTTGAATGCGACTTTTGTGACCAAAATGTCAGACAATCCACCCTGAAGGCCATGTCCTAGTCTACACCCTAGACTTCATCTTGCGAAGAGTGATTCATGAGGAGCTCGTAGGGATTGCGGGTCCCGAGAAACTGGTGGTAGGAGGACTCGAATGAGTTGTCTAGGACAACTAATGAAGAATTCAGCCAAGAAGAAGCAACAGTTACAAAGCTTGCACTGAGAAGAGAGGGGTAGAAGTGAGAGCGAATTCGCAAGCTCATCGAGATGAAAAATTGCAAGAGGAGCAAGCAATGATGCGAAAGCTGAGAGAAGAGATGCTTGTTGCGATGGAAGAAGCAACACGGTGAAGAGACCTCGCTGAAAGCACTCTCTTGTGGTTCGCAATCAACCTAGACTACGCAGGGGCTCTAGACAAGGATGGGAGGGTTTTAAAGCTACTGGCCTAAGCTTTTGGCTCCAAGGAAGCTCCCAAAAGCTAATTTCCCTTTATGCTTTTCACCCAAAAAGCATCTGCTATTTTGGAAATCATGGCTTCCCAAAGAAGCTTTCCCTTCTTTAGCCAACCCAAGCTAAAACAAGCGCTGCGTCTGCGAAAGCAAAGTTCCAAAAAAGCAAATCCCCAAAAACAAGGCCAGTCCATTGCGCATCATCCTGCCCCCTATCTCCCTGGCTCGCCACCCCACGCGGGTCTCCTTCCCCCTACGATTGGCCTATCCAAGCCCTGGTCACTTCATCGCAGCACCCTAACACCCAGGATTCGTCAATCTCCATCGCTCCTCTTTCAAAGGTGGTTTTAAATCTAGAATCCACCTTCCCAGGACAATTCGTTTTCTCTCCTGCTAATCCCCAACCAAAATTCTCAACAATTGCAAGCTCCTAATCTTCTTCCCCCAAATTTTGGGCAAATTCCTCAATCTAGTTCAACCTTCCTCATCATGAGGTGTTCTTACGCTACGCTCAGGATCCTCTCTCTCCAATCATGATGAATTCATATACCTAGCTGATGAAATCACAAACTCCTGCAAAAATCTTCAGCAAATTGCCATACAGGGAAGAAGATCCATTCGCACCTCTCTACAAAAATTCGCACCATGAGCTGGCTCTAATACCAACTGACACGACCACCCACGCTCCTATTGGGCAATATTTGTGATAGAAAACATAAACCATTTTTGGATAAAGCAAGTCCAAAGTGACTTTGTAAAAAGTATGGGACGTGAATCATTTTAGGACAAAGTGAGCGCGAAGTGGCTTTGTAAAAAGTAATCCCTTGCTTTGGAGAAAAGGGATGCTTTTGGATGTACCTTGAATCTTTGACGCTGACATTCCAAAGACAACGTTCAAGACAAAGCAAGCTCATTATGAGTTCGTAGTCATGCCCTTTGGTCTTAAGAATGCGCAATCAACTTTCAATAAAATGATGTCACGGGTATTTGCTGAGCATATAGGAGTGGGCCTATCCATCTTTTTAGATGATATCTTGCTTTTTTCAGCTAGAGTAGCACTTAAGGATGTGCGGAAAGCCCTCCAGCTTTTGCGCGATAATCAGCTCTATCTCAATGGAAAAAAGAGTAAGTTTGGGCTAATAGAAATACATTATCCGGGCTATAGCATCAGCACCGATGGTATACGCTTGGACCCCAAAAGGTTCAGGCCATGACAAGCTAGGAAGTCTCCACCACGGCTCAGGACTCAAGTCAAGTTTTCTGGTCACTTATTTGAAATGTCACAGATCTGGTCCTTCGTTGGGCTTTGCCAGGCCTATAGCTCTCACATACTGGATTCTCCACCACTTTAGCACCCTTGACAGATTTATTAAAAGGGGTTAAGACATGCTGGCAAAAGATTTCAGTCACTGGCGCAGCTTTCAAAGCCTTCTACAACTCCCAGAGGTTGGCCACTACAGCTTCGCATCTTGGGATGATCCATTCCTGGTCATCACAACTGTAAGTAATGTGGCCATGGGGGCAGTGTTACAGCAAGAAGACATGCCAGTGGCTTACTTTTGCCGAAAGTTCAATGATGCCGAAAATAGTTACTCCGCCTATGACAGAGAACTAATCGAACTGAATAACTTTCACACTCCAGACACATTATCAAGCCTTGAAATGGCTTTAAACAATGCCAAGCTCACAGTGGAGTGATCGACAATCTAAAATGAGTCAAATATTTCAACAATTCGGGGTATGCTTGAAGATGTCCCTAGAAAGAATAACCTCGTCCGCTGACACTCTCAGTAGAAAAGCATCCATTCAGATAGTTCAAGGGTTGCCGTGCTCGAAAGACCTTGATTGTATGAAGGCATAGTATGCGGATTCAACAGAGTTCGGCACTCAATATTGTTGACAGATGATCTTCATAGGGGTATATCTAGTGTACCCTTTGGCATGATGTGCATTTGATTTGAAGGTTTAGAGTGGATTGTTCTTGGTAATGGCACGTCAATATTTGTCCAATGACGTGGACATTCGATGTGGCTGGATGGATAGAGCAACAGGATTGGTCCATGCATGAAGGTGATTGATGATTGGCTAGCTGAGGCGGTTAGCAATGCGTGATTTACACATGGCTATTCTCAACGTGGCAAGGCGGTTCTCTACTTCTACAAAGATCCTGAGAGGCGACTATTTTGGTCCTTTTGTCCGAGCAATTCTTGCTCTTGAGAGTCGGTTGTTTGGATTGTTCCTAGTAGTCGATGCAGTAGGGCAATTGCTCATCTGTAGGGTCCATAGTCGAGTCTTTTGATCTTGTAAAACCTGTAGCAAGCACAATAGTGATGCACAGGTGTTTTCAGTCTTGTCCAAATTCAATGATGTCCAATTTGTACGTTTTGAAATTAGATTTACGTCGCCATGTTCATTTTAGTTGATGCGGGTTGTGTTAATTGACAATTCTTTGGTCTAAGACTTTGGGAGACATACCTGGCTTTGGAGATATATGTGGATTGGGATCTCATTGCTCATGTGTAAGGATTTGGTTATGGATTTAGCCAGAGTGAAGATAGGTTGAAGCAAAACTTGGGAATGCGCTGCTTAGAAGAATACATGCTATCCGTAGATTGTGAGGCATAGCATGTAGATTGTGAGGCAGATAACTGGATGTTGTTTGTACCAGTATTGTTGAAGATCAGGTTCGTGACCAAGGATGGTGGTACCATTGACCTATGGTAGTATTTGGATTGTACGATGTACCAAGATGGTTTGCGTGCACAGGACCATAGAACAAGAACATCTCCGACTTGTTCCAGAAGGCTTCTTCATGGGAGCCAATGGAGCATCTGCATCGATGTGTGGGGATTGGCCCACAGTGGGTCAGTGAGAGGGGCTGTTAGAATTATCTAGGTCACCTCCCCCTCCCCACCTTTGAGCCCCCAAATGAGGAGAGCATGGGGGAGGTGCACCAATTGGGACTCAGAGATGCCACGGGGTCAAAATTTGAGAAGGAATGGAGAGCTGCCACTTGGGCAGCATTGTCATGTGCACGGACCGTATCTGCGCTTAGGCATGCAGGAGTAGCCTAGGAAGTCTCGGGAGGCTTGGGGCATTCTCCGGTTGAGTTGCAAGGACACAGATTGGTTAGGGTTTTCACTATTTTTAGCTGCACTGGGCTCGAGCCTATATAAGGAGCCCAAGGGTTTAGTTTTTAGTGCACAAGATAGAGGAGGCTTAGCTCTTCCTTCCTAGTCTGGATCTTGGATCGTGTTGTAGACCCGCACCTGCTTCCTAGTGTAGCCCAAGATCTAGCAGATGATCTAAGGCCCTCGAGCACCACCTGGTAGTATGGGATGCCAAACTAGTTGGGATCTGGTTGGGAGATGTGCCAGCAGCTCAGCTCATGGCTCGGAGGGGACGTCTTAGTTCTTGAGTCTTTACCTCGCAGACGTCATGGTTAGTTGGTGAGCTAGTCCACACTCATCTTTGTTGTTTCTATGGTCGCTTTCCTATGTTTGTTTGCAGGTCTAATATTCAGTTTCACAATATTAATGAAATACAAAATTGGGCATGGCCATAGAAGATGTAGCCCGCTTGTTTGTCAAGTCTTGGTATCCTATTGGAGGGTTGCCACGGACCATTACCACTGACAGGGACTAAAAATTTACCTCGCATCTCTATGTTGGAATAGGGTGGTTGGTCACCTCCCCACCTGTGAGCCCCCATAAGTGCATCGGGGGGATGGGCCATAGTACAGGAGTAGGCATGGGGCTGCAACATGGGCAGCACATGGGCTGCCATGTGGGCAGCACACACACACACAGGAGATACCTGGCAGATCAAGGTCACCATGGTCGGCAAGAGTGGTGCAAGGGTGCCACAGGGCTGTCCATGGATGGAGAGGACAATCATGTACAGGGCAACCTCGGTTCGAACTGGTTGGAAGCTTTCCAAGGCATAGAACAGGGCTGAACAGAGGTGGATCTGTTGCAGACACAAAGGACATCAATCATGGATGTTATGGAGGGCCAAAAGGGCTTGGGAATGAGGCTGGATATAGGCAGGCCTTCCTGGGCCAGTGGCAGCCTGCCACGTGACCAGGCAGGGCCTGGTAAAGGCCTGAAATTGTCGCCCCAGGAGGGGCTTTATAGGCTGCACAGATGGAGTCGGTTGGGGGCCTGTTTGAGTCGGCTACAGGGTCTGAATGAGTGGGCTATTTTTGGGGAGCGGCATTTGGGCCCCCATTCAGCATCACTTGGATGCAGCCCTCAAGACAGCAGACAGGAGCAGCAAAGGGAAGCCTTGGGCCTACATTCAGGAGGAAAAGGTGACCCAGAAGAAGCTGCAGACTGAGCCTGAGTGGCAGCCCAACTAGGTTGGTATCTAGATAGTAAAGGGGAAGAGATCCTTTGCACAAAGAGCCTATTGTGGTATCGTATTGTGTCCAGTTTTGGACGGACCGAAATATAAAGTGTTGCTTCTATATTTGTCTTTGAGCATAGTCTATTTGCTGGCTGGCACTCACATGAATGATTGTGAAGTACACACATGTTGATGAAGCTTGATTCCATAGTGAAACACTTCCACGTGTAATTCCTAGACCCATCTATTATTCTTCTGATGCGGGATACCCTCTGGTGGGATTTCATATGGTATCAGAGCCCTGACGGAAGTTCTAGGGATTTGGAGCTTGAAGGCAAGGACCTTGTTGAAGGATGACCTTGATTCATTGCTCGGAGGAATTAGCTTCAGTGTCTGAAGGTAGGCAGGAGGCTCAAGTTCAGGCAGGCGCTTGAAGGATTGTACTCAATGGGAGGCTCAAGTTCAAACAAGTGTACGACACTCTAACTCTTTACCTCTTTTAGTTCATTATCATGGCCGTGGCCGATAGATACCAGATCCCAAATTTTGGTGAGAGAGGCAAGCTCAATGGTGCCAACTAGTCATTGTGGAAAATGAAGATTCGGAGCCACTTAGTGTTGGGGGAGTCGTGGGGGATTGCGACAAGGACAGAGCTGTTGCCTCGGGCCACCGTAACTACTCTAGCCACATCATCCTCGACAACAGTGACGACACCAACGGACCCTATATTAGTGAGAGCATGGCAAATCCAGGATGCGGAAGCCTTGGCTATCATTGTGGATACAATGGCCGATGCGGTGCTTCCTCACATACAGATGGTGAGATCTTCTTTGGAGGCTTGGACAACATTGAGGGATATGTATGAGCTCAATAACAAGGCAAGAATCTTGGACCTCAAGACGAAGCTGTACGGCATGAGTATGGATGAAGGGCAATCAGTACAGAAACAGATCACCAAGATGAAGGTGGTGCGGGATCAACTGGCGGCATTTCATCAAAGGATGAGCTCGACCAAGATGGCAAGGCTGTTGCTGGGAATTCTCCCCCGGAGCTATGGGAGTTTTATGACTATGATGACTGCAGCCATAGGGCGGCACCGATGACTTTCAAGGAGCTGGTTGTCACGATCTGTGACGTATTCCTTTCTCTTTCTAAACTTATGGATGGTTTAATGAATGGACACTTGTGGAAGGGTATGACCTTTCGACGGGACACTTGCCCCTTCGACGGGACACTTCCTAATGAGGCATAACCCTTCACAAGAGACATTCTAATGAAGAGACATTCCTATTGTAATGTACCCTCTCATCAAGGGTCACACCCTTCACAAGGGGTACACACCTCTTCATGCACATACCCTTTGGAGTACACACCTTTTCATGTGTGACTCTTCACTCTCTATATAAGAGAGGCCAAATTGTATGGATGACAATCACATCCACCCTACAGACATTCAAGCAATACAGTTATTCCTTTGCTCTCTGCTATCTCAGTCTCTTTTCTGTTCCTTAGCACAGTTCTAAATATAGTAAATCTAGGATTTCTTACAGTGGTATCAGAGCAAAATTCGCTCCTGCCTGTAGGAAATGCCCCTCACCTTCTAGCGCTGATCTGATACATTTTTGCCGCTAGTGCATGGAAGAGATGGAGAGGATGAGCGTAAAATTTTTAAACGCCTAAAGTCATCCTGGCCTCTCCATCTCCCTCACATCACAAGTTGATGTGAATGGACACGACCAAAATCGTGTCCTTTAAGGTGCTTGGGTTGTCCCAAAACCAAGGGACGCGCCTTTTCCACCATGGGACACACCTTTTGGTGACGAGTCTCGACTCCTCACTCATGGGACATACCCCATCGTGGGCAAAGGGACATACCTATTCATGCAGGGTCGCATCCCTTTTGACAATAGGGACATATCCCCTCATGAACAGGTGCACCTATTCCAAGGGCCACACCCCTTCGAATAGGCACACCTCCTAGGCCCAAGTACCTACAAAAGGGAACCTAGAGGGGTAAAAAGGGATAAAAATTAAACCCATCCCCTAACCCTAGGTTACCCTAACTACCCTAGGGTTAACTTAACCCCCAAATTAATTTGGGGCAAATAACCCTTAGGCAGCCCAACGAAAGGGCGTACCTTCCAGCCAAAACAAAACACAAAACAACGGCCGTACGAACCTCCCGCAGCCTGCGCAAGCCATCGCAGCCCTTCCGCACAATCCGTACAGCCTGACGAACTCACCGCAGCCTGCGCCATCGTTCCGTACTTTCCTGCGTAGCCAGCCCTGCACAGTATGGATCTTCCTGCACACCCCTGCACCAGCCCTGCGCCGTACCACCCGCAGCCCTGTGCCGTACTGCCCGCAGCCCTGCGCCATTACTCGCCACCAGCCTGCGAAATTTTGACCGTACAGTCTGTACGGTACTTCCGTACAGCCTGTACCGTACAGCCGTACGGTCAGCACCGCTTTTATCAGCCTGCACTGCCAAGTCCCGGTTCCCGGCGCTGCCAGTCCCTGATTCCTGACAGCCCCCCTCGCTATTTTGCAGCCCTGGCCTTGTCATTGCAGCCCTGGATACCCGATTTCCTGCAAGGCTGCTGCCTCTCCTTGTTTCGCCATTTATACGTCTGCCAATTCAGCACCAGTTGCCTTTTCTCGCAATGAAGAAAGCCCGTTGACAGCCCGGACCAGACCAGCCTCGAGCACTCCTCACAAAATACTGCAACCTGGACCTCCGGACAACGATTTGCAGCCTTCTTCTACGCAATCATTTGGCAGATTAAAGTATTGCCAGGTGGAGTCTTTCCAATCTGCTTTTACGGATTCTTTTTAACAAATTACAGCAAATGAAAGAATCCACATTAAAGCATGGAAACCCCTGGTAATTCACCCGGCCATTCAAGGACATCAGCTACTACACAATATCGTGTTCAAATTGCACAGCCAGCCCATTTTGGAGCCTTTGCATCTTGGGTCTTCTGTGTCACGTGCCCTCCGAGTGACTTGGATCACATCCTCTACCTTCTGCGTGAGGCACCTCAATTACATTATTTCCTCAGCACAGTACAGGTTGTGTTCCACGAGACACGAAGATATCCGGAACACGATATTCCTCAGGAGTTTGCTGTTCATTTTTGGAGAGAGTTCTACCCTTCACCTTCGGCATCCCCAGGGTACTCTCCACCTCCTTCAGCTCCCCGATATCCTCCTCTACAGGGTGTACCTTCTCCCAGTCAGTATTTACATCCTGAAGGCACTCCCTCCCCTGGATATCCTCCCCTTCCGACAGCAGCTCCTTACCCTTTTTCAGATCCGTGGACTCTGCTACCTACCCCTGTCTTATCACGAGCAGTAACACCTTTTTCAGAATCTCCAGTGTTACCTCCGACAAGACCTCCCTTACTAGATTTCCACGGGTGGTTCCATCCTGCCTCGCCTGCCCCCTCCAATATGAGCAACCTCAGGGAGCAGCCCGAATCCTCTTTCAGGGATGGTACAAACTAGAGCGCAAGTTCGCGCCTCTCTCACAGGGATTTCCGACATGTCGCACCGCTCGCGTGAAGCCTCTCCCGAGATTAAAGAATCAAGTCCCAAAAAGACCCCTGAAGGCAACACCCAAAGTGAATCTCTATTGCAACTTCAAATATCTCAGCTTCAGGACAGCATCTCCGACCTGGTTCAAAAAGTTCAACAACTCCAAGATTCTCGAAGTCCAACACATACAGAGGACGACGTGACGCAACCCGACGACGATGCGGACTCTTTCCCACCCGAGGTAGAAAATACTGAACTGCGTACTCTCTATCGATTACTTCAAGCTTCCAAAACAAAGCGACTTGACGTCAAACTTCCGGAAGCCTACACTGGTCAACGTAATCGCCGAACTGTTGACCAATGGCTCGCTAAAATGCGCATGTATTTTGACACTGTTGACCTCACGGAAGGCAAAAAGATCGCCTTGGCAGCCTCCCTCCTGAAGGATACAGCATTTCTATGGTGGCAAAGACGCTTAAAGGACGGAAAAAGTGTGTTAACTTGGGAACGTTTTGAACACGTGCTCCGTAAGCAGTTTGTACCTGCCAATGCGGACTTCCAAGCACGATCAAAACTTCGACAGTTGGAGCAAACGGGTTCCCTGTCTTCTTATATCTCTCAGTTCACCACATTGGTGCTAGAGATTGATGGTTTAACTGAGGATGATCGCCTTCATGCCTTCATCTCAGGCCTACAACCCTCGTTACGCATTGATGTTCTTAAAGCCAATATCACCACCACAGATGGCGCTATTGCTTACGCAGAGCGCATTACAGATTTCCTCAACACAGGGAAGTAGAGTGCTAATCGCACACAGAACTCTCCTATGGCCAAAGGTGCTCGCCCTCAAGATAATACCAGGTTTCGCAAAAACTTCGGTAATCAAGGTCAGCGACAGTCTCAAGATCCCCAGAAGCCTCAGAAATCATTTGCTGGATTCCAACAGAAGCACTCCCCTAAGGATCGTGTTTTTTCTTCTTCACAAAGTCATTACCGACAGCCCCAACATAAAGGTGCGGCCACTGACAAGAAGAACAACTCCAGCTCAAAAGGACTTTGTACCATCTGTACAGGCGACCATAGATGGTTCGATTGTCCCAAGCGACCAAAGCAAAATTCTAATATGGAACCTAGCACTTCCCCAAAAGAAGATGCTACCTCAGCACAAGACAAGAAAGGCAAAGCTGTTCGAATGGCGAATACCATCCACCTGAGCCTTGCCAGCAACCCCGAACCTTCCCTGGCCACTCAAGTACTTTGTGTTCAAGGATCGATTCGTGGAACAACGGTCACCATCCTCATCGACAGTGGCTGTTCTCATAATTTCCTAGCCAGTTCGGTGGTTGATAAACTTCGGTTGACCACCAGTCCTAGCCTCATGGACTATCAAATTGAACTCGCAAATGGAACAACTTTCTTGTGCAACACCAGGATTAAAAACTTGTCTTTTCGCATCCAACATTATACGGACAAGTTGAACTTCGACATTATGCCTCTTTCTCGGTACGATGTCATACTCGGACAACAATGGCTCTACGACTATGATCCATCAATCAGTTTTCGCAGCCATACTATCCAGTTTGTCCACCAGGGAAAACTTATTGAGCTAACTGGTTCTAGGGATTCTCCTTCAACCCCAGTTGCCTCTGCCCTACAAGTAAAGAAGTGGGTTCGTAAACGCCAAGCAAAGACTTCACTTCTGTTGGTTACGGCAGTCGAGGAGACACCAACAAAGGATCCTCCTGAATACCTCAACCAACCTTTTTTCCAGCCTTACCTGGATCTTTTTCCACAGGAATTGCCAAAGCAGTTACCACCTCGACGACCAGTGGATCACCCAATCGAACTTATTCCCGGCAGTAATCCACCGTCGAAACCTCCTTATCGGGTTTCTCACACTCAAAATGCAGAAATCCAAAGATAGGTCACCGAGCTACTCGACAAAGGTCACATTCGGCCCAGTCGCAGCCCTTTCGGATCTCCTGTATTACTTGTGGAAACAAAGAACAAGTCTATGCGCCTCTGCATCGACTACCGAGCCCTCAACAAGCTCACTATCAAAAACAAGTATCCATTGCCTCGAATTGATGACCTTTTCGATCAACTTCTACATGCAACACACTTCTCCAAGATTGATCTTCGTTCAGGTTATCATCAAATTCGTATACGAGAAGGCGATGAGTACAAGACAGCTTTTCGAACAAAGTATGGACACTATGAATGTTTGGTCATGCCTTTTGGGTTAAACAATGCCCCGGCCACATTCATGACATTAATGAACGACATCTTCAGGCCTTTCCTCGATAAGTTCGTCATCGTTTACCTCGATGACATCCTCGTTTTCAGCAGATCCCTACTTGAGCATAAACAACATCTTCACCAAGTTTTTGAAGTTCTCCGTGCAAATTCTCTCTACATCAACATTGAGAAGAGTGAGTTCTTCAAGACCCAACTCGAATATTTGGGACATGTTATTTCAGCTCAAGGTATCTCTGTGGATCCCAAGAAGGTCGAGGTAATCCGAAACTGGCCTACTCCTAAGAATGTTCATGATGTCCGCTCTTTTCTCGGATTGGCAAACTTTTACCATACAAAGGTCTATCAGTTTTCCGAAATCGCAGCTCCTATGTCCGAATTATTGAAAAGCAGAGCAATTTTTCAGTGGCTTCCCGAAACAGAGTATAGTTTCCAACAACTCAAGCAAGCACTCACTACCACACCAGTTATGGCTATTGCTGACCCAAATCTTCCATTTGAGGTCATGACCGACGCTTCCGACATCGCTACTGGAGCAATCTTGATGCAAGAAGGCAGAGTTATTGCTTTTGACAGCCATAAACATTCTGATATCCAAACCCGATATCCGGTCTATGATAAGGAGTTTCTTGCTGTTGTACATGCTTATCGCTCTTGGAAACATTATCTCATGGGTGCCGACTCTGTGGTCAAAACAGACCATCACTCTTTAAAGTATATCTTTACTCAGCCAGTCATGAACGCTCGACAAGCACGCTGGGTTGAGTTTCTGGCCAACTTTCACATGACCATTGAGTACATACCAGGACTACGCAATGTAGTTGCAGATGCTCTCAGCAGGTTACCTCTAGCATCAGCCATGGTAATCTCTACATTATCTATGGATGTTCCGAACTCATTCAAAGGAAAGTATTTCAATGATAAAGACTTCGGCACCGCAGTACAGGTTCTTTCCAAAGATCAACCTTCGACTTCCGAACAAAAGATTTTCTCATCTTATTCTTATACGGACGACCTTCTGTATTATCAAGATCGCGTCTGTGTACCACATGACAAGGATGTTCGACGTCTTTTGTTAAAAGAGCATCATGTAGTTCCTTATGCTGCCCATCCAGGCATCAATAAGACTTATCGGTTACTCAGTGCAACATACTACTGGCCTCAGATGAAAAGAGATGTCATCAACATGGTTACATCTTGTTTATCATGTCAACAAATGAAAGCAAGTCGACGACTTCCAACAGGACTTCTTCAGCCTCTTCCAGTTCCAACTGAAAGGTGGGAAAGTATTTCCATGGATTTCATTACAACACTACCACGATCCTCCAGAGGTAACACTCAGATTATGGTAATTGTTGATCGCTTGTCCAAAATGGCACACTTTGTTGCTTGCAAAAGCAGTGCACAGGCCCCGGACATAGCCAAACTCTTTATACAACACATCTTCCGACACCATGGATTACCCAAGAATATCATATCCGACAGAGATCCTAAGTTTACCAGTCACTTTTCGATTTCACTGTTCGAATCTTTGGGTACTACTCTACTGTTCAGTTCAGCCTATCACCCAGAATCAGATGGACAGACTGAAAGAGTCAACCAAGTTCTGGAAGAAATGCTTCGACATTATGTTCAGTCACGCCTCGCAGCCTGGGAAGAGTATCTACCACTCCTCGAGTTTGCTTATAATAACTCTTTCCATAGTGCCATCAGCATGACTCCATTCCAAGCAGCTTATGGACACACTCCGAATTTACTAGGATTTCTTACACTGGTTCCATTGCTGCTGTAGCAAGAAGCTCGGGAAAAGAAGTATGATGATACAGATAAGGATGACAAGGCCCTCATAGCTCAAAATAGGAGCAAAGGAAAGGACAAGGGTAAACCTAGCAAAGGCAAGCCCAAATCTGACGACCGAGCGGACTCTTTAGATGAAGACAACAAGAAGAAGAGAAGGAAAGAGAAGACGTACTTCTACTGCGATGAGCCAGGACATTTTGTGAAAGATTGCAAAAAGAAAAAGGCTAATCAGAAGAAGAAGAAGGGGGCCAGCTCAGAGTCATAGGATTCACCTTAGGCGGTGGTGACCGAGGAACTTTTCTTGGTGGCAACTCCGAGTGCTACTGATATGAGATATATGGACCCCGAATGTTACTATCAGGTGTCAGACATTGAGGATTGGTCAAGAGAGGAGTCTGAGATCTTTGTGAAGGTGATGAGTGTCTGGAGTCATCTGGTGCTTGGCTGGTGTTGCTGGAGCAGAGGGGGATTCTTTGATAGGCGTTTCGTCTAGAGATGTTTCTTCGACGTAGGAAGGGAAGAAACCAACCCTAAGAGCTTGGTGCCTGGAGGACTTCAGGTTGTACCCCCGTCATGAGGGGGATAGTTGGAGGATGCTGACCTAGAGAGCTCGAGTTCAAAGGTGAGTTCATGACTGAAGGTTGTGGTGCCATCAAGTGCTGCCAAATATGGACCTATGTACCAGACTGGTGTGCGAAAGAAGAACCGGACCTAGCGGAGTAGAATTCATTGGTTGAAAAGCCAGGAGAAGACTATGACACCAACTGGGTGGACTACAACACATGAGCTACTGGGGCATCTTCATCGACGGAATTGGATCTCGCCAATGTGTGTCAGT